>NC_134354.1:774139231-774476731 GCF_048569485.1 Anomaloglossus baeobatrachus | reverse complement strand
TGGACACTCCCCCTAGGAGCCTGATAGCCAGCGGCCAAACTATAGTGGATGAGGGGGCTGCAGTTGGCTCCACAACCAAGAAATTAGGGGGTAAATAATATTAAAGTATTAAAGACCCATATTATTAGGGAGCTGTGATGCCAGGTACGAGAGAACACGCGGCGAGCAGCGCCACACAATGGAAAAACCAGGCAAACAATACAAGAGAAATCCTTGGTGCTAGGGAGATGGGTCACCTCCTAACACTCACCTGAGACTGATCCCTGCACTCTCTAACGTCTCAAGACAGGTTCTATCTCCCATGCGCTGTCACTTGTCTAGTCCCTTGCTGGCCCTGAACTCACAATGACTAATGAAGACCAACAAGAAGCTAGTTTTGTCACTGCAATAAGACAACATGAGGAAGGTAAGACAAACAGGTTGGGGACAACACAACAAAGAACACTCCACAGCTTCTCCAGCAGGAACTTCTCAGCTGCAACAGAAGAGACACCTCAGCTTCTCCACAGACTGGCTCCTTTAACATTGGCAGCATATGTATGAGCTATAGCCTGCATAGGAAGGAGTGAGGAGCGGATACTTATAGCAGAAGGGAGCGGCTGCAGCCGAGATTACCACTACCTGTTGGATCACTGCAGGATAGAAATATGTAGTCATGTAATTGTGGGATCCTCCCTTACATCTGCCTCATCTTCTACTATCTGTAGTTTAACAAGAAATACCAATAGAGCAAATACAAGGTTGTGTTGCATTGTGGGAGATATATTCTGTATATAGCGTATATTGTATATAGAGCTTAGCTACTGTGCAATAGTCTAAAATAGACAAAAACTGCATCTCCTAAAATGTAATGCATCAAAATGCATCCCATTGATTCCAATGTGCCCGAGTATCATTGTAAATGCAGCTTTATATGTGACTAGCTGTAGTAGCCGGTGTTGTCTGGTATAGTAAAGTGTCTCTGTCTCTCTCCATCTCTGTATCCCTCTCTACTCTCTCTCTGGGTCTCTGTGTGTCTGTCTCTGTGCGTCTCTGTGTGTCTCTGAGTCTGTCTCTGTGTGTCTGTGAATGTGTCTGTGTGTGTGTCGCTGTGTGTCTCTCTCTGTGTGTCTCTGTCTTTCTCTGTGTGTCTCTCTGTGTGTCTGTCACTGTTTCTGTCTCTGTGTGTTTCTGTCTCTGTTTGTCTCTGTGTCTCTTGTGTGTGTGTCTCTTATGTGTCTCTTATGTGTGTGTCTCTCTGTCTCTACCGACATCATATTACCTCACACATGAGTTTCTTATACTAATACTGTCCTTCGTTGCCTATAGCAACCAATCACAGCTCCTATTAATGACCTGTAGCTCCCAGCTCGATTGACTTTAATGTAAGCAGGTTTTTTGGAGAGTAACTGTAAAGCACGGGGTTAAACTTTCCCCTCAAAACATAGTCTATGACGTTCCCTGAGTCACATGAGGGGTTTGTGCTAAACTTGGTGATTGTAAAAGTGACGGTGCGGATTCCTTTAGCGGACATACACATATATACATACACTCACACACACACATACACTCAGCTTTATATATTAGACTAGCGCATACGCCATAAGATACCTTGTATATACAGTTAGGTCCAGAAATATTTGGACAGTGACACAATTTTGGCGAGTTGGGCTCTGCATGCCACCACATTGGATTTGAAATGAAACCTCTACAACAGAATTCAAGTGCAGATTGTAACGTTTAATTTGAAGGTTTGAACAAAAATATCTGATAGAAATTGTAGGAATTGTCACATTTCTTTACAAACACTCCACATTTTAGGAGGTCAAAAGTAATTGGACAAATAAACCAAACCCAAACAAAATATTTTTATTTTCAATATTTTGTTGCGAATCCTTTGGAGGCAATCACTGCCTTAAGTCTGGAACCCATGGACATCACCAAACGCTGGGTTTCCTCCTTCTTAATGCTTTGCCAGGCCTTTACAGCCGCAGCCTTCAGGTCTTGCTTGTTTGTGGGTCTTTCCGTCTTAAGTCTGGATTTGAGCAAGTGAAATGCATGCTCAATTGGGTTAAGATCTGGTGATTGACTTGGCCATTGCAGAATGTTCCACTTTTTTGCACTCATGAACTCCTGGGTAGCTTTGGCTGTATGCTTGGGGTCATTATCCATCTGTACTATGAAGCGCCGTCCGATCAACTTTGCGGCATTTGGCTGAATCTGGGCTGAAAGTATATCCCGGTACACTTCAGAATTCATCCGGCTACTCTTGTCTGCTGTTATGTCATCAATAAACACAAGTGACCCAGTGCCATTGAAAGCCATGCATGCCCATGCCATCACGTTGCCTCCACCATGTTTTACAGAGGATGTGGTGTGCCTTGGATCATGTGCCGTTCCCTTTCTTCTCCAAACTTTTTTCTTCCCATCATTCTGGTACAGGTTGATCTTTGTCTCATCTGTCCATAGAATACTTTTCCAGAACTGAGCTGGCTTCATGAGGTGTTTTTCAGCAAATGTAACTCTGGCCTGTCTATTTTTGGAATTGATGAATGGTTTGCATCTAGATGTGAACCCTTTGTATTTACTTTCATGGAGTCTTCTCTTTACTGTTGACTTAGAGACAGATACACCTACTTCACTGAGAGTGTTCTGGACTTCAGTTGATGTTGTGAACGGGTTCTTCTTCACCAAAGAAAGTATGCGGCGATCATCCACCACTGTTGTCATCCGTGGACGCCCAGGCCTTTTTGAGTTCCCAAGCTCACCAGTCAATTCCTTTTTTCTCAGAATGTACCCGACTGTTGATTTTGCTACTCCAAGCATGTCTGCTATCTCTCTGATGGATTTTTTCTTTTTTTTCAGCCTCAGGATGTCCGGCTTCACCTCAATTGAGAGTTCCTTAGACCGCATGTTGTCTGGTCACAGCAACAGCTTCCAAATGCAAAACCACACACCTGTAATCAACCCCAGACCTTTTAACTACTTCATTGATTACAGGTTAACGAGGGAGACGCCTTCAGAGTTAATTGCAGCCCTTAGAGTCCCTTGTCCAATTACTTTTGGTCCCTTGAAAAAGAGGAGGCTATGCATTACAGAGCTATGATTCCTAAACCCTTTCTCCGATTTGGATGTGAAAACTCTCATATTGCAGCTGGGAGTGTGCACTTTCAGCCCATATTATATATAGAATTCTATTTCTGAACATGTTTTTGTAAACAGCTAAAATAACAAAACTTGTGTCACTGTCCAAATATTTCTGGACCTAACTGTAGGAACAATGCTATAATACAGGAAGAGATAAGTCCCCAGCGACCAGTGTATGAGACCAGGGACCCCGCATCGGGGACATAGCCATCCCCCGCTCTACTCTCTGAGGTCTACCCTAACCCTTGTGATATTTCGGGAGTCAGGACTATTTTCGGCTGCGCATTCCTAATCTCCCGTTAGCCGCGTAACCCGCCGTGAAGCGCCGGCCTCTGATTGGCTCTTTGCAGTAATTAAATTTTCACAGTGCTCTGAAAATGATATGTTGTAGAGCGGAGGAATCTGGGAACCCGGCCTCAAAGTGTCTCCAGCCGTGTGTGCCAGGGGGTGCGGGGGGCGCGGGGGGCGCGGGGCTGCGGCCACAATCAGCCCATAATTACAGCAAGGACTGATAGTGACTAGAGATAATTGTGCACAGTCACATTTGCCTTTTATCCTTGCCCTATGTGAAGCTGAAGAGGATGTCATACATTTGTACGCAGATCTAGAAAACACAGATATCATGATGAGTTTTGGCAAATTTTAAAATCCACGTTAATACATTCATCGTTTATAGAAACCTCTCTGCTAGGCGGGATCTCTATTTCCAATCAGCTATTACGCTTCTTACAAAGGAAAGAAACAATAATCTGTGTTCAAAGAGGAAAAGCATTCCCACTAAGATCTCCTCTATATAGTGCAAATAATATAACCGCCATACATTGTCCTATAATAATAAAATACAGCTCCTAATGATACCACTGCCATATAGTCCAATATTACCATCAGTGAAATATGACTTTTATATGGTGCCTACAAATACCAGCGCTATACAGTGCCCAAAAATAACTGCACAATATATTTCCCAGTAATATAATTTCTATACAGTGCCCACTAGTATCACTGCCAAGCAGTGCCAAATAGTAACTATGCAATACAGTTCCCATTAATATCACTTCTATACAGTTCCCACTAATATTACTGCCAATCAGTGCCCACTAATATCACTTCTATACAGTGCCCACTAATATAACTAACACGTAGTGCCCATTAATTAAAGTGCAATACAGTGCCCACTAATGTTATGTCTATTCAATGCCCACCAATATTAGTGACATACTGTGTCAAATAATAACTGTGCAATACAGTTCCCACTAATATCACTTCTATACAGTGCCCACTAATATCACTTCTATACAGTGCCCACTAATATCACTTCTATACAGTGCCCACTAATATCACTTCTATACAGTGCCCACTAATATCACTTCTATACAGTGCCCACTAATATCACTTCTATACAGTGCCCACTAATATCACTTCTATACAGTGCCCACTAATATCACTTCTATACAGTGCCCACTAATATCACTTCTATACAGTGCCCACTATTATCACTTCTATACAGTGCCCACTAATATCACTTCTATACAGTGCCCACTATTATCACTTCTATACAGTGCCCACTAATATCACTTCTATACAGTGCCCACTATTATCACTTCTATACAGTACCCACTAATATCACTTCTATACAGTGCCCACTAATATCACTTCTATACAGTGCCCACTAAAATCACTTCTATACAGTGCCCACTAATATCACTTCTATACAGTACCCACTAATATCACTTCTATACAGTGCCCACTAATATCACTTCTATACAATGCCCACTAATATCACTTCTATACAGTGCCCACTAATATCACTTCTATACAGTGCCCACTAATATCACTTCTATACAATGCCCACTAATATCACTTCTATACAGTGCCCACTAAAATCACTTCTATACAGTGCCCACTAATATCACTTCTATACAGTACCCACTAATATCACTGCTATACAGTACCCACTAATATCACTTCTATACAGTACCCACTAATATCACTTCTATACAGTGCCCACTAATATCACTTCTATACAGTGCCCACTAATATCACTTCTATACAGTTCCCACTAATATCACTTCTATACAGTACCCACTAATATCACTTCTATACAGTACCCACTAATATCACTTCTATACAGTTCCCACTAATATCTATCACTTCTATACAGTACCCACTAATATCACTTCTATACAGTGCCCACTAATATCACTTCTATACAGTACCCACTAATATCACTTCTATACAGTTCCCACTAATATCACTTCTATACAATGCCCACTAATATCACTTCTATACAGTTCCCACTAATATCACTTCTATACAATGCCCACTAATATCACTTCTATACAGTTCCCACTAATATCACTTCTATACAGTACCCACTAATATCACTTCTATACAGTTCCCACTAATATCACTTCTATACAGTGCCCACTAATATCACTTCTATACAGTGCCCACTAATATCACTTCTATACAGTACCCACTAATATCACTTCTATACAGTACCCACTAATATCACTTCTATACAATGCCCACTAATATCACTTCTATACAGTGCCCACTAATATCACTTCTATACAGTACCCACTAATATCACTTCTATACAATGCCCACTAATATCACTTCTATACAGTGCCCACTAATATCACTTCTATACAGTGCCCACTAAAATCACTTCTATACAGTGCCCACTAATATCACTTCTATACAGTACCCACTAATATCACTTCTATACAGTGCCCACTAATATCACTTCTATACAATGCCCACTAATATCACTTCTATACAGTGCCCACTAATATCACTTCTATACAGTGCCCACTAATATCACTTCTATACAATGCCCACTAATAAAGGGGGTAAAGGGAAAAGTGCTAGGAAGGCTAGTCCTGAACTGACACACCCCAATAGGTTTGCAAACTTGGCAGATGAGGGGGATGTCATTACAGGGGTAGCATTGCTGCAGCAAGGCATGACCTCTGAACGCCAGAGGAGTGTCTGCTCCAGTAAGGGGGGGAATAGGAGTGCAGGGCAGGCAAGACAGGTACTGGTAGTGGGGGACTCAATTATTAGGGGGACAGATAGGGCAATCTGTCACAAAGACAGGGATCGCCGAACAGTGTGTTGTCTTCCTGGCGCTCGAGTTCGGCACATCGCTGATCGGGTTGACAGATTACTGGGAGGGGCTGGGGAGGACCCAGCGGTCATTGTACACATTGGCACAAATGACAAAGTTAGAGGTAGGTGGAAGGTCCTTAAAGATGATTTCAGGGAATTAGGTTGTAAGCTTAAAGCATGGACCTCAAAGGTGGTATTTTCGGAAATACTACCTGTGCCACGAGCCACACTAGAGAGGCAAAGGGAGATCAGGGAGGTTAACAGGTGGCTCAGGAATTGGTGTAGGAAAGAGGGTTTTGGGTTCCTGGAGAATTGGGCCGACTTTTCAGTTGGCTACAGATTCTATGCTAGGGATGGGCTGCATCTTAATGGGGAAGGTGCAGCTCTGCTGGGGCAGAAAATGGCTAGAAGGTTGGAGGAGTGTTTAAACTAGGAATGGGGGGCGAGGGTATTCACTTTATAGAAGGGGAATGTAGTGCAGATAGTGACCAGGGCACAAGTAATGAAATTGGGGGTGGTACGGGGGGAAGGGTTAGGACAGTTAATACAGTAAGCAGGAATACAGGTACAGAGTCATACGTAACGTGCATGTACACTAATGCCCGAAGCCTCACAAATAAGGTGGAGGAATTAGAATTAATATTGTTGGAAGAAAATTATGATATAGTGGGGATATCAGAGACATGGCTGGATGAGAGCTATGACTGGGCTGTTAATTTACAGGGTTATAGCCTATTCAGGAATGACCGTACAAATAAGCGAGGGGGAGGTGTGTGTCTATATGTAAAATCATCCTTAAAACCCATCCTGCGTGACAACATATGTGAGGGTACTGAGAATGTAGAGTCCCTATGGGTGGAGATAAGGGGGGGGAGAATGAATAATAAAATACTGATAGGGGTGTGTTATAAGACGCCGAATATTATGGAAGAGGTAGAGAATCTCCTCATAAAGCAAATTGATAAAGCAGCGAGTCTCGGAGAGGTAATTATTATGGGGGACTTTAACTATCCTGATATAAATTGGGGAACAGAAACTTGCAGTTCCAGCAAAGGAAATAGATTTTTGATAACAATGAAAGATAATTACCTTTCACAAATGGTACAGGACCCCACAAGAGGGGGAGCACTACTAGACCTTGTACTAACCAATAGGCCAGACCGCATATCAAATATACAAGTTGGGGGTTACTTGGGGAATAGTGATCACAAAATAATAAGTTTTCATGTATTCTTTAGTAAGATGTCTAGTAGAGGGGCTACAAGGACACTAAACTTCAGGAAAGCAAATTTTAAACGGTTGAGAGATGATCTTAGTGCAATAAACTGGGATGATGTACTAAGTAATAAAAGTACACAAAGCAAATGGGAGACTTTTATGAGCATCCTGAATAGGGCTTGTGCAGAAAATATACCCTATGGGAACAAACATGCTAGAAATAGGAGGAAACCCCTATGGCTAAATAGAGCTGTAAGGGAAGCAATAAAAGAAAAACAGAAAGCCTTAAAAGAATTAAAGAGGGTAGGTAGTGATGAGGCATTATATAATTATAGAAAATTAAATAAAATATGTAAAAAGCAAATTAAGTTAGCTAAGTTTGAGACAGAGAGACTCATTGCGAGAGAAAGTAAAAATAATCCTAAAATATTCTTTAACTACATAAACAGTAAAAAACTGAAAAGCGATAGTGTTGGCCCCCTTAAAAATAGTCTTGGTGAAATGGTGGAAGGGGATGAGGGTAAAGCCAACCTGCTGAATGACTTTTTTTCTACGGTTTTTATACAAGAAAATGCCATGGCAGATGACATGACCAGTGATACCATAAATTCACACTTGAATATTACCTGCTTAACCCAGCAGGAAGTACGCCGCCGCCTCGAAATCACTAAGGTTGACAAATCTCCGGGCCCGGATGGCATACACCCCAGAGTACTACAGGAATTGAGTTCTGTGATAGATAGACCATTATTTTTAATCTTCTCAGATTCCTTAATAACAGGGTCGGTACCGCAGGACTGGCGCATAGCAAATGTGGTGCCAATATTCAAAAAGGGGACAAAAACTGAGCCGGGAAATTATAGGCCAGTAAGTTTAACCTCTACGGTTGGTAAAATCCTTGAGGGTTTCTTGAGAGATGCTATATTGGAGTATCTCAAGAAAAATAACCTTATGACAGAGTATCAACATGGGTTTATGAGGGATCGATCCTGTCAAACTAATTTGATCAGCTTCTATGAAGAGGTAAGTTCAAGTCTGGACCAGGGAAATGCAGTGGATGTTGTGTATATGGACTTTTCAAAAGCTTTTGATACGGTGCCACACAAAAGGTTGGTACATAAAATGAGAATAATGGGGATAGGGGAAAATATGTGTAACTGGGTTAAAAACTGGCTAAGTGATAGGAAACAAAGGGTGGTTATTAATGGTACGTACTCGGACTGGGTCTCAGTTCATAGTGGGGTACCACAGGGGTCAGTATTGGGCCCACTTCTTTTCAACATATTTATAAATGACCTTGTTGGGGGCATGCGGAGTAGAATTTCAATATTTGCAGATGATACTAAACTCTGCAGGGTAATCAATACAGAGGAGGATAATTTTATATTACAGGGAGATTTATGTAAATTGGAGGATTGGGCTGAGAAGTGGCAATTGAAGTTTAATGTAGATAAATGTAAGGTCATGCACTTGGGTAGAGGAAATAACATTTATGATTATGTACTTAATCGTAGAACACTGGGTAAAACAGACACAGAAAAAGACTTGGGTGTATGGGTGGATGGTAAACTTCACTTTAGTGGACAGTGTCAGGCAGCTGCTGCCAGGGCTAATAAAATAATGGGATGTATTAAAAGAGGTATAAGTGTTCATGAAAAAAATATAGTTCTACCTCTGTACAAGTCACTAGTGCGACCGCACGTAGAATACTGTGTACAATTCTGGTCACCGATATATAAGAAGGACATAGCTGAACTGGAGAGGGTGCAGAGAAGAGCCACCAAGATTATTAGAGGAATGGGTGGGCTGCAATACCAAGACAGGTTATTAAACTTGGGGTTATTTAGTTTGGAAAAACGAAGGCTTAGGGGGGATCTAATCACAATGTATAAATATATGAGGGGACAGTACAGAGACCTTTCCAAAGATCTTTTTACACCAAGGCCTGCGACTGGAACACGGGGGCATCCACTACGTCTTGAGGAAAGAAGGTTTAATCATAATCACAGACGAGGATTCTTTACTGTACGAGCAGTGAGACTGTGGAACTCTCTGCCGCATGATGTTGTAATGAGTGATTCACTACTAACATTTAAGCAGAGCCTGGACGCCTTTCTTGAAAAATGTAATATTACCAGTTATGTATATTAGATTTTATGACAGGGTATTGATCCAGGGAACTAGTCTGATTGCCGGATGTGGAGTCAGGAAGGAAATTTTTTCCCCATTGGAACTTGTTTGCCACATTGGGGTTTTTTTGCCTTCCTCTGGATCAACATGTTAGCCTACAGGTTGAACTAGATGGACTTAGAGTCTCCCTTCAACCTTAAAAACTATGATACTATGATACTATGAATATCACTTCTATACAGTGCCCACTAAAATCACTTCTATACAGTGCCCACTAATATCACTTCTATACAGTACCCACTAATATCACTGCTATACAGTACCCACTAATATCACTTCTATACAGTACCCACTAATATCACTTCTATACAGTGCCCACTAATATCACTTCTATACAGTGCCCACTAATATCACTTCTATACAGTTCCCACTAATATCACTTCTATACAGTACCCACTAATATCACTTCTATACAGTACCCACTAATATCACTTCTATACAGTGCCCACTAATATCACTTCTATACAGTGCCCACTAATATCACTTCTATACAGTGCCCACTAATATCACTTCTATACAATGCCCACTAATATCACTTCTATACAATGCCCACTAATATCACTTCTATACAGTGCCCACTAATATCACTTCTATACAGTGCCCACTAAAATCACTTCTATACAGTGCCCACTAATATCACTTCTATACAGTACCCACTAATATCACTGCTATACAGTACCCACTAATATCACTTCTATACAGTACCCACTAATATCACTTCTATACAGTGCCCACTAATATCACTTCTATACAGTGCCCACTAATATCACTTCTATACAGTTCCCACTAATATCACGTCTATACAGTGCCCACTAATATCACTTCTATACAGTGCCCACTAATATCACGTCTATACAGTGCCCACTAATATCACTTCTATACAGTACCCACTAATATCACTTCTATACAGTGCCCACTAATATCACTTCTATACAGTACCCACTAATATCACTTCTATACAATGCCCACTAATATCACTTCTATACAGTGCCCACTAATATCACTTCTATACAGTGCCCACTAATATCACTTCTATACAGTACCCACTAATATCACTTCTATACAGTGCCCACTAATATCACTTCTATACAATGCCCACTAATATCACTTCTATACAGTGCCCACTAATATCACTTCTATACAGTGCCCACTAATATCACTTCTATACAGTACCCACTAATATCACTTCTATACAGTGCCCACTAATATCACTTCTATACAGTACCCACTAATATCACTTCTATACAGTGCCCACTAATATCACTTCTATACAATGCCCACTAATATCACTTCTATACAGTGCCCACTAATATCACTTCTATACAGTGCCCACTAATATCACTTCTATACAGTACCCACTAATATCACTTCTATACAATGCCCACTAATATCACTTCTATACAGTGCCCACTAATATCACTTCTATACAGTGCCCACTAAAATCACTTCTATACAGTGCCCACTAATATCACTTCTATACAGTACCCACTAATATCACTTCTATACAGTGCCCACTAATATCACTTCTATACAATGCCTACTAATATCACTTCTATACAGTACCCACTAATATCACTTCTATACAGTGCCCACTAAAATCACTTCTATACAGTGCCCACTAATATCACTTCTATACAGTACCCACTAATATCACTGCTATACAGTACCCACTAATATCACTTCTATACAGTGCCCACTAATATCACTTCTATACAGTGCCCACTAATATCACTTCTATACAGTACCCACTAATATCACTGCTATACAGTACCCACTAATATCACTTCTATACAGTACCCACTAATATCACTTCTATACAGTACCCACTAATATCACTTCTATACAGTGCCCACTAATATCACTTCTATACAGTACCCACTAATATCACTTCTATACAGTACCCACTAATATCACTTCTATACAGTGCCCACTAATATCACTTCTATACAGTGCCCACTAATATCACTTCTATACAGTGCCCACTAATATCACTTCTATACAATGCCCACTAATATCACTTCTATACAATGCCCACTAATATCACTTCTATACAGTGCCCACTAATATCACTTCTATACAGTGCCCACTAAAATCACTTCTATACAGTGCCCACTAATATCACTTCTATACAGTACCCACTAATATCACTGCTATACAGTACCCACTAATATCACTTCTATACAGTACCCACTAATATCACTTCTATACAGTGCCCACTAATATCACTTCTATACAGTGCCCACTAATATCACTGCTATACAGTGCCCACTAATATCACTTCTATACAGTGCCCACTAATATCACTTCTATACAGTGCCCACTAATATCACTTCTATACAGTTCCCACTAATATCACGTCTATACAGTGCCCACTAATATCACTTCTATACAGTGCCCACTAATATCACTTCTATACAGTACCCACTAATATCACTTCTATACAGTGCCCACTAATATCACTTCTATACAGTACCCACTAATATCACTTCTATACAGTACCCACTAATATCACTTCTATACAGTGCCCACTAATATCACTTCTATACAGTACCCACTAATATCACTTCTATACAGTACCCACTAATATCACTTCTATACAGTGCCCACTAATATCACTTCTATACAGTACCCACTAATATCACTTCTATACAGTACCCACTAATATCACTTCTATACAGTACCCACTAATATCACTTCTATACAGTACCCACTAATATCACTTCTATACAGTGCCCACTAATATCACTTCTATACAGTGCCCACTAATATCACTTCTATACAGTGCCCACTAATATCACTTCTATACAGTGCCCACTAAAATCACTTCTATACAGTGCCCACTAATATCACTTCTATACAGTGCCCACTATTATCACTTCTATACAGTGCCCACTAATATCACTTCTATACAGTGCCCACTAATATCACTTCTATACAGTGCCCACTAAAATCACTTCTATACAGTGCCCACTAATATCACTTCTATACAGTACCCACTAATATCACTTCTATACAGTGCCCACTAATATCACTTCTATACAATGCCTACTAATATCACTTCTATACAATGCCCACTAATATCACTTCTATACAGTGCCCACTAATATCACTTCTATACAGTGCCCACTATTATCACTTCTATACAGTGCCCACTAATATCACTTCTATACAGTACCCACTAATATCACTTCTATACAGTGCCCACTAATATCACTTCTATACAATGCCTACTAATATCACTTCTATACAATGCCCACTAATATCACTTCTATACAGTGCCCACTAATATCACTTCTATACAGTGCCCACTAATATCACTTCTATACAGTGCCCACTATTATCACTTCTATACAGTGCCCACTAATATCACTTCTATACAGTACCCACTAATATCACTTCTATACAGTGCCCACTAATATCACTTCTATACAATGCCTACTAATATCACTTCTATACAATGCCCACTAATATCACTTCTATACAGTGCCCACTAATATCACTTCTATACAGTGCCCACTAATATCACTTCTATACAGTGCCCACTAATATCACTTCTATACAGTACCCACTAATATCACTTCTATACAGTGCCCACTAATATCACTTCTATACAATGCCTACTAATATCACTTCTATACAATGCCCACTAATATCACTTCTATACAGTGCCCACTAATATCACTTCTATACAGTTCCCACTAATATCACTTCTATACAATGCCCACTAATATCACTTCTATACAATGCCCACTAATATCACTTCTATACAGTGCCCACTAATATCACTTCTATACAGTACCCACTAATATCACTTCTATACAGTGCCCACTAATATCACTTCTATACAATGCCTACTAATATCACTTCTATACAATGCCCACTAATATCACTTCTATACAGTTCCCACTAATATCACTTCTATACAGTGCCCACTAATATCACTTCTATACAGTGCCCACTAATATCACTTCTATACAGTACCCACTAATATCACTTCTATACAGTACCCACTAATATCACTTCTATACAGTACCCACTAATATCACTTCTATACAGTGCCCACTAATATCACTTCTATACAGTGCCCACTATTATCACTTCTATACAGTGCCCACTAATATCACTTCTATACAGTACCCACTAATATCACTTCTATACAATGCCCACTAATATCACTTCTATACAATGCCCACTAAAATCACTTCTATACAGTGCCCACTAATATCACTTCTATACAATGCCCACTAATATCACTTCTATACAGTGCCCACTAAAATCACTTCTATACAGTGCCCACTAATATCACTTCTATACAGTACCCACTAATATCACTTCTATACAGTACCCACTAATATCACTTCTATACAATGCCCACTAATATCACTTCTATACAGTACCCACTAATATCACTTCTATACAGTACCCACTAATATCACTTCTATACAGTGCCCACTAATAACACTTCTATACAGTGCCCACTAAAATCACTTCTATACAGTGCCCACTAATATCACTTCTATACAGTACCCACTAATATCACTGCTATACAGTACCCACTAATATCACTTCTATACAGTACCCACTAATATCACTTCTATACAGTGCCCACTAATATCACTTCTATACAGTGCCCACTAATATCACTTCTATACAGTTCCCACTAATATCACTTCTATACAGTACCCACTAATATCACTTCTATACAGTGCCCACTAATATCACTTCTATACAGTGCCCACTAAAATCACTTCTATACAATGCCCACTAATATCACTTCTATACAATGCCCACTAATATCACTTCTATACAGTTCCCACTAATATCACTTCTATACAGTACCCACTAATATCACTTCTATACAGTGCCCACTAATATCACTTCTATACAGTGCCCACTAAAATCACTTCTATACAATGCCCACTAATATCACTTCTATACAGTGCCCACTAATATCACTTCTATACAGTGCCCACTAATATCACTTCTATACAGTTCCCACTAATATCACTTTTATACAGTGCCCACTAATATCACTTCTATACAGTGCCCACTAAAATCACTTCTATACAGTGCCCACTAATATCACTTCTATACAGTACCCACTAATATCACTTCTATACAGTACCCACTAATATCACTTCTATACAGTGCCCACTAATATCACTTCTATACAGTGCCCACTAATATCACTTCTATACAGTGCCCACTAATATCACTTCTATACAGTGCCCACTAATATCACTTCTATACAGTGCCCACTAATATCACTTCTATACAGTGCCCACTAATATCACTTCTATACAGTGCCCACTAATATCACTTCTATACAGTGCCCACTAATATCACTTCTATACAGTGCCCACTAATATCACTTCTATACAGTACCCACTAATATCACTTCTATACAGTGCCCACTAATATCACTTCTATACAGTTCCCACTAATATCACTTCTATACAGTGCCCACTAATATCACTTCTATACAGTGCCCACTAATATCACTTCTATACAGTGCCCACTAATATCACTTCTATACAGTTCCCACTAATATCACTTCTATACAGTACCCACTAATATCACTTCTATACAGTGCCCACTAATATCACTTCTATACAGTTCCCACTAATATCACTTCTATACAGTACCCACTAATATCACTTCTATACAGTGCCCACTAATATCACTTCTATACAGTGCCCACTAATATCACTTCTATACAGTGCCCACTAATATCACTTCTATACAGTGCCCACTAAAATCACTTCTATACAATGCCCACTAATATCACTTCTATACAATGCCCACTAATATCACTTCTATACAGTGCCCACTAATATCACTTCTATACAGTGCCCACTAAAATCACTTCTATACAGTGCCCACTAATATCACTTCTATACAGTACCCACTAATATCACTGCTATACAGTACCCACTAATATCACTTCTATACAGTACCCACTAATATCACTTCTATACAGTGCCCACTAATATCACTTCTATACAGTGCCCACTAATATCACTTCTATACAGTTCCCACTAATATCACTTCTATACAGTACCCACTAATATCACTTCTATACAGTGCCCACTAATATCACTTCTATACAGTGCCCACTAATATCACTTCTATACAATGCCCACTAATATCACTTCTATACAGTGCCCACTAATATCACTTCTATACAGTGCCCACTAAAATCACTTCTATACAGTGCCCACTAATATCACTTCTATACAGTACCCACTAATATCACTTCTATACAGTACCCACTAATATTACTTCTATACAGTGCCCACTAATATCACTTCTATACAATGCCTACTAATATCACTTCTATACAATGCCCACTAAAATCACTTCTATACAGTGCCCACTAAGATCACTTCTATACAGTACCCACTAATATCACTGCTATACAGTACCCACTAATATCACTTCTATACAGTGCCCACTAATATCACTTCTATACAGTGCCCACTAATATCACTTCTATACAGTTCCCACTAATATCACTTCTATACAGTACCCACTAATATCACTTCTATACAGTGCCCACTAATATCACTTCTATACAGTTCCCACTAATATCACTTCTATACAGTACCCACTAATATCACTTCTATACAATGCCCACTAATATCACTTCTATACAGTGCCCACTAATATCACTTCTATACAATGCCTACTAATATCACTTCTATACAATGCCCACTAAAATCACTTCTATACAGTGCCCACTAAGATCACTTCTATACAGTACCCACTAATATCACTGCTATACAGTACCCACTAATATCACTTCTATACAGTGCCCACTAATATCACTTCTATACAGTTCCCACTAATATCACTTCTATACAGTTCCCACTAATATCACTTCTATACAGTTCCCACTAATATCACTTCTATACAGTGCCCACTAATATCACTTCTATACAGTACCCACTAATATCACTTCTATACAGTACCCACTAATATCACTTCTATACAATGCCCACTAATATCACTTCTATACAGTGCGCACTAATATCACTTCTATACAGTACCCACTAATATCACTTCTATACAGTGCCCACTAATATCACTTCTATACAGTTCCCACTAATATCACTTCTATACAGTTCCCACTAATATCACTTCTATACAGTGCCCACTAATATCACTTCTATACAGTGCGCACTAATATCACTTCTATACAGTGCCCACTAATATCACTTCTATACAGTTCCCACTAATATCACTTCTATACAATGCCCACTAATATCACTTCTATACAGTGCGCACTAATATCACTTCTATACAGTACCCACTAATATCACTTCTATACAGTGCCCACTAATATCACTTCTATACAGTGCGCACTAATATCACTTCTATACAGTGCCCACTAATATCACTTCTATACAGTGCCCACTAATATCACTTCTATACAGTTCCCACTAATATCACTTCTATACAGTGCCCACTAATATCACTTCTATACAGTACCCACTAATATCACTTCTATACAGTACCCACTAATATCACTTCTATACAATGCCCACTAATATCACTTCTATACAGTGCGCACTAATATCACTTCTATACAGTACCCACTAATATCACTTCTATACAATGCCCACTAATATCACTTCTATACAATGCCCACTAATATCACTTCTATACAGTGCCCACTAATATCACTTCTATACAGTACCCACTAATATCACTTCTATACAGTGCCCACTAATATCACTTCTATACAGTTCCCACTAATATCACTTCTATACAGTTCCCACTAATATCACTTCTATACAATGCCCACTAATATCACTTCTATACAGTGCGCACTAATATCACTTCTATACAGTACCCACTAATATCACTTCTATACAATGCCCACTAATATCACTTCTATACAGTACCCACTAATATCACTTCTATACAATGCCCACTAATATCACTTCTATACAGTACCCACTAATATCACTTCTATACAATGCCCACTAATATCACTTCTATACAGTGCCCACTAATATCACTTCTATACAGTGCCCACTAATATCACTTCTATACAGTGCCCACTAATATCACTTCTATACAGTGCCCACTAATATCACTTCTATACAGTACCCACTAATATCACTTCTATACAGTGCCCACTAATATCACTTCTATACAGTGCCCACTAATATCACTTCTATACAGTTCCCACTAATATCACTTCTATACAGTACCCACTAATATCACTTCTATACAGTGCCCACTAATATCACTTCTATACAGTGCCCACTAAAATCACTTCTATACAATGCCCACTAATATCACTTCTATACAATGCCCACTAATATCACTTCTATACAGTGCCCACTAATATCACTTCTATACAGTGCCCACTAAAATCACTTCTATACAGTGCCCACTAATATCACTTCTATACAGTACCCACTAATATCACTGCTATACAGTACCCACTAATATCACTTCTATACAGTACCCACTAATATCACTTCTATACAGTGCCCACTAATATCACTTCTATACAGTGCCCACTAATATCACTTCTATACAGTTCCCACTAATATCACTTCTATACAGTACCCACTAATATCACTTCTATACAGTGCCCACTAATATCACTTCTATACAGTGCCCACTAATATCACTTCTATACAATGCCCACTAATATCACTTCTATACAGTGCCCACTAATATCACTTCTATACAGTGCCCACTAAAATCACTTCTATACAGTGCCCACTAATATCACTTCTATACAGTACCCACTAATATCACTTCTATACAGTACCCACTAATATCACTTCTATACAGTGCCCACTAATATCACTTCTATACAATGCCTACTAATATCACTTCTATACAATGCCCACTAAAATCACTTCTATACAGTGCCCACTAAGATCACTTCTATACAGTACCCACTAATATCACTGCTATACAGTACCCACTAATATCACTTCTATACAGTACCCACTAATATCACTTCTATACAGTGCCCACTAATATCACTTCTATACAGTGCCCACTAATATCACTTCTATACAGTTCCCACTAATATCACTTCTATACAGTACCCACTAATATCACTTCTATACAGTGCCCACTAATATCACTTCTATACAGTTCCCACTAATATCACTTCTATACAGTACCCACTAATATCACTTCTATACAATGCCCACTAATATCACTTCTATACAGTGCCCACTAATATCACTTCTATACAATGCCTACTAATATCACTTCTATACAATGCCCACTAAAATCACTTCTATACAGTGCCCACTAAGATCACTTCTATACAGTACCCACTAATATCACTGCTATACAGTACCCACTAATATCACTTCTATACAGTGCCCACTAATATCACTTCTATACAGTTCCCACTAATATCACTTCTATACAGTTCCCACTAATATCACTTCTATACAGTTCCCACTAATATCACTTCTATACAGTGCCCACTAATATCACTTCTATACAGTACCCACTAATATCACTTCTATACAGTACCCACTAATATCACTTCTATACAATGCCCACTAATATCACTTCTATACAGTGCGCACTAATATCACTTCTATACAGTACCCACTAATATCACTTCTATACAGTGCCCACTAATATCACTTCTATACAGTTCCCACTAATATCACTTCTATACAGTTCCCACTAATATCACTTCTATACAGTGCCCACTAATATCACTTCTATACAGTGCGCACTAATATCACTTCTATACAATGCCCACTAATATCACTTCTATACAGTACCCACTAATATCACTTCTATACAGTGCCCACTAATATCACTTCTATACAGTGCCCACTAATATCACTTCTATACAGTGCCCACTAATATCACTTCTATACAGTTCCCACTAATATCACTTCTATACAATGCCCACTAATATCACTTCTATACAGTGCGCACTAATATCACTTCTATACAGTACCCACTAATATCACTTCTATACAGTGCCCACTAATATCACTTCTATACAGTGCGCACTAATATCACTTCTATACAGTGCCCACTAATATCACTTCTATACAGTGCCCACTAATATCACTTCTATACAGTTCCCACTAATATCACTTCTATACAGTGCCCACTAATATCACTTCTATACAGTACCCACTAATATCACTTCTATACAGTACCCACTAATATCACTTCTATACAATGCCCACTAATATCACTTCTATACAGTGCGCACTAATATCACTTCTATACAGTACCCACTAATATCACTTCTATACAATGCCCACTAATATCACTTCTATACAATGCCCACTAATATCACTTCTATACAGTGCCCACTAATATCACTTCTATACAGTACCCACTAATATCACTTCTATACAGTGCCCACTAATATCACTTCTATACAGTTCCCACTAATATCACTTCTATACAGTGCCCACTAATATCACTTCTATACAGTTCCCACTAATATCACTTCTATACAGTGCCCACTAATATCACTTCTATACAGTTCCCACTAATATCACTTCTATACAGTACCCACTAATATCACTTCTATACAATGCCCACTAATATCACTTCTATACAGTGCGCACTAATATCACTTCTATACAGTACCCACTAATATCACTTCTATACAATGCCCACTAATATCACTTCTATACAGTACCCACTAATATCACTTCTATACAATGCCCACTAATATCACTTCTATACAGTACCCACTAATATCACTTCTATACAATGCCCACTAATATCACTTCTATACAGTGCCCACTAATATCACTTCTATACAGTGCCCACTAATATCACTTCTATACAGTACCCACTAATATCACTTCTATACAGTGCCCACTAATATCACTTCTATACAGTGCCCACTAATATCATTACCAAGCGGTGCCCAATAAAAAAGTACAATATAGTTCCCACTAATGCTATGTCTACACAGTGCCAACTAATATTAGTGACATACAGTGTCAAATAGTAACTGTGCAATACAGTTCCCACTAATATCACTTTTATACATTGTAGATCATATCATTGCCATAGATTGTGCAATAACAATAAAATACAGTTCGCAATAATAATACCACTGCCATACAGTCCCCAATAGTAATACCAACAGTGAAATCCATTTACCACTAAAATGATTTCTATAAGGTGCCAATCATATCAGCACCATACAGTGCCCAATAATAGTAGTTCAATACAGTCCTCACTAATATTACTTCTTCGCGGAGCGCACTAACATCAGCCTCGTGCAGTGTCCAACAGAAAAAGTGCAAAACAGTTCCCACTAATATCATATAATATCATCAACTTCAATACAGTTCTCACTATCACTTCCATACAGTGTCCAATAATATTAGAGTCATCAAATGCTCAATAATAACTGTGCAATACATTTCCCCCTAATACCATTTCTATACAGTGCCCATTGATAGTAGTGCCATACACTGCCCAATAATAACTGTGCAATACAGTCCACAATAATACCACTGTTATACAGTCACCTCAAAAAATAAAAGTGAAATAGAGTTGCCATTAATATCGCTGCTATACAGTGCCCACTAATATCACTTTTATACAGTACCCAATAATATCGCTGCTATATAGTGCCCAATAATATCACTGCTATACAGTGCCCAATAATATCACTGCTATATACGGCTCAATAATATCACTGCTATACAGTGCTCAATAATATCGCTGCTATATAGTGCTCAATAATATCACTGCTATACAGTGCTCAATAATATCACTGCTATACAGTGCTCAATAATATCCCTGCTATACAGTTTTCAATAATATCACTACTATACAGTGCCCAATAATATCCCTGCTATACAGTGCCCAATATCACTGCTATACAGTGCTCAATAACATCACTACTATACAGTGCCCAATAATATCCCTGCTATACAGTGCTCAATAATATCACTGCTATACAGTGCTCAATAATATCACTGCTATACAGTGCTCAATAATATCCCTGCTATACAGTTTTCAATAATATCACTACTATACAGTGCCCAATAATATCCCTGCTATACAGTGCCCAATATCACTGCTATACAGTGCTCAATAACATCACTACTATACAGTGCCCAATAATATCCCTGCTATACAGTGCTCAATAATATCACTGCTATACAGTGCCCAATAATATCACTGCTATACAGTGCCCAATAATATCACTGCTAAACAGTGCCCAATAATATCACTGCTAAACAGTGCCCAATAATATCACTGCTATACAGTCCCCAATAATATCACTGCTATACAGTGCTCAAAAATATCACTGCTATACAGTGCTCATTAATATCACTGCTATACAGTGCTCAAAAATATCACAGCTATACAGTGCTCAAAAATATCACTGCTAAACAGTGCCCAATAATATCACTGCTAAACAGTGCCCAATAATATCACTGCTATACAGTCCCCAATAATATCACTGCTATACAGTGCTCAAAAATATCACTGCTATACAGTGCTCAATAATATCCCTGCTATACAGTGCTCAATAATATCACTGCTATACAGTGCCCAATAATATCCCTGCTATACAGTGCTCAATAATATCCCTGCTATACAGTGCTCAATAATATCACTGCTATACAGTGCTCAATAATATCACTGCTATACAGTGCTCAATAATATCCCTGCTATACAGTGCCCAATAATATCCCTGCTATA
This sequence comes from Anomaloglossus baeobatrachus, assembly GCF_048569485.1. Lineage (NCBI taxonomy): Eukaryota > Metazoa > Chordata > Amphibia > Anura > Aromobatidae > Anomaloglossus > Anomaloglossus baeobatrachus. The sequence goes on along the minus strand of NC_134354.1, from coordinate 774,454,387 downwards.
CAGTGCTCAATAATATCACTGCTATACAGTGCTCAATAATATCACTGCTATACAGTGCTCAATTATATCCCTGCTATACAGTGCTCAATAATATAACTGCTATACAGTGTTCAATAATATCACTGTTATACAGTGCTCAATAATATCCCTGCTATACAGTGCTCAATAATATAACTGCTATACAGTGCTCAATAATATCACTGTTATACAGTGCTCAATAATATAACTGCTATACAGTGCTCAATAATATCACTGCTATACAGTGCTCAATAATATAACTGCTATACAGTGCCCAATAATATCCCTGCTATACAGTGCTCAATAATATCCCTGCTATACAGTGCTCAATAATATCACTGCTATACAATGCCCAATAATATCCCTGCTATACAGTGCCCAATAATATCCCTGCTATACAGTGCTCAATAATATCCCTGCTATACAGTGCCCAATAATATCCCTGCTATACAGTGCCCAATAATATCCCTGCTATACAGTGCTCAATAATATCACTGCTATACAGTGCTCAATAATATCACTGCTATACAGTGCTCAATAATATCCCTGCTATACAGTGCTCAATAATATCACTGCTATACAGTGCTCAATAATATCCCTGCTATACAGTGCTCAATAATATCCCTGCTATACAGTGCCCAATAATATCCCTGCTATACAGTGCCCAATAATATCCCTGCTATACAGTGCTCAATAATATCACTGCTATACAGTGCTCAATAATATCACTGCTATACAGTGCTCAATAATATCCCTGCTATACAGTGCTCAATAATATCCCTGCTATACAGTGCTCAATAATATAACTGCTATACAGTGTTCAATAATATCACTGTTATACAGTGCTCAATAATATCCCTGCTATACAGTGCTCAATAATATCCCTGCTATACAGTGCTCAATAATATCACTGTTATACAGTGCTCAATAATATAACTGCTATACAGTGCTCAATAATATAACTGCTATACAGTGCTCAATAATATCCCTGCTATACAGTGCTCAATAATATCCCTGCTATACAGTGCTCAATAATATAACTGCTATACAGTGCTCAATAATATCACTGTTATACAGTGCTCAATAATATAACTGCTATACAGTGCTCAATAATATCACTGCTATACAGTGCTCAATAATATAACTGCTATACAGTGCCCAATAATATCCCTGCTATACAGTGCTCAATAATATAACTGCTATACAGTGCCCAATAATATCCCTGCTGTACAGTGCTCAATAATATAACTGCTATACAGTGCTCAATAATATCACTGCTATACAGTTCTCAATAATATAACTACTATACAGTGCTCAATAATATAATAATTGCTATACAGTGCTCAATAATATAACTGCTATACAGTCCCCAATAATATAACTGCTATACAGTGCTCAATAATATCCCTGCTATACAGTGCTCAATAATATCCCTGCTACACAGTGCTCAATAATATAACTGCTATACAGTGCTCAATAATATCACTGTTATACAGTGCTCAATAATATAACTGCTATACAGTGCCCAATAATATCCCTGCTATACAGTGCTCAATAATATCCCTGCTATACAGTGCTCAATAATATCACTGTTATACAGTGCTCAATAATATAACTGCTATACAGTGCTCAATAATATCCCTGCTATACAGTGCTCAATAATATCACTGTTATACAGTGCTCAATAATATAACTGCTATACAGTGCTCAATAATATAACTGCTATACAGTGCTCAATAATATCCCTGCTATACAGTGCTCAATAATATCCCTGCTATACAGTGCTCAATAATATCACTGTTATACAGTGCTCAATAATATAACTGCTATACAGTGCTCAATAATATCCCTGCTATACAGTGCTCAATAATATCACTGCTATACAGTGCTCAATAATATAACTGCTATACAGTGCCCAATAATATCTCTGCTATACAGTGCTCAATAATATCACTGCTATACAGTGCTCAATAATATCCCTGCTATACAGTGCTCAATAATATCCCTGCTATACAATGCTCAATAATATCACTGCTATACAGTGCTCAATAATATCACTGCTATACAGTGCTCAATAATATCCCTGCTATACAATGCTCAATAATATCACTGCTATACAGTGCTCAATAATATCACTGCTATACAGTGCTCAATAATATCCCTGCTATACAGTGCTCAATAATATCCCTGCTATACAGTGCTCAATAATATCACTGTTATACAGTGCTCAATAATATAACTGCTATACAGTGCTCAATAATATAACTGCTATACAGTGCTCAATAATATCCCTGCTATACAGTGCTCAATAATATAACTGCTATACAGTGCCCAATAATATAACTGCTATACAGTGCTCAATAATATCACTGTTATACAGTGCTCAATAATATAACTGCTATACAGTGCTCAATAATATCCCTGCTATACAGTGCTCAATAATATCACTGCTATACAGTGCTCAATAATATAACTGCTATACAGTGCCCAATAATATCCCTGCTATACAGTGCTCAATAATATCACTGCTATACAGTGCTCAATAATATCCCTGCTATACAGTGCTCAATAATATCCCTGCTATACAATGCTCAATAATATCACTGCTATACAGTGCTTAATAATATCACTGCTATACAGTGCTCAATAATATCACTGCTATACAGTGCTCAATAATATCCCTGCTATACAGTGCTCAATAATATCACTGCTATACATTTTCCAATTATTTCAGGGCCATATTGTGCCCAAAAATAGTGAAACACAGTTCCCACTAATATCACTTCTCTACAGTGCCCACTAGCACCAGTGAAATACAGTTCCAATTATCATTTCTAAACATTGCCCAATAATAATTGTGCAAAACAGTGCACAATATAGTTCCCAACAACAGTACAATACACTTCACACTAATACAGTGCCCAATAATAATGGTGAAATACAGTTCCCAATAATATCACTGCTATACTCTGCCCAATAATTACATTGGAAATGCAGTTCCCACTAATATTACCATACAGTGCCCAGAAATACCATCACCATAATGTGCCTAATTCTGACTGTACATATAGTATCACATAGTGCCTTATAATGTCGCCATCATACTGTATGCAATAATATTCTATTAACCCAAAAACGACAGTATCTTTTTGTAAAAAGAGAAAACTAGAAGTGGAACACATACTGCAAAATAAAAGACAGAGTACAAGTAATACTGCCACAACGTGCCCAATATATAGTGCCGTACACTGCACAAAAAGATGATGTAGGGCAGTAAAGTGGGCAAAAATAAAGTCAAATAATAACAATACCGTAAGGTGCCCAATAATAGTAGTGTCATACAGTGCTGAGTAATTAAAGTACCCAATAATAATAGTGCTATACCATATCGATTAATATTACTGCTATACAGGTGTCTCCAAACAATGAATTGTTAGATGTGAACTTTCCCTTTAACTGGACCATTCGATTTAAAAAATGTGAATATTTGGAAAGATGTAAGTTTTTACTTTTTTATTTACTATGTTTTTATTATTTTTTTTTGCAGGAAAATATAAACATTGAGGAGGCCTCGCGGTGCCTGGTGAAGCACATTATCGCCAGCGAGAGCGACCTAATGCAATCCGTGGAGCCGGACGTCGTCAAACCCCAGATGAATTCCTCCAAAATAGCGACCTGTTCTGCGTGCTTTAAGTTCTAATTTGTATTATTATATTTTTTGTTGTTGTTGTTGTTGCTTCGGTTCAGTTGTTAAATAAAATCCAACAAACGTGTTGCGGTGGCAGAAACGATTCCTTCCGATGACTCATTTCTCGTAGGGAACGTTACGCCGTGTATCAAGGTCGACCATTGTCATTTCTCAAGACGCCAAACACCATTCTGTAAGAGAGTTTTATGTTTACACGTCGGAACCCAAGAAGAGTCTCAGGATGTAATAAACTTTATAGTAAGGAATGATTAACGAAAAGTCAGAAGCAAAACAGAAAATTGTTCTTTAGGCGCCATCTACAGGATAAAGTAAGGTATTGCGCTGTGTGAACAAGGTTTCTCTGAGGGGTAACGTTCTCCTTGTGGAGAGTGACATGCCGGTATGTGGAGACTTAATTCCTTTTCAAGATGTGTTTCAGGTTTTTGCCACTCCTCAGTGCAAAGCATGAGATCTTATTTTGCTGGGTAAGAGGCCCGTTGGTTGGAAGTCTATGCTTGGAATGTTTCTCTATGTGGAGAGTGACATGTCGGTATGTGGAGACTTAAATGCCTTGCAAAGATCCTCCTCTTCTTCTCCGAAGAGACAGTTTCCATATTTAACAAGGTTTATTACACAGGGTAAATAAATAAACTAAAAAAGGTCTAAAAGTCAAAATCGACCCTTGATCAAGCCTTACCACATGACTTAGGCTAAGAAGCCAAACTAGAAATTCCTTTTGAAGTTGTGTTTCAGGTTTTTGCCCCTCCTCAGTGCAAAGCATGAGATCTTATTTTGCTGGGTAAGAGGCCGCTGGTTGGAAGTCTATGGTTGGAATGTTTCTCTTTGTGGAGAGTGACATGCCGGTATGTGGAGACTTAAATGCCTTGCAAAGATCCTCCTCTTCTTCTCTGAAGAGACAGTTTCCATATTTAACAAGGTTTATTACACAGGGTAAACAAATTACCTAAAAAGGGTCTAAAAGTCAAAATCAACCTTTGATCAAGCCTTGCCACATGACTTAGGCTAAGAAGCCAAACTAGAAATTCCTTTTGAAGATGTGTTTCAGGTTTTTGCCACTTCTCAGTGCAAAGCACGAGATCTTATTTTGGTGGGTAAGAGGACGCTGGTTGGAAGTATATGGTTGGAATGTTTCTCTTTGTGGAGAGTGACATGCCGGTATGTGGAGACTTAAATGCCTTGCAAAGATCCTCCTCTTCTTCTCAGAAGAGACAGTTTCCATATTTAACAAGGTTTATTACACAGGGTAAACAAATTACCTAAAAAGGGCCTAAAAGTCAAAATCAACCCTTGATCAAGCCTTGCCACATGACTTAGGCTAAGAAGCCAAACTAGAAATTCCATTTGAAGACATGTTTCAGGTGGTTTGTCCCTCCTAAGTGCAAAGTATGAGATCTGATTTGGCTGGGGGAAACGCCTTTGATTGGGAGACTATAGTGGAACACTTGTTGTTGTGGAAAGTGACATGTCAGTATGAGGAGACTTAAACTCCTTGCAAAGATTCTCCTCATCTTCTCTGAAGAGACAGTTTCCATATTTAACAAGTTTTATTACACAGGGTAAATAAATTACCTTAAAAAGGTCTAAAAGCCAAAATGACTTAGAATAAGAAGCCAAATTAGAAATTCCATTTGCAGACGTGTTTTGGATTGTTTGCCCCTCCTAAGTGCAAAGCTGGGTAAAAGGCTTTTGATTGGGGTTCTATGGGTGGAACATTTCTCTTTGTGGAGAGGGACATGCCAGTATGTGGAGACTTAAACGTCTTGCAAAGATCATCCTCTTCCTCTCTGAAGAGACAGTTTCCATATTTAACAAGGTTTATTACACAGGGTAATCAAATAACCCAAAAAAGGTCTAAAAGTCAAAATCAACCCTTGATCAAGCCTTACCACATGACTTAGACTAAGAAGCCAAACTAGAAATTCCTTTTGAAAATGTGTTTCAGGTTTTTGCCCCTCCTCAGTACAAAGCATGAGCTCTTATTTTGCTGGGTAAGAGGCCGCTGGTTGGAGGTCTACGGTTGGAATGTTTCTCTTTGTGGAGAGTGACATGCCAGTATGAGGAGACTTAAACACCTTGTAAAGATCCTCCTCTTCCTCTCTGAACAGACAACTTGCATATGTAACAAGGTTTATTACACAGGGTAATCAAATAACCCAAAAAAGGTCTAAAAGTCAAAATCAACCCTTGATCAAGCCTTACCACATGACTTAGGATAAGAAGCCTAACTAGAAATTCTATTTGAAGATGTGTTTTGGATTGTTTAGCCCTACTAAGTGCAAAGCTGGATAAAAGGCATTTGATTGGGGGTCTATGGGTGGAAAATTTCTCTTTGTGGAGAGTGACATGCCGGTATGTGGAGACTTAAGCGCCTTGCAAAGACCATCTTCTTCCTCTCTGAAGAGAAAGTTTCCATATTTAACAAGGTTTATTACACAGGATAAACAAATAACCTAAAAAGGTCTAAAAAGGGCAATTTCGACCATTGATCAAGCCTTGCCACATGACTTAGAATAAGAAGCCAAACTAGAAATTCTATTTGAAGACGTGTTTCGGATTGTTTGCCCCTCCTAAGTGCAAAGCTGTGTAAAAGGCCTTAGATTGGGGGTCCATGGGTGGAACACATCTCTTTATAGAGAGTGACATGCCAGTATGAGGAGACATCAATCTTGCAAAGATCCTCCACTTCCTCTTTGAAGAGACAACTTGCTTATTTAACAAGGTTTATTACACAGGGTAGACAAATTAACTCTTCAGAAAGGAAGAGGACTTGAACTATAGTGCCACCTAATGGATATAGGAATCTTAAAAATAAATATCAACCCTTGAGCAAGCCTTGCCACATAACCTAGGATAAAAAGCTAAACTAGAAACTCTATTTGAATATGTGTTTTGGATTGTTTGCCCCCTCCTAAATGCGAAGATGGGTAAAAGGCCTTTGATTGGGGGTCTATGGGAGGAACATTTGTCTTGTAGAGAGTGACAAGCCAGTATGAGGAAACTTAAACACCTTGCAAAGATCATCTTCTTCCTCTCTGAAAAGACAGTTTCCATATTTAACAAGGTTTATTACACAGGGTAAACAAATAACCTAAAAAGTTCTAAAAGTCAATATCGACCCTTGATCAAGCCTTGCCACATGACTTGGGCTAAGAAGCCAAACTAGAAATTCTATTTGAAGACGTGTTTCAAGTTTTTTGCTTCTCCTCAGTGCAAAGCATGAGATGTAATTTTCATAGGTGAAAGGCCTCTTATTGAGGGTCTATGAGTGAATGTTTCTATTTGTAGAGAGTGACATGCCAGTATGAGGAGACTTAAACACCTTGCAAATAACCTCCTCTTCCTCGCTAAAGAGACAACTTGCATATTTAACAAGGTTTATTACACAGGCTAAACACATTAACTCTTCAGAAAGGAAGAGGACCTGAACTATGGCGCCACCCACCTAATGGATGTAGGAATCGTGAAAGTCAATATTGACCCTTAAACAAGCCTTGCCACATGACTTAGGCTAAGAAGCCAAACTAGAAATTCCATTTGAAGACCTTTTTTGGGTTGTTTTCCTCTTCTCAGTGCAAAGCATGAGATCGGATTTGGCTGGGTAAAAGGCCTGTGATTGGGGGTTTGTGGGTTGAACATTTCTCTTTGTAGAGAGTGACATGTCAGTATGAGGAGACTTAAATGTCTGACAAAGCTCCTCCTCTTTGTCTCTGAAGATACAGTTTGCATATTTAGCAAGGCTTATTACACAGGGTAAACAAAAAAAACTAAAAAAGTAGTGAAAGTCAAAATCGACCCTTGAATGAGCCCTACCACTTGACTTAGAATAAAAAGCCAAACCAGAAATTCCATTTGCAGACATGTTTTGGGTTTTCTGCCCCTCCTCTGTTTAAAGCATGAGATCTAATTTGGCTAGGTGAAAGGCCTCTGATTTTGGGTTAATGGTTGGAACATTTCTCTTTGTGGAGAGTGACATGAGGAGACTTGAACGTCTTGTAAAAATCCTTCTCTTCCTCTTTGAAGAGACAGTTTGCATATTTAACAAGGTTTATTACACAGGGTAAACAGATAACCTAAAAAAGTTCTAAAAGGCAATATCGACCCTTGAACGAGCCCTGCCAGTTGACTTAGGCTAAGAAGCCAAACTATAAATTTTATTTGAAGACATGTTTTGGATTGTTTACCCCTCCTAAGTGCAAAGCTGGATAAAAGGCCTTTGATTAGGGGTCTATGGGTGGAACTTTTCTCTTTGTGGAGAGTGACATTCCAGTATGAGGAGACTTAAACGTCTTGTAAAAATCCTTCTCTTCCTCTTTGAAGAGACAGTTTCCACATTTAACAAGGTTTATTACACAGTGTAAACAGATAACCTAAAAAAGTTCTAAAAGTCAATATCGACCCCTTGAGCGAACCCTGCCACTTGACTTAGGATAAGAAGCCAAACCTGAAATTCCATTTGCAGACCTGTGTTTCAAGTTGTTTGTCCCTCCTCAGTGCAAAGCATGAGATCTGATTTTGCTGAGTAAAAGGCCCCTGGTTGGGAATCTATGGATGGAACGTTTTTTGTTGATGAGACATAAACATCTTGCAAAGCTCCTCCTCTTCCTCTCTGAAGAGACAGTTTCCATATTTAAGAAGATTTATTACACAGTACACTCTTCAGAAAGGAAAAGGACCTGAACTATGGAGCCACCTCATTAATATAGGAATCCTAAAAGTCAACATCAACCCTTGAACAAGCCTTGCCACATGACTTAGGATAAAAAGTCAAGCCAGAAATTCCAAAAAAAAAGTCTTAGAAATTTGAAGTAAAAAAAGATTCTTTGAAAGATGTCACTTTTCTTTAAGTATTCCTTTTTGTTCGGAAGGGAAGGCAGAGTAATCACAAGATGTGAACAGGGAAAGTCTCATTTAAACAGAAATGATATTAGAGATCTGGCTGAATTGCCACCGGGTGATGACCACTTTCCATTTGCAGGCGCTGACACATGTTCATACCCAGTGGGGAGACGGCAGAAAATGTAACGGGTTCTTTCTGATTTTATCAGTAATTCTCCAACCTTAATTTCTTTTAAGTCACTATTGAAGTTGCAATTTGTACATTAGGTCCATTGCCTAAAAGCCATAAAATAAATGTCAATATAATATTGGGCTTTTTCTTTACATTAAAAAAGTAGAACTTTATGAAAAAAATGATTTGTGTCACCATTGTCTGAGACCGGCATTGTCTGAGACCGGCAGTGTCTGAGACCGGCAGTGTCTGAGACCGGCATTGTCTGAGACCGGCAAAAACTTTTTATTTTTATTTTATTTATATTTTTTATTTTATTATTTTTTCGACTGAGCTTGTGGTTTGGTGCATCAAGCGGACGTTTCCAATTTGTGGGAAATCGTGATGGTTTAATAGCTTTTTATTATATTTTTGGAGGAAGTCTGGCAAACAAAGGAGGCCATTTCTGTTTTTGTTATTTTTCTTTTCCTCTTTGCGTTTAATTTACTTTTAGATTTTGCAAGATTGGACTTTTACAGTCTCGATAATAAATATGCTTATTTTTTTGTTAGTGAACTTAAAAATTGGGGGGATTTAAAACTTTATGTTATTTGTTGGGAAAGTGTGGAGGGTTATATGTATATATTTTTTATTTTTTGAACATTTTTACTTTTTGTGTCCCCCTAAGAGATTGAAGTTGCAATCATTTTATAGCTTATACTATATACTGCTTTATTATATCTGCAATCAGGGGAGAATCTGGACAGACTTATACACATTGGATGGTTGGTTGATCCTGATGAAATTGTAGATTCCGCTGACATTTTTCTAGTGCAGTGTTTCGCCAACACGAGTCCTCAAGGATCCCCAAGAGGTCATGTTTTCAGGATTTCGTTTGTATCTCAGAGGTGAGAGAAAATGGGGTAAATTGTTGATGTTTCGCCAACACGAGTCCTCAGGGATCCCCAATAGGTCATGCTTTCAGGATTTCCTTTGTATCTCAGAGTTGAGAGAAAATGGGGTAAATTGTTGATGTTTCGCTAACACAAGTCCTCAGGGATCCCCAAGAGGTCATGTTTTCAAGATTTCCTTTGTATCGCACAGGTGAGAGAAAATGGGGTACATTTTTGATGTTTCGCCAACACAAGTCCTCAGGGATCCCCAAGAAGTCATGTTTTCAGGATTCCCTTTGTATCTCACAGTTGAGAGAAAATGGGGTAAATTGTTGATGTTTCGCCAACACAAGTCCTCAGGGATCCCCAAGAGGTCATGTTTTCAGGATTTCCTTCGTATCGCGCGGTGAGAGAAAATGGGGTACATTTTTGATGTCTTGATAATGATTCCATCACCAGTTGAATACTTAAGAAATCCTGAGAATGTGATCAGTTCGGGACCCTGAGGACTGGAGTTTAGGAAACACTGATCTAGCATATATGGGCATCTTTACATTTCTTGTGCAAGAGCCGATTATCACAATTTCATAGAAATGTTTGCTCCCGATCACATCCATGTAAACACTTCCAGGGATCAGACAATAATGAGTGGTTAGCTAATCACTCTTTCATGTGACCTATATTAATGGATTAATGATGATTCAACCATGTACAGTTTGTACATTCACGACAATTGTCACATGTAAAGCCATCACAGACCGATTTACAACACCAGCCATCACTGCTTGTCACCACACTTTAGCACCCCATTGTCATGAAGTATAAAGGGGATAATCGGGGATCGGGGTTCCTAGACTGGCCCTCAGGCTAGGGTAGACCTAGCTGTCCCTTATCCCAGAGGTACTTCTGATGGTGAAAAGGTCTGGACCGCCAACCTAGCCCTGCTCCTGGCCAGCCCTGCTCTAATACCTCCTCTCCCCAATCCCTTGAGAGGGCTGGGAAAAGAGTGGTTAAACCCACACAAATAGACAAAAAGGGAAACCAAAAATCCAACACAGCAATCACACACAGAGGTATTAGACAATACATGATCAGGAGGAAATAAAGAGCAAGGAAGGAATAAACAGACGACAAGAGAATTTCCCAAACAGCCCTCAGTAGTTCACCAGCAACTGGATCAAAACAGCACTATGACCAGTAAAGCTATAGTCAGCATAGGAGGTTAGTTTCCACCATCTTAAAAAGGCAGGGAGAAGCTGTGATAAGTTTATCATAACATGTGATCCTAGAGGTAACCAGCAGGCTAGGAGAGATTAACCCCTGCCAGCCCAATCACAAATAAACACACAACTGGTCGACGCTCAAGCCTGCCTTTACAACTCAGAACTCCCAGAGAAACCACAGTGGGGAGTGTCTATCGAGCGTTCAGCTCTCCCAGCCTGGGAGCACCAATGTCACCCCCTGGCTAACTGCTCTGTTCTCCGTGCCTTCTCCCCGGTCCCACGGCCTCTTAGTTCCCCCTACATTCCCATCGGTATCCCCTGGGTCCCCCACGCTGAAGTGCTGAAGTGACCTGGAACGGCCTCCTCCTCCATGCTTCTTGCTCTGACATCTGGGTCACAAGGTTCACACATGTGCACTAGGGCGTGGCTTTGCTCCTTGCCCTTTTCTTAAAGGGCCAGCTTCAACCGACCTGGATGTTCTTCCTATGACCCTTGCAGATACTTGTTGCTTAAGGCACACTCCTCTATTGGCAGGTGCCTGTTCAACATGTCCCCGTAGCCTTGTCTGCCTGTACTAATTGCCAGGTCATCCATGCTATACCATATTCCGTATTAGTTATGGCTCTGTCTCTGCTTCCATCTAATAGTGCTGGTGTTCCCACTTTTGTTTGTCAATGTACCTCCCATTCTTGCAAACACCTACCACCAGTGCAGCTGTGGCACCCTGGACTAGCCAGGTAGCCACAGACAAAACACACCCCCACCCCCACCCCCAGACAGTTACATTAGTCAGACACAAAAACCCTTGTTACCTCCCTCCAGGGTCTGATGTCCACACCAGGTGGGGCGGAGCCAGGTGGTTGGCCCCACCCACCGAGGAGTTCACAGGCCTGGAGGTGGGAAAAGCAGTTAGTTGGAGTTAGAGTTTGGAGTAGATCAGCTCAGGAGGTGAAAGTGAGAGGTCACGTACTGCGAGTGTCTGGGTAGGGGCCCAGGCACTGACAGCAAGGTTGGCAGACGGTGGTGGCTGTCTGCAGGAGTTGGTGGAACTCCGCAGAGCCGTAAGGACCGGGGCTGGGCGGTGGCCCACCGGTACCGGATCGGGGAACGGAGCAAAGCTAAGCACACAGGCAGGGCCATCGGACCCCGACCAGGCTTGGAGCCGCCGTCAATAGTCAAATCCGAATGTGACAGGAACCCCCGGGGTTCCCTAACAACCAAGTCCCGATTGAAGGCAACCGCTCACACCGTGAGGATATACAGCCACTGCCACCGGCTAGAAATCCAAGGGCCAGCGCCTGCGGGCAAAACGGGCTCCTCCGGTATCTATACACCGGGGAGCGGACTACCGTTGGGAAGCCAATGGAGTCAACTCAGTACACAAAGGTGCAGGGAGAGACAGCCACCATCACCTGTCCGGGGAGAGAGACACTGCAGCCGGCTGCGGGACCCGTCTATCCAGCCGTTTGGTTTACCGGAGACTTTGTGCATCTTTTGCTGAGTGAGTACACCCGTGCCATCCGGCACCGCGCCGCGCTGTCCCTGCAACCCTGCACCTCACCGACCCTGCCTCCCTGTCACACCACCGGGCCCCGGGACCACCAACCCCTACCCACGGAGCGGGAAAACAACATCCCAGCTGCTCCCTACCATCGCTCCCGGGATCCCCATCACCAGCAGCGGTGGTGCCCAACTTCTCCAACTCAGTACAACCCGTGGGTGGCGTCACGGACTAAATCCCCAAACAAACCACCCCCTTTTCACTCACGGGCGAGGAGCGCCATTCGAGTCCCCGAGCAGCAGCCGCAGTGCCGGACCAGAGCGTTAGCGAGCTCAGCGCCCCGCCGCCCACAACAACTTGGCGTCACGAACAGGATAGAACCGATCTACTTACCAGTAGAAGTGCGCCTTGTGGTCTCCGCCGGCGGTGTCCGGCCGAAAAATTTGAAGCGCCGCCATCTTTGGCGCGAAGATTTCCCGCTCAAGCGTCTTCCCCGAGCAGGGAAGGCGCGAAAGCGAAGCCCCGCCCCCAACAAGCGGAAGTGCTAAAGAGAACCAAGGGGGGGCGGGTGAAAACCTGCCTAATGTAACCGAGGCCTTAAAAGCGGGGACGCCAGGACTCTGCAAGCTATTTGGTTCCTGGAACACTGCTGCACGAGACGTCCCGTCCGTCCGGCACCGCTGAAACACCAGAGCTTACGCCAGGAACAGCGGCGTGGGTGGAGGTCCGGACCACGCAAATGTGCAGCCGCCTGCAGGCCCAAGTGCAGTCCCTCTTGGAAGGATGGATGGCCGACATGGCGAAAGTGGGGGCGGCCGTACGGAGACGCGAGATGGAGACAGAGTTGGAGGAGCGGGTAAGCGACCCACGCCCCTGTGTGCCAGAAGGACCGGTCGCTGCGGCTGAGGGGCCCGGTCTGCGCCCGCTCGCCCTGCTGCCTCCCCCGCCACCCGTATCGGTTGCCGCTACCCCGCCACTAAGCCCGCTACCCCCACCACCGGTAGCCGAGCTCCGCCCTTCCGCCCTGGAGGACCAGCCTGCAAGCGATGTCCGCAGACGACCAGCACCGCTGCCATTGAAGATCTAGCGGGAGGTGCCCGTCCGCGAAAAGGAGCCGTCGGCACCGGAAGTGGCCGCACCCAAGACCATCCCGGCTCTGGTAGTCCGTCCGGTCCAGAAGGAGGCGGAGGTCCAGCCGGTGAGGATCCCTGTTCCTAAACCTCGGCTGAGGCTGCGCCGGGTCGCCGCTGCGAGGCAGCACCCCAGGCCATGTCACCGCGGGACCTTCCAAAAAGGGCGCCAGTTGTGGGCAGCGTAAAGGAAGTCCCGCGGGGCCCGACCCACGTGCAGGGGCATGCAGACGCCCCTTACTGGGACAGGGAACTAAACCCGCTGGGCCGTGAAATCGCAGAGATAGAGCGCCAGAGGGCCAAGATGGTGGCTCGTACCATCCGTGAGAAGGACCACCTCCGAAATGCCACCTTCCGGGTACGGGGTCCGGTGTACGAGGGGCAGGTCCGGAGATTTGACCCTCACCAGGGGTACGGCTTTATATACGAACCGGGCCTGGAGGCCGAAGTGTTTGTAGCCCGCCGGGACGTACATGCCCATCTGCCGATGGGCCACCCGGGCCGTGACCTGCTGCCAGGAGACCTGGTGGTCTACACTCGACACTGCGGGGAGAGGGGCTGGTATGCCCTCGATGTGAAGGTGAGGGAAGGCTGCAGTTTCCAGGCGCAATCCCAGTCCCCTCCCCCACCTTGCTGTCAGGATGTCGAGATGGAGCAGGTCTACGAAGAGGTCGACCTAAAGTGAAGGCAGCGGTTCACCGTTGCACCCTGTTGTTCCCCGTTGGGACCTCCAGCACTTTGTTCTTTCTGTTAAATGAAAACTAATCAATCCGAAAAATCACCAGATTACCGTCTGAAGAGAACCGTCCCCATTGGGACTGGAGTTGCCTCTTTTATCAAGTTAACTTCCCATACCCACATGAGAAACTCCTCATGGACATGGCCTAGAACTTGCAGGCGACCCACGAACTTGTGGGCTTGTAAATAATGTTGTGGGATGGATACCGTTGCCGCCTCCGGAGAGGCAGATTGGAGGAAGGGCACGCAGCAGAGCAGGCTGGGGCCCGGCCACCACCAGGACCGGTGGCCATCCTCCGGGGGTCAGGGGTTCCCCCTTGGACGTGGGGTCCCCTGAAGTGACAGTCGGGTGCGAGTTACCGTACCCGTTCCCGCTCGGGCAGCCTGAACCTGGAATGGGGTAAAAGGGTGCTGCTTCTTAGGGGCAGCATCAGGGCTAGGTTGCTTGGGTGGGAGAGCGGAAGACATCCGTCCGTCCGTCCGTTATTAAAAATGTATATGTGTTGTAACGTTCAAGAAGACCTAAAATATGCTTATGTTTTACCGTTTACCATGTTATTTATATTTTTGCAGTTTAAAAAATAAAACCGGTGATGGACGGGCAGCCCGCGGACGGTCTGCATTTTTCCAAGGGAGAATGTGGCACCCTGGACTAGCCAGGTAGCCACAGACAAAACACACACACACCCCCACCCCCGGACAGTAACATTAGTCAGACACAAAAACCCTTGTTGCCTCCCTCCAGGGTCTGATGTCCACACCAGGCGGGGCGGAGCCAGGCGGTTGGCCGCACCCACCGAGGAGTTCACAGGCCTGGAGGCGGGAAAAGCAGTTAGTTGGAGTTAGAGTAGATCAGCTCAGGAGGTGAAAGTGAGAGGTCACGTACTGCGAGTGTCTGGGTAGGGGCCCAGGCACTGACAGCAAGGTTGGCAGACGGTGGTGGCTGTCTGCAGGAGTTGGTGGAACTCCGCAGAGCCGTAAGGACCGGGCTGGGCGGTGGCCCACCGGTACCGGATTGGGGAACGGAGCGAAGCTAAGCACACAGGCAGGGCCATCGGACCCCGACCAGGCTTGGAGCCGCCGTCAATAGTCAAATCCGAATGTGACAGGAACCCCCGGGGTTCCCTAACAACCAAGTCCCGATTGAAGGCAACCGCTCACACCGTGAGGATATACAGCCACCGCCACCGGCTAGAAATCCAAGGGCCAGCGCCTGCGGGCAAAACGGGCTCCTCCAGTATCTATACACCGGGGAGCGGACTACCGTTGGGAAGCCATTGGAGTCAACTCAGTACACAAAGGTGCAGGGAGAGACAGCCACCATCACCTGTCCGGGGAGAGAGACACTGCAGCCGGCTGCGGGACCCGTCCATCCAGCCGTTTGGTTTACCGGAGACTTTGTGCATCTTTTGCTGAGTGAGTACACCCGTGCTATCCGGCACCGCGCTGCGCTGTCCCTGCAACCCTGCACCTCACCGACCCTGCCTCCCCGTCACACCACCAGGCCCCAGGACCACCAACCCCTACCCACGGAGGGGGAAAACAACATCCCAGCTGCTCCCTACCATCGCTCCTGGGATCCCCGTCACCAGCAGCAGTGGTGCCCATCTTCACCACAACCCGTGGGTGGCGTCACGGACTAAATCCCCAAACAAACCACCCCCTTTTCACTCACGGGCGATGAGCGCCGCTCGAGTCCCCGGACCCGAGCGTTAGCGAGCGCAGCGCCCCACCCCGCCGCCCGCGACACAGCCAGTCCCAGACCACACCTGACTCTGCTTCATCAGTCCCGGTTCCACGTCTACGTCCTGTGGCGCCAGCTGGTGAGGTATCGGGATCTCCAGGTGCTGCCTCTGGGTGGACACTTACCAGCGTGTGTACCTGCTGCCACCTCCGGTGGTAGAGTAAAGACTCGGTGGCCACCCAGGTCACTCCTCCGGATCAGTGAACGGTACCTTGATGCAGTGGACCCAGCGTGACAAAAATCTGTGGTGTGAACAGCATCAGATATCGCCATGACGCTCGGCGAGTTTTGAGGCAAACGCAGTGTGACACCCGTCTATAAAGACCCCGATTCAGTAATGACCACCACATGTCAAAGTGCGTATCTTCACTTATGTAGAATGTTCATGAACTTATGAATATTTTACTTAAAGAAACATTTATAAACCTACTGTAAACTTCTTACTTTCGCCCTACTATGCTTCTCTATAACATCTAGAAATTATTTTATAGATCACTCTAATACGTATGTTCCCAAAGTACAAGACCTTTATTGAGTACGGAGAATAGTGGAGGCGACCAAGTCAACGCACATGGTGCTCTCTAGAATGAAAAATGTCCATTTTCTTAAGCTGTTCCTTCATCTGGAGAGTAAGGTCATCATTGATCAAAGCACGGGTCAGGTAAGTCAATGCACTCGTTTTATCCGGAGATTAGGAGCAGTCAATTGTATTTTACTAAATAGAGAAGAGAAACACAAATTCCTCGGCCTTCATCTTTGTTTTTAAGGTTATGTTGAACTTACACAATATCAGACCCGTGTATTCCAGAGAGAGAAGTAAAGGTCCTCACCTCGCCCAGAAGTTGTTGGTTGATCTTAATTTGGAAGTCATGCTGACGTTCCCTATGAGACTTTCACCCCTGTTGACCTTTCATCATGTTTTCTGGAAGAAGGAACCAAAGTACCTAGAAAAACCTCACACAATCATGGGGGAAACATACACAACTTCTTGTATTGTAGATATTGTCCTTAGTTGAACCCAGGACCCATAAGCTCTAGGGACAGAATGTTTCCTGCTTTCTTGGTTTCCTGGCCTATAAGGTTAGCAAAGGCTAACTTGAAGATTTTGAACCCTAATGTTAACTCTAAAATAAGGC
Organism: Anomaloglossus baeobatrachus; assembly: GCF_048569485.1. Classification (NCBI taxonomy): domain Eukaryota; kingdom Metazoa; phylum Chordata; class Amphibia; order Anura; family Aromobatidae; genus Anomaloglossus; species Anomaloglossus baeobatrachus. The sequence continues at coordinate 774,437,308 of NC_134354.1, read as the reverse complement.
CCAGCCATGTATGATTTATAAATGTTACTCACCTGTCTCGGCTCCAGGGCCGGACCTTGCTCCATTCTCCTCTGGTTGCTTCCCTTTGCTTTGGTCCATGCTGAGTTTTACAAGTTGCCAGGTAAACGCCAGCTACACCGTTGCCAAGTGACGTACCACTAATGGTGGCATATAACGCGGCTGCTATGGGGGCCATGAATCGGGGGGCTTGGTGCACCGCCCCACGGCATCGCACTTACAACTGTATCAGCTTCTCAGATGCAGATACAGGTGAAAGCAATGATGAAAGAGGGAGCGCTCTGCTCCCTCCTCCATCATTCTCCTACTGTGTCTGCCCTCTGACAACTCAGAGCAGCGGCCACGATGACATCACTACTGCGCGCTACTGTGCTAAGATGTGCAGAGCTGCAGAACGCACTGCAATGCAGTGACCAGATGTGAGGCAAATCCCGGGATATGAAGATGAATTATGACTCCAGTCATAATCCCTCATCACTCCCTGGCAGTGCCCCCTCCCTTCTTGTTCTCAGTGTTCCACTTACACCTCCATGGCCATGTCCTGTGATATGGAAATTAGGTGGCTTAGGGACAATGGACACAGGATGACTCCCTGCCGTGACCCTGTAGTGGGGGCTGCTAGCTAGTTAGCAAGGCTATGGAAATAGCCAGACAGAACGACTCCAGTAAAAAATGGTTCATATCTCGCAAGCCATATTTCCGATAAATATGGCAACCATAAAAATGGTGTCTCCGCATGCGGACGATGCCGGCACACCCTTTTTATGGGAGCAGGACATTGGGAAATGCCCCAGGCGTGATATCAGCCAATGGGGAACTGGCAGACAGGTCATGAGTCCCCTCGTTCTGTAGCTAAATTCATAACTGTCACAATGAGAGCATTGGCGTCCGCCTACGACGCTCCCAGGCAAAGTTATGGCCCATATTCCATGTTGTGGATTGTCCATAACTCAAGCCAGGGGTGGAGCAGTGCTCCCTCTGAGGTCACTAAGGTAGGAGGGGACCTGGATTTGCCCAGGTTGATAACCCTACTTCGGCCATTTTCCAGTGTTCTTTTCGCTGGGGGCACGTGTAGGAAACATCTGTGGGAAGGATCCTAGAAACCTGGGTACAGCGCCCCCCTGTGGCCAGACGCAACAAGGTAACTGCTGGAACTGTGTATGCCTGTTTGTAACCCATGCTTTGATTGTAACTGTACTCTGACATATGTATATTCTGTAGATTCCCTATTGTATATATTGTAGTTCTAGTGTGCTTTAGGCTGATTAAATTATATAATTAATCTTGGGCTGTTCTGTTATCTCGATCTTGAATCCCACGTCTGTGTGTTCGGCTAATAGTTACCGTGAAGCGGTTGGTGGCAGCGAGTTGTGCCAAGGATTATTGTGGGGAGGCCAGTGAGACTCGGGAAGATATTATATATTCCGCCCGCGGAGGTCGGGGGAATATATACCCTACTCTCACCGGGGACCCTTCACTAATCGGCATAAGTAGTATAGCGGCCTCCTTGCTTATTGTCGGGCAATTCCATAATTGGCCTGACTATAAGAGGGGCGCTAGAGAGCGCGTCACGTGCTCTGTCCGTCGGTCGGGAGGTATAAAGGAGGGGTGACTCCTGCTTGTTACCCCCCGATCGTGACGTACTGGTAGCCAGCGCGGGGGATTTCTGAGTGACCCCCCCGGTGGTTTGTGACATATTGGTGGCATAGCGGTGGGATCGAGATAATAGTGTGTGTGAGTGTGAGACCCATACTCCCAGACACTAAAGACTGCCTGCAGCAGCTGTGGCTGCTGGGGTCTTCAGACTAGCTCAACACTAGAGTGTCAGAGTGCAGATACTGTAAGGTGTGTGGAGGCATCAGGTGTCAGTTCTGTGTCAGTGACCAAAAGTCTGCAAGAATGGCTGATGGCACCAGGAGCAGAGCTATGCAACTGGCCAATGCTAAGGCAGGAGCCGAAGAGAGGGAGGACGGTGCTGTGGACAGCAATGAGGAGGTTGCCCACGAGTCCTCCAGGAGCTCGACGCCAGAAAACCGTTCTGCCGAGGACATTGCACAACCTGGCAATTATGGACAAGATGAGGAGCAGCTCACCCAAGGTTCCTCAACGAGCCAGATGCCAGCCCTCCGCTCTGAAAGGGACAGTGAATCGCCTAGCTCTGCAGCGTGCCGCAGATCACCACGTGCCATTCCACCGAGCCTGGGAGGCTCGGATAGCCTTCTTCAAATGGCTATGGCCCTTCTCCAGGCTGGAGACCAGAAGGGCTACAAGGAACTCCTGGCAGAGCGCAGGGCAGAGCGGCAGGCAGCGCGTGACGCTGAGGCTGCGGAGCGGCACGCAGAGCGTGAGGCTGCGGAGCGAGAGCGGCAGGCAGCGCGTGAAGAGCGAGAGCGACAGGCAGACCGTGACTACCAGCTGCAGCTAGCTCAGCTCCGGCCCTCATCAGCCACACGTGACCTTCGAGACACCAAACTTCCAAAGGTCCGTGTTGAGGACTTCCCAGTGCTGGAGAAGGATGGAGACTTGGACTCTTTCTTGACTGCTTTTGAACAGACTTGCCTGCAGCACCATCTGGACAAGGATCAGTGGGCCAAATACCTGACCCCCCGTTTAAGGGGTAAGGCCCTGGATATCCTTGGGGACTTGCCTGCTGAGGCAGATCAGGGCTACGACACCATCAAGCGGGCCCTGATCCAACAGTACAACCTCACTCCGGAGTCCTACCGCAAGAAGTTCCGGACCCTGCAGAAGGGACCAAAGGACTCCTGGGCTGACCACCGGCGGGCACTTGCCCGAGCTGCCGACCACTGGACCCAAGGCCTGCAGCTTTCCACCGGACCGGAGATCCTGGACTTGTTCATCACGGAGCAACTCTTGTGGAACTGCCCTGAGGATCTCCGCCAGTTCATCCGAGACCAGAAGCCAAAGGGGTCCACGGCTACAGCTGCCCTTGCCGATGACTACACCAACAACCGGGCCCCTGAGGCCAGGAGAGCGGCCACCAGCAGCACCTGGAGAGGGGGTAAGATGAATTCTGCGACTGCCCCACCTGCCCCTAGACTGCAGGGGGTGTCCCCCTCAACTCCCCTCTCCAGGCCCGTGGCAGAACCAAGACGGTGCCACCAGTGCAACCTACCTGGACACTTCAAGGCCATGTGCCCTCAGCGTCCCAAGGCCCCGGCTCCGTCCCCGTCCCAAGGGCCGCCCAAGGTGTATTGTGTGGGTGGGGGTGGTGGTAGGTCCCTGGACAGCTTCCAACCTGTCACCGTCGGCCGGTCTGTGACCATAGGACTGCGAGACAGCGCCTCGGAGGTGACTCTGGTGCGGCCTGAGATGGTGTCCCCCCAAGACTTGATCCCTGGAAAAACCCTCGCTGTCTCCGGGATTGGAGGCATTGACCCGGCGCTGCCTGTTGCTGACATTTATGTGGACTGGGGCGCAGGGCGAGGGGTGAGGGAGGTGGGGGTAACTGATCGGATCCCTGCAAACGTGCTACTTGGGACAGATTTGGGGCAGATAACCTCCCAGTTTGGGCCCCCACCAAGGGCTGAACCTTCAGCCAGTACGGACATGACTCCTGACAATGTTAATGTGTTATCTATGAATGATGTGAGAGAGGGGGGAGTGAACTCTGATATTTCTGCTTGCACAGACACCATAGACACACACACAGCTGCAGCTGTGACAGGGGAGGGGGTCAGAGAAAGGTGTGACAATGCCTCTACAAGTAACCAGCCAGTGAGCTGGGATCTGTTGCCCTCTGCAGGGATAAGCAGAGAGCAGGGTGCTGCAGGGGGAGGACCAGTGTGTGGGGTGGGGGCTACCACAGCAAATGTGGGGTCCCCAGAGATTTCACAGCGGGGTTCTGTTGCTGCAGGAGGGGAACAGGCAGGTGAGATTGGGGCCGGTCCAGGAGCGGAAGTGCTCCCAGGTAAGATCTCGGTGCATGGTTCCCCCACAACCGGGGTGTCAGGAAGCCAGGTAGGTCTGCCTGAACCGGCGACTTGGTCAGGAACGGAGGAGGAGCAGGCACGACCCACGGTCGCAGCGGCTGTGGCCGCTGTCACCCGCAGTGGGAGTGCTGGAAGCCAAGGGGCCTCCCGGAGGTCCGATAGCTCTTCCCCTTCTGACCAAGTGGCAGCCGAGTCAGGTGGAGGCCAGGACACAGGTCCCGGGGTACTGACTGAAGATGTGACAGTCTCGTCGATTCTGGCCACATCTAGTCAGGGGTTTCAGGCAGCGTTAGAGGCTGACGACAGCCTGAAAGCTCTTAAGGAGCAGGCGGCACAGCCTCCCTCGGACTCGGACCCGGAGCGAGTGGTCTGGGACCAAGGACGGCTGTACCGGGCCACGGTCCAGCAGGGTTCACCGGAGGCGTGGCCCAGGGACCGACAGTTAGTGGTACCCTATCCGTTCCGGACGGAGTTGTTGCGGATCGCACATGAGATTCCGATGGCCGGACACCTAGGGATCGCTAAGACCAAGGCCAGGTTAAACCAGCATTTCTACTGGCCAAAAATGGGGGCCGATGTGGCTGCCTACTGCCGTTCGTGTGAAACCTGTCAGAGAGTGGGGAAGGCGGGGCCACACCCCAAAGCCCCACTGGTATCTCTGCCAATCATCGATGAGCCTTTCAGGAGGGTGGCTGTGGATCTGGTCGGCCCGCTGGCCATCCCCAGCAGCTCCGGGAAACGCTTCATACTGACGGTAGTGGACTATGCCACCCGGTACCCAGAAGCAGTGGCCTTGTCGTCCATTCGGGCTGACAAGGTGGCCACCGCATTGCTGGAGATTTTCTCCCGAGTGGGTTTTCCCCAGGAAATGCTCACTGACCGGGGGACCCAATTCATGTCCCAGCTGATGGAGGCCCTCTGTAAGCAAGTCCAGGTGCGACATCTGGTGGCCAGCCCGTACCATCCACAGACTAATGGCCTGTGCGAGCGGTTCAATGGCACCTTAAAGCAGATGCTTAAGATGTTGGTCGACTCCCATGGGCGTGACTGGGAGCGGTATCTCCCACACCTGTTATTTGCTTACCGGGAGGTTCCACAGGCCTCAACAGGATTCTCACCGTTTGAGCTCCTGTACGGGCGACGTGTGCGGGGCCCCCTGGCTCTGGTGAAAGAGGCTTGGGAAGGGGATTTGGCCACCCCTGGAGTGTCGGTTATCGAGTATGTCATGCGCTTCCGGGACAAAATGCAGGCCTTGACGCAACTGGTACACGACAATATGGCTCAAGCCCAGGCCGATCAGAAGCGTTGGTACGACCAGAACGCTTGTGAGAGGACCTACCAAGTGGGTCAAGAGGTGTGGGTACTGGTCCCCGTACCACAGGACAAGCTTCAGGCAGCCTGGGAAGGCCCATACCTCGTGTACCAGCAGCTCAACCCTGTGACGTACCTGGTCACCCTGGACCCTGCCCGTGGAAGGCGGAAGCCCTTCCATGTGAACATGATGAAGGCACATCATGAGCGGGAGGCATGTGCGCTCCCCGTGTGCAACCTGCCCGAGGAGGGAGAAGCGGAAACCCTCTTGGATATGCTAGCCCAGGTTAGGGCAGGCGGATCCATTGAGGATGTGGAGGTTGGCCACCAGCTCTTGGAGGACCAACGGTCCCAGCTGTGGGCCACCCTCCTCCCCTTCCGGGGGTTGTTTACCAACCAGCCCGGAAGGACTGACTTGGCTGTCCATCACGTGGACACTGGGGATCATCCCCCGATCCGGCGTTCAGCATATCGGGTCTCCCTGGAGGTGCAGCAACACATGCGCCAGGAGATTGACGAGATGCTGAAGCTGGGGGTGATCCAGGCATCCAACAGCGCTTGGGCCTCGCCTGTAGTCCTCGTCCCTAAGAAGGACCGAACCACTCGGTTCTGCGTGGACTACAGGGGGCTCAATGCGGTCACGGTCGCCGATGCGTACCCAATGCCACGCATCGATGACCTGCTCGATCAGTTGGCCGGGGCTCAGTACCTGACCATCATGGATCTGAGCCGGGGATATTGGCAGATCCCCCTGACTCGCAAGGCCAGGGAACGCTCTGCCTTTATTACCCCATTTGGACTGTACGAGTCCACGGTGATGCCATTCGGGATGAGGAATGCCCCTGCCACTTTCCAGCGGATGGTCAACACCCTGCTCAAGGGACTTGAAGGGTACGCGGCCGCGTACCTGGATGACATTGCCGTCTTCAGTCCCACCTGGGAGGACCACCTAGAGCATCTAGCACAGGTGCTCAGGCGGATCCACCGGGCAGGTTTGACCATCAAGCCGGGAAAGTGTCAGCTGGCCATGAGCGAGGTCCAGTACCTCGGTCACCGGGTAGGTGGGAGAACACTGAAGCCCGAGCCTGAGAAAGTGGAAGCCATCGCATCCTGGCCCACCCCCAGGACCAAGAAGCAGGTGATGTCCTTCTTGGGGACCGCTGGGTACTATAGGAGGTTTGTTCCATGCTATAGTAGCCTGGCAAAGCCCTTGACGGACCTCACCAAGAAGAAGCTGCCCTCTGCAGTCGATTGGACAATGGACTGCGAGACAGCCTTCCGGGCCCTAAAGGACGCCCTGTCCAGCCCGCCCGTGCTACAGGCAGCCGACTTCACGCGGCCGTTTGTAGTACAGACCGACGCCAGTGACTTCGGCCTCGGTGCGGTGCTCAGCCAGGTGGACTCTGCGAGCCAAGAGCACCCAGTCTTGTACCTGAGCAGGAAGCTGTTACCAAGGGAAGTTGCCTATTCCACGATGGAGAAGGAGTGCCTGGCCATAGTGTGGGCCCTGCAGCGTCTGCAACCCTATCTATACGGGCGCCACTTCATCGTGGAGACGGACCACAATCCCCTCAGCTGGTTGCACACCGTCTCTGGGACGAATGGGCGATTGTTGCGATGGAGCCTTGCGCTCCAGCAATACAACTTCACCATTCGCCACAAAAGGGGCCGTGACCACGGTAACGCAGACGGGCTGTCCCGACAAGGAGAGGTCGCGGACGGGCGCACGGGGGAACACCGGAGTGTGCTGCCCCCTAGCGCCCTCAAAAGGGGGGAGGTGTGAGGCAAATCCCGGGATATGAAGATGAATTATGACTCCAGTCATAATCCCTCATCACTCCCTGGCAGTGCCCCCTCCCTTCTTGTTCTCAGTGTTCCACTTACACCTCCATGGCCATGTCCTGTGATATGGAAATTAGGTGGCTTAGGGACAATGGACACAGGATGACTCCCTGCCGTGACCCTGTAGTGGGGGCTGCTAGCTAGTTAGCAAGGCTATGGAAATAGCCAGACAGAACGACTCCAGTAAAAAATGGTTCATATCTCGCAAGCCATATTTCCGATAAATATGGCAACCATAAAAATGGTGTCTCCGCATGCGGACGATGCCGGCACACCCTTTTTATGGGAGCAGGACATTGGGAAATGCCCCAGGCGTGATATCAGCCAATGGGGAACTGGCAGACAGGTCATGAGTCCCCTCGTTCTGTAGCTAAATTCATAACTGTCACAATGAGAGCATTGGCGTCCGCCTACGACGCTCCCAGGCAAAGTTATGGCCCATATTCCATGTTGTGGATTGTCCATAACTCAAGCCAGGGGTGGAGCAGTGCTCCCTCTGAGGTCACTAAGGTAGGAGGGGACCTGGATTTGCCCAGGTTGATAACCCTACTTCGGCCATTTTCCAGGGTTCTTCTCGCTGGGGGCACGTGTAGGAAACATCTGTGGGAAGGATCCTAGAAACCTGGGTACAGCGCCCCCCTGTGGCCAGACGCAACAAGGTAACTGCTGGAACTGTGTATGCCTGTTTGTAACCCATGCTTTGATTGTAACTGTACTCTGACATATGTATATTCTGTAGATTCCCTATTGTATATATTGTAGTTCTAGTGTGCTTTAGGCTGATTAAATTATATAATTAATCTTGGGCTGTTCTGTTATCTCGATCTTGAATCCCACGTCTGTGTGTTCGGCTAATAGTTACCGTGAAGCGGTTGGTGGCAGCGAGTTGTGCCAAGGATTATTGTGGGGAGGCCAGTGAGACTCGGGAAGATATTATATATTCCGCCCGCGGAGGTCGGGGGAATATATACCCTACTCTCACCGGGGACCCTTCACTAATCGGCATAAGTAGTATAGCGGCCTCCTTGCTTATTGTCGGGCAATTCCATAATTGGCCTGACTATAAGAGGGGCGCTAGAGAGCGCGTCACGTGCTCTGTCCGTCGGTCGGGAGGTATAAAGGAGGGGTGACTCCTGCTTGTTACCCCCCGATCGTGACGTACTGGTAGCCAGCGCGGGGGATTTCTGAGTGACCCCCCCGGTGGTTTGTGACACCAGACCAGTGAGAAATTAAGAAGGGGTGAGTATTTTTCTTTTAAGTCAGTGAGTACACAGTGACCAATGGCCATAATACTATATGGATGACTGTGGGGTTCATTATACTATATGGAGGACTATGGGGTGCAATATACTATATGGAGGACTATGAGGTGCATTATACTATTTGGAGGACTATGGGAGTGCATTATAATACATGGAGGACTATGGGGATGCATTAAAATATATGGAAGACTATGGGGGTGCATTACAGTATTTGAAGGAATATGGGGGTGCATTATAATATATGTAGGACTATGGGGGTGCATTATCTTATTTGAAGGACTATGAGGGTGCATTATGATACATGGAGGACTACGGGGGTGCATTATGATACATGGAGGACTATGGGGGTGCATTATAATATGTGGAGGAATATGGGGTGCATTATAATATATGGAGGACTATGGAGTGCATTATGATATATGTAGGACTATTGGGGTGCATTATGATATATGGAGGAGAATGAGATGTGCATTATGATATATGGAGGATTATGGAGGTGCATTATAATATATGGAGGACTATGGGCTGCATTATAATATTTGGAGGACTATGGCGGTGCATTAAACTATTTGAAGGACTATGAGGGTTCATTATAATATATGTAGGACTATGGGGGTGCATTATCTTATTTGAAGGACTATGAGGGTGCATTATGATACATGGAGGACTATGGGGGTGCATTATGATACATGGAGGACTATGGGGGTGCATTATGATACATGGAGGACTATGGGGGTGCATTATAATACATGGAGGACTATGGGTAGTGTAATATAATATATTGAGGACTATGGGGACATTATAATATATGGAGAACTATAGGGTGCATAAGATAGGGAGGACGTTGGGGGTGCAAATGAGGTAAGTGACATGGCTATATCAGAAGAACTTTACTACATTTTTAATTGGAGGTATTTATTAATATAATAATAATAATAATAGGAGATGGGAATAACCCTTTAATGTAATAGTACGACACGTTTTATTCTGTACTATTACAATGGGGTTCCTTTAAGAATTAGACAAGTTCTTCTGAGACCCTTACCTACTCCATTCATTGTCTATAGGACATATTTCCAGCAGCCCCATAGACAATGAATGGAGTAGTGGTGCACATGTGCTACTATTGCTCCATTTCTACTGGTCCATTTCGGACCCTTTTCTCAGGATTGATGGGGGTCTTGGCTGTCTTATCTTTGCTGATCAGCATCTTATGGATAGGTGGTCACTTACCTAGCTGAGACAACCCCTTTCATGGGACTAAGCTGCAATACCAGACACAGCCAATAGACAAGAGTGGCACTGGTTTTTTTTTGGGGGGGGGGGATAATAAGCAGACCATTTGTTCTTAATCTTATAAACACTCAACTAAAAAGATATTGTATAATTTGATGCGAGAAAGTAAAAATTGTTATCTTCATCCATAAAGGCAGAATATTCCCACAGTTAAAAATGATAAGTATGTAAAATATTAGACCACAGCGAACAACAAATTGCTCAGGAATTCCAAATATGACCCACACAGCGGAGGGTAATTGGAAAGTCAAAAATAATGAGCTGCTGGATCAGTCGGTCGGTTACCATCTCCTTCCATTTATGTGATCAGAAGGAATGTTATCCGAGCCGCTGCCTTTTGGGAAGTCGTCATTGTGATGATGAAGTCACAGGGAAAGTACAATTATAAAGTTACATACTAAAGCTTTTTTTCTGCCAATGTATGTAAAGCGCTGTGGAATTAATAGCGCTATATAAATGAATAAAATTATTATTATTATTATTATTATTTCTATAAGAACAGCGCCACCCCTGTCCATGGGCTATGCCGGTATTGCAGCTCCAACTAATTAACTTTGAGCTGCTATTTTTTACTCTTTAGGGGGTGTTACATGCAGCGATATCGATAGCGATATCGCTGGTGAAAGCACCCGCCCCCGTCGTTTGTGTGTCACGGGTAGCCTGTGGCGCACAAAATCGTTAGGCCCCATCACACGGACTTACCTGCCTAGCGACGTCGCTGTTGCCGGCGAACCGCCTCCTTTCTAAGGGGGCGGTTCGTGCAGCGTCACAGCGGCGTCACTAAGCGGCCGCCCAATAGAAGCGGAGATGAGCGGATGTAACATCCCGCCCACCTCCTTCCTTCCACATTGCCGGCGACCGCAGGTAAGCTGTAGTTCATCGTTCCCAAGGTGTCACACGTAGCGATGTGTGCTGCCTCGGGAACGCCCAACAACCTGCGTCCTCAACAATCAAAGATTTTATGAAAATGAACGACGTGTCAACGATGGACGATTTGGTGAGTATTTTCCATCGTTAACGGTCGTTTGTGTGTGTCACACGCAACGACGTTGCTAACGATGCCGGATATGCGTCACGGAATCTGTGACCCCGGCAATATATTGTTAGATACGTCGTTGCGTGTAACGGGGCCTTTAGTAACAACTTTAGAGACTAAAGGGCGCTTTACACGCATCAATACCGCTAGTGATGTCGCTGGTGAAAGCACCTGCCCCCGTCGTTTGTGCGTCACGGGCAAACCGTGGCGCACAACATCGCTAACACCAGTCACGCATACTTACCTGCCTAGCGACGTCGCTGTGGCCAACGAACCGCCTCCTTTCTAAGGGGGCGGTTCGTTCAGCGTCACAGCGGTGTCACTAAGCGGCCACCCAATAGAAGCGGAGGGGCGGAGATGAGTAGGCCGAACATCCCGCCCACCTCTTTCCTTCCTCATTGCGGGCGGCCGCAGGTAAGGAGATGTTCCTCATTGCTGCGGTGTCACACATAGCGATGTGTGCTGCCGCAGGAACAACGAACAACCTGCGTCCTGCAACAGCAACGATATTCGGGAAAGGAACAACGTGTCAACAATGATTAGGTAAGTAATTTTAAACGTTCCTGCGTTTCACACGCTACGACGTCGCTAACGAGGCTGGATGTGCGTCACGAATTCCGTGACCCCCAACGACATCTCATTAACGATGTTGTTGCGTGTAAAGCCCGCTTTACTAAACTTTTGGGAGATTTTTATTTTTTTTTATATATTTTAGGCTCTTTAACTCTGAACAGATAGGAGCACAGAGATCTTGCCTGAGAGCACACAGGAAGCCTGTGATGTTCTACTGCGTGTGCTCTGTGCACTTTTAAGAGGTCTTTTGAACAATCACTACCGCACCACCACTGATGTGCTCACAATGAAAGGATCTAAAAAAAAAAATCTCCTAAAAATGACTTTTTCATTTTTGCGCTTTTGATTTTTCCAAGAGCCTGACGAAGGCCTTATGCTGAAACGCGCGTCGGGAGCTGACGCCATCCTAACAGGAAGAAATGTCTACAGGTCACTCCACGTTTTTGTTCCATTTAATTTGATGCTTTGTCCATGTATTGTCTGAACTCCTGAGTGGACTCCTTACCTATACAGGTTTTACTTAAGCATCGCATTCATGTTTTTGCCACTTTATAAACTTGCTTTTGTTTTTGCCTGGTTAATATACATTTACCTATTGACTTGTTCCCTTTCTCCTGTGGATGTGCGCCATCTTGTGTGCTATCAATGTGATTACACCTTATCTTCTTTTTTAAGTTTCTCATGATTAAATAATAAAAAAAAAAAATCTTATTAACCATAACTTTGTGAGTTGGTTTTTGAGTGATTGGTTGTATTTGGTTGTTTCTAAACCAACCTGTATTAATACCTGATACTGTGATGGTATATAGGGGACAAACAATATAATGTGATATATATTTTGAATATTTGAATTTTTGCACAATTAATTTTTCCAAGAGACATAACTTAGATTTTTTTTTTTCTATTTACAGTCTTTACTAATTGGGTTCATTAATTTTAGATTTTGACTTTTATGGAGATAGCAATACCACATGTGTATATTTCATTTTTTTTATTTCTTTATTCTTAATGGGGGGAAAGGTGGGAGATTCAAATGTTTACATTTTTTTTTAAAGAGTTATTATGGCCCCCAAAACTTTTGGATGCACATGTCCAACTGTTCAGTGTTTCAGGACTTTTTGCACAACTTGCTGTTCACTAACAAGTAGAATAATGGCAACAATTATAACAGGTGTTTGATCCATGAATCGCCCAATAAATTCCTGGGTTCAATTAGAATTGGTATTAATCACTCCTCCTCATCACGCTGTTCACATTCTGACATCATAGGACCAATACGACACCTAACAATTGATCAGCAGTACCGCGCCACTGTGAGGCTTCAAGCAAGATGTTCTCAGACGAAAGTGGCCACTGAGCTTAAAATGTCACAGAGTGTCACCAGCTGGTTGTACAGAAATACAGAGAGACTGCAAAAGTCACAGAAAGGCAGAGAAGAGGACATCCTTTGGCCATATCCCACCACTGATGACCGATTCATTGTGAACAATGACCTTCGGAACCGGATGAGGAGTGCCACACAACTCCAGGCACATTTAAGGGAGGTGAGAGGCACCCAGTGTCACGTGAGACTATACAAAACCATTTATATAAGTGTGGTCTGCCAACTAAAGGACCTACAAGGTACCTGACCACGCCACCTACTGGTCACTGATGAAAGTCAATTCACGCTGAGCAGAAATAATGGCCACCAACGATGTTGGAGACATCAAAGAGAGCGCTGTGCATCAGCCACTGCTGTCACCAGATGCGCATTTGGTGATGGTGGTGTTATAGTGTGGACCGGTGTGTCTAGTCAGTACAGAATGGCCCTACACTGTGTGACTGGTACAGTGACAGCCCCTACTACTGGAATAACATAATTAATCTAGTCATTGTGCTTCTGCATGAACAACACCGGCCTAATTTCTTCTTCTTGGAGGACAATGCTCCAGCTCATCGAAGGTCACATCCTTAAAAACGGCTGCTGGAGACTGAGGGACCTCAAATGGAGCGGCTGCACTTTCTCCTGACCTGAATCCCATAGAAAATCTATGGGATCAGCTGATCTCTCTGTGTCACTGTGTAAACGCCATAACTCCTTACCGCAGAGCCTCAATGACCTGAGGGCCGCCCTTTCCTGAATTTGGCTAAGAACTCCAATTACTTATGAAAGATATTCCATACATTTTCACAACATGCTAGCAAAATCGTCAACACAGGGTGGGACTATAATACTAAGTAGATGGGTAGTGGGGTCCATAAAACTAATTGAGAGGCATAATAATGAGTGGGAGCCTGGTGAGGTCCATAACGATGAGTAGGGGCTGGTAGGGGTCATAATACTGTGTGAGAGGCTATGGGAGACTCTGAGTGCCTCTATACTGAATTGACAGTTGTGAGGGTCCACTTACAGAGTGTGGGTGCTCACACTGAGTGGCGTGCTCTGGGGGATCTCATTCTGTGTGGAGGTCTTTATTCTGTGTGAGGGGCTGTATGGCCCCAAAACTGTGAGGGGCTGTGGGGGTCAACATACTGAGTGGGAAGTTGTGGGGGCCATTATATTGTGTGATTGGTTATATACAGACCATTATACTGAGTGGAGAGCTGTGGGGGCCATCATACATAGTAGGGGGATGTGGCGGCTCCCATACTATGTGGTAAGCTACTATACTGAGTGTGAGGATGTGGCACCCCCGAGGCATCAGTCGCCACAGGGTACTGCATCCCACTTTAGGTGCAGTACTCATCCCGCATAAGGAAGAGGTTAATCGCTGGTGTTCTCACATTCACAAACCACACACAGTTAGGTGCTTTCCCACTGGGATTGGCCTAAGGTAGATAGTGGGTGGCCATCACGAGGCATGGGACTTTCCCGGTCACTAGGACAATCACCTGGGGGCGGGCACCACTTCCATTATACTGAGTGGGGAGCTGTGGGGGCCATCACACATAGTAGGGGGATGTGGCGGCTCCCATACTATGTGGTAGGCTATTTATACTGAGTATGAGGATGTGGCGCCCCTGAGGCTTCAGTCGCCACAGGGTACTGCATCCCACTTTAAGTGCAGTACTCATCCCGAGTAAGGAAGAGGTTAATCGCTAGTGTTTCTCACATTCACAAACCACACACAGTTAGGTGCTTTCCCACTGGGATTGGCCTAGGGTAGATAGGGGGTGGCGATCATGAGGCATGGGACTTTCCCGGTCACTAGGACAACCACCTGGGGGGCGGACACCACTTGGGGAAAAGGAAGGCGCATCTTCACACTTAGGCAGTTACCCCCGGGCACAGCTTGGGGTAAGGAGCACAGTCAAGACCTTGGTCTAGGCATCATTTTACACTTCTGGGAGCAATACAAGACCCGTGGCTTGGAGCAGGCAGCTCAGCCCGGGCTTTACACAGCTACCAGGGATTCCAGGGTCTGCGGAGAGTGCAGGAAACACCCGCAGCCTGTTCCACATTCCACACATGGGATTAGAGGGACCCCGACCAGAAAGGACAAACAGTGGGAGCACCAGTGGTGACCGCCGAATTATCCGGGAAGGGCTGGGGCCCATCACGGCAAAGACTAGCACTCCAAGGATGACAACCAGACTGTGAGTAAAAGACTTTGAACCACAACCACGGAGTCAGCTCTTCATTGCCGGTGCCGGCGCCAATGGCCACTACCACCCCCATCATCCTCCCTGGGGCCTAGCTCTACCTGTGGGGAGCTGACCATTCCGGCTGCGACACCATCCGTCACATTCTCAACATCCGTGTATTCCCAAGACCCCGTGGGGTGCTTTAAGTATATGAGGGGTCCCATAGTAAGTGGGGTGGCTCCCATACTGAGTGGGGGGCTGTGAGGCTCTCATACTGAGTGGGGACGCCCATACTGTTTGGGGTGGCTGTGGTGCCTTCATTATGAGTGAAGGCCTTCATTCTGTGTGCAGAGCTGTAGGGGACCTCATTCTGTATGGGGGTTCTTATTCTGCATTGGGGTTCTCATTCTGTGTGAGAGGCTATGTGGCCCCAGTACTGTGTGAGGGACTGTGGGGGTCAACATACTGAGTGGGGAGTTGTGGGGGCCATTATATTGTGTGAGTGGTTATGGGGGCCATTATACTGAGTGGGGGCTCCAGTAGCCTCCAGTATACGTATACAGTAGCCTATGTGATGGGCTACTAGATTCAGTGTGGGGCTATAGGGGGCTAATATTAAGTGGGGGGCTCCCATATGGAGTGGGGGGCTGTGAGGCTCCCATACTGAGTGGGGACTCCAAAACTGACTTGGAGGGGCTGTGGTGCCCTCATTCTAAGTGGGGGCCCTCATTCTATATGCGGTGGTGTTTGGATCCTCATTCAGTGTGAGAGTGTTTGAAGGCCCTTCTTTTTTTAAAATCAGAAGAGCTCATCCTAAGAATTCATACCATATTTTTGCATACCTCCCAACCATTCCAGATCCAGAGTGACATTCCTGGATTTGTTGTCCTCCTGCTCCAGGGAGTAGACGCTACATCCTGACTTCAAATGCGCTTTGACGTCTCAGGTACCATTATAGAATAGTGGTGGAAGGAGCCTTTGGATCGCT
The DNA here is from genome assembly GCF_048569485.1 of Anomaloglossus baeobatrachus. Classification (NCBI taxonomy): domain Eukaryota; kingdom Metazoa; phylum Chordata; class Amphibia; order Anura; family Aromobatidae; genus Anomaloglossus; species Anomaloglossus baeobatrachus. The sequence goes on along the minus strand of NC_134354.1, from coordinate 774,421,462 downwards.
TCTTCATTGTTTGCCTGAGCTGTCCAGGTCTCAACATAGAGTAGGCCTGATAATGTGATGCTCCTGGACTATTCAGGGCATCACAGGGTACTGCACTTTCTATCCTTGGTCCAGTATTCAACCCCCCATGGTTCTGGGATCCCAACCTATGGAACTGCCTCCATCAGCATCCAAAATCCCAACAACACCTCACACCACACCCTGTCAGACACAACAGTGGGCTGTTGAGCTGGAATATAGGGCCGCCCACCTAGGGGTCAGGCAGACTGGTGGGAGGGAAGTAGAACAGAGAGTAGTGGTAGCCCTCAAAAAGTGAGGAGCTGGGGAGTGGTGGCTCCCTGTTTGTGGCAGGTTGGGTCGCAGACGGTGGTCTGGGCCGGAGGAGTCGGAGACCCGGTCGCAGGGTATTGAGGTTAGGTGCCTGGACCCTTGTCTTGGAGAACAGGAGGCATCTGAGTCTAATAACCGGTCCGGGACAGAGAGTACAACGGGGTACTGGACCCTAAGTTGGGGGGTAGCTTCAGGCAACCCGGCAATTAACCTGCGGAGGATAGTGACTTTATGGACTGTCCCCAAGAAGCTCAGAGATCGGGGGCATTAGCGCAACGAGGGGGATAGGGCTTTCCAACCTCTGCAGCCCACAGAAATCCCAAGCGTGAGCCCTTGAGAGCACAGCTCCACTACCAAAAAGGAGGGAGCGGGGCCCGGACAACTTTATGCCAACGGGCCACCAGAACACTTTGAATTTGTGCATGGAGGCAGGCTCCGGATCACCCAGCAGTACTATAGGGAACAGATAAATGGACGAGCTCCCCCAAGAGGGCAGCAGCACCCAGAGACTTGGTTTACCTCGTTGTCAGAGTTTGCTTTGCGGTCGCACCATCACCGATGCTGCCTGAGTGAGTGCATGGTCCTCCCCTGCTTCCAACCGGCCCTGCGCACCATCACTCCACCATTACACAGAGTCCCGGGGCCTTCCCTTACCCATGGAGGGAACGTCATCTGGCTGCCCCACTCCACCTTCCCCAGGTACTCCCATCGGCAGCGGCGGTACACCCCTTACCGCGAACCACGGGTGGCGTCACAAACTCTTATCACCCGTAAATAGTCCCCTTTACATTTGAGTGGCCGCATGCCCCCGGGTCCGGAGACCCTCGAGCCACAGCAAATCCTGGATCCGAGCGGTTTGACCGCTGCAGGGCGCGACACAATAACATCAGTACATCGCTCCTCCTGCATCGAGCCACACTCAGTAAAGAGTTGAGCAGATCATCATGGAAATTGCACTAGATGAGTTTTTTTTTTAATCAACCTCTGCATTACTAGGGTGAGGTGCAGAGGCATATACTGAGAGAGGTACATTGTGGGGGCATCATAGGGTGTGTGTGAGAAGAAGGTACTGGGGGCACCATACTGTGTAATAGGATCATGTCTGGGGTCATTCTGGAGATGTCACACTTTGATGGGGCATCATTGTGTCTGTGGACATCATACTATGTTAGGGGGCACTGTGGGGGCATCATAGCGTTTTTGTAGGGGGACTGGTTGCACCATACGTTTATGAGAATCATGTGTGTGGGCACTCTGGAAGCATCATGCTACGTAGGGGTATCAGTGTGTCTGAGGATTCGAGGGGTCATCATAGTGTAAGTGGGAGGAACTACACAAATCATAGTGTCATAATCATTAGAAGGAAAAACAGGGAGGGAAACAAATCCAGCACCGTTGTCTTTAAAATCTTGAAGTTTATTGGGTCACATTTAAAAATGTTAATGGATCAACAAAATCTCTCCATATGCCTTTCCACGCCTTACGCGTTTCAGAGAAAAAACTCCTTAATCATAGGCAAGGTATTTTCCTATGATTAAGGAGTTTTTTCTCTGAAACGCGTAAGGCGTGGAAAGGCATATGGAGAGATTTTGTTGATCCATTAACATTTTTTTAATGTGACCCAATAAACTTCAAGATTTTTAAAGACAACGGTGCCGGATTTGTTTCCCTCCCTGTTATTCCTTCTAATGATTGTCAGCTGTGGATGCCAACCATGGATACCGTGCACCGACCCAAATGGAAGTCTATGCAGAGGAGTGGTGAGCTGGAACTTGTTTTTTGTTACTTTTGACAAATCATACTGTGTAAGAGAATCATGTGTGGGGGGGACTGTAGAGGCATCATGTGGGGGCATCAGTGTGTCTGAGAACTCTGTGGGGACATCATAATATGTGTGGGCTTTGTGTGGGACACTATGAAAGGAACATACTGTGGGGGGGGGGCACTACACTGTCTGGGGGCACTTATAGAGCAACAAACAAAGTAGGGGGAAACATTTTTTGTGTGTGGGGGGGAATTAATATGTGTGGGGGCACTCTAAAGGCCCTGTCACACGCAGCGATATCGCTAGCGATATTGCTAGTGAGCGTACCCGCCCCCGTCGTTTGTGCGTCAAAACGCTGCCCGTGGCGCACAATATCTTTAGTCCCCGTCACACGTACTTACCTACCTAGCAATGTCGCTGTGGCCGGCGAGCCGCCTCTTTTCTAAGGGGGCGGTTTGTGCGGTGTCACAGCGGCTTCACTAAGCGGCCGACCAATAGAAGCGGGGGGGCGGAGATGAGCGGCCGTAACATCCCGCCCACCTCCTTCCTTCCTCATTGCCGGCAGCCGCAGGTAAGCTGTAGTTCGTTGTTCACGAGGTGTCACACGTAGCGATGTGTGCTGCCTCGGGAACGACGAACAACCTGTGTCCTCAACAATCAGCGATAAGGTAAGTATTTTTGATCGTTAACGGTCATTCATAGCTGTCACACGCAACTACGTTGCTAACGATGCCGGATGTGCGTCACGGATTCCGTGACCCCGGCGGTATATCGTTAGGTAAGTCGTTGCGTTTAACGGGGCCTTAAGGACTTCAAATTGTGTGGATCCTAATACTGTGTGTGGGGGGAATAATACTGTATGTGAGGGTGTGCCGCCCCAGCGTCAGCAGCCAGAACTGCTCGGATCCGGATCCACGGTGGCTCGAGGGGTCTCCGGACCTGGGAGGGGTCACGTGGCCACTCAAAATAAAAATGGGGTATTGACTGGGGGTTGTATGTTTAAAGTTCGTGACGCCACCCACGGTGGGTGGTAAGGTGGAGTACCACCGCTGCTGTTAGGAGCGTCAGGTGGCGATGGGATGGCTGCCAGGTGTTTAACCCCTCCGTGGGTAGGGGGAAATGCCCCGGGACATGGTGATAGTAGTGAGGGGATACCGTTGGGGAGGAAAGGATCACTGCGTACTCAGTATAAACCATAAGAGCCCCTTATAAAATGTATAAACTTTATTAATATTCTCATAAACATAAGTGCAAGTTAAAAAATTAGGTGCATAGATTATTATTCAGGAGTGGGTCCCTGGGCTCATTCCCTAGTCTCCCCCTTCCTGACCGTGGAGGTCGACACCCTAATGTGGATGCCGTGGTGCCCCCACTCAACGTAGACTAGCCCTGGATGTCCCTTCACTGCAAACAAATTAGTGCTGCTATGCTCAGGTGCTCACCTGAGCATAGCAGCACTAATTTGTTTGCAGTGAAGGGACATCCAGGGCTAGTATACGTTGAGTGGGGGCACAACGGCGTCTACAAGGGGCTCTTATGGTTTATACTGATTGATACCCTTATGGTTGAGAGAGGATTCAGGTTTAGGTGTTGTCACTGCGTACTCACTCAGTCCAATAACGCTGACACCGACAACTTGTCAACCAAAGTTCTGAGCACCGCTGCAGCAGGGAGGGACCACGCCTGGATCCCGTGCCCGTTGGTGTTGCTTGTTAGCCTGTGACCTTTCCCTTGGCACCTTCTTTACTGTTTGGCCCTTGTAGTTTGGAACTATTCGGGTCCCGCTCACTCGTATGGCTAACAGAGTGAGCTTGCTCTCAGGGTTCACGCTTGGGATTTTCTGGACTATGTAGTGGGAAAGTCCTATCCCCCTCGTTGCGCTAGTACCCCGATTTTGGAGCGGGTGGAGGACGATTCTTGAAGACTCCGTCCTCGTCGGGTGAATTACCAGGACGCGTGAAGCTACTTCCCAACCTAGGGTCCATGTACCCCGTCGTGCCCTGGCCCCTGCCCGGAGATGGCACAAGGCCACCTGCTGCCCTGCTCGGCAGTTCTGTGCCCCTTGTCACGATCCCCTGTGACTGGGGTTCCAGCTCCTACCAGGCCCAGACCAACGTCTGCCACCTAGTAGTCTCAAGAAACCCAGCTCTTGACCTCTCCTCTTGAGAGTCACCCAACAACTCACTGTCTCCTGACACTCCTGACCCTCTCTAACCAACCCCCCCAAGTGGGCAGCCCTATTCCCTTCAGGCTACCCATTGGTGTGTCTGGTGGGTGTGGTGCAGAGTGTTTCTAGGATTTAAATTAGCTTGTTCTTAGCAACACCAAAGGTCAGGGACCCGTAACCAAGGAGGATTAGATACTGTGCAGAAGGGCAGATTGCACAATACCCTGTGACGACCTGATAGGCCAGGGCGTCACAAGGGGGACTGTGGAGGCATCATATTTTGAGTGGAGTGAGCTCTCTGGGGAAATCATTATGTGGGGGCACTTTGAGGGCACTTAAGGTGTGGCTGAGCATCATGGAGGCATCTTTCTGTGTTGCTTTGTTTGGAGTGTGGATAGCGTATTTTGGGTGGCATGTCTATGGGAGATTTGTGTTTTTTTGGGGGGTGGGGTTATTCCTGGCCATTAATTTTGGTAATTATAAACAAAAGGCTAAAAATCGCTAATGAAGTACGTGCATATCCCGTCTGTGATGCCGCAGTTAAACCATCGTCGTCAGCCACACAGAGAAAACAATTCCGACATCTCGCACAACACAAAAGGAGCCAGAGGAGCTCCGCTGATTCCTCGAGTCGAACAATCAATGTTATTTTGAGAAATGTTCCATTGCATAGTGAGAATCCATATGGAATCTGATCTGTCTTTCTTGTATCGGCCCACATAGAAAAGAACAACAGCAAAACAATAGTTACGCAACCTTTACAATCCCATTTGGTGAAAGCAGTTACCATGGAAACACTTCTTATGTTCCTTGCAGGCAGCACGGATGACTTACGGGAATGTGAACCCGGCTATTAGCTGGGTGCCGTGTTTTGCAATTAATAAAATCCACTGGGGCTCGTTCACATTGCACAAAATGCCAAAAATTCCATTATATTCATTAGTGAAGAAAAAAAAAATTGACAAAAAAATTAGAAAATATGAAAAACACGGTGCTAACGCCTCCTCCTCCAAATGGAGGTGACTATCTGTATAGAATTAAATATACGAAATTTCAAGCCACCACTAGGGGGAGCTTAGGAGTTCACTGCATCTTGTGCTTTTATTGATGGTAATGGAAGTGTATAACAGTGTGTGAGGCTCCCGAGTTCCCCAAGTGAGCGCAAGAATTTTATACTTTACCCTTTCATGTCCGTAACGGTGCAATCCATTTTGGAATGAGACACTGACATTCATTCTTCTGTATAGGGTTGTAAAACCACAATGGTTTTATGTTTGAATTTCTGAGAGATACATTTCCTGCTTGTGTGGCGCCCCTGACACAGTTAAGCACCACTGAGTGCTGCACCCATGCTGGGACAGTACTTCCAGGTGATCCTAAGGGCCAGAACGAGGTGTGTACGCACAGACACATAGCAACCAGTTTCCCCCACACCATTAGATGGGACCCTTGGGCAGTCTCCAGAGGAAGGCTGGCCTTCAAATCTTGTCAAGGGGTGAAGCCGAGGGGCTGGGAGCTAGAATGCAGAGGATGTCAGGAAGAAAGGAGAGCCAGTCTGGTGGTGGTGGTGTGCGGCAGTCGCCAGTGATGCGCGAACTGCCACTAGTCAGACCCTGCACGTATAGTGACAGTTGGCGGGGGAGAACGGTCACTGAGGAGACAGAGAAAAAGAGGTGCTCCTAGTGACTAGGCACATACGGGGAACAGGTCCCTAGAGCAGATTCCAGTTTAACTACCTGCTGAACCTGGCTGGTGAGGGGAACTACAAGTACCTCACCAACCTTCAGAATCCGAGCATCAGCAGCAACGAAGGGACCCATAAGGAAACAGAGCCTGGAGCCATCTCACCTGGTCCACGCTGCCGGCAAACAGGCCAAACATAGGGGAGAAAAGGCAGTAGCGACTCCCTAGATAGACCCCCATGGTACTACAGGTCAGGGGGTTATCCGAACATAAAGTGCCAGGAAGGCGAGCTAACAGTCACCCTCAGTCTGGCCCGAAGGATACCTGGTTCATCGCAGTATCGCCCGGGTCAGCTCACGATAACATCAAAGGAGTGCGTAAAAAACAGTTAAAGACTTTTGGGCTCAGCCTGTGTTATTCCGGGACCCGCTACCCTGACTACCCGAGCCCCTGGGGCCTGCCTCACTCACAGGAGGCTACATCATCTGGCTGCAGACACCATCAGCCCCAGACGCTCGTAAAACCTGCAGCGGCAGTCTTCCATAACTCTAACCGCAAACCGTGAGTGGCGTCACGACATATAATAAAAACTTGCATTACCTGTTTGCCATACCGAACAAGCCCTGTGGCGTCCCCGAACAGGATCATCACCCCTGGGGCATCCCACTTGCACTGACCTTCAAGCTATCTCTGAAGAAACATAACATTGTCTATGGCCTTGAAGCTTCCTGCTGAGAAATCATGTAATGTCCATTTCTCATAGTTAAGTGTCTACCTACAGTGCTGGCCAAAAGTATTGGCACCCCTGCAATTCTGTCAGATAATACTCAGTTTCTTCTTGAAAATGATTGCAATCACAAATTGTTTGGTATTATTATCTTCATTTAATTTGTCTTCAATGAAAAAAAATAAAAAAAATTGTCATAAAGCCAAATTGGATATAATTCCACACCAAACATAAAAAAGGGGTGGACAAAAGTATTGGCATTATTTGAAAAATCATGTGATGCTTCTCTAATTTGTGTAATTAACAGCACCTGTAACTTACCTGTGGCACCTAACAGGTGCTGGCAATAATAAATCACACTTGCAGCCAGGTGACATGGATTAAAGTTTCCTCAACCTCTGTCCTGTGTCCTTGTGTGCACCACATTGAGCATGGAGAAAAGAAAGAAGACCAAAGAACTGTCTGAGGACTTGAGAATCCAAATTGTGAGGAAGCATGAGCAATCTCAAGGCTACAAGTCCATCTCCAAAGACCTGAAAGTTCCTGTGTCTACGGTGCACAGTGTCATCAAGAAGTTAAAAAGCCCATGGCACTGTGGCTAACCTCCCTAGATGTGGAAGGAAAAGAAAAATTGACGAGAGATTTCAACGCAAGATTGTGCGGATGGTGGATAAAGAACCTCGACTAACATCCAAACAAGTTCAAGCTGCCCTGCAGTCCAAGGGTGCAACAGTGTCAACCCGTACTATCCGTCGGCGTCTGAATGAAAAGGGACTGTATGGTAGGATACCCAGGAAGACCCCACTTCTTACCCTGAGACATAAAAAAGCCAGGCTGGAGTTTGCCAAAACTTACCTGAGAAAGCCTAAAACATTTTGGAGGAAAGTTCTCTGGTCAGATGAGACAAAAGTAGAGCTTTTTGGGAAAAGCCATCAACAGAGTTTACAGGGCAAAAAAAGAGGCATTCAAAGAAAAGAACACGGTCCCTACAGTCAAACATGGCGGAGGTTCCCTGATGTTTTGGGGTTGCTTTGCTGCCTCTGGCACTGGACTGCTTGACCGTGTGCATTGCATTATGAAGTCTGAAGACTACCAACAAATTTTGCAGCATAATGTAGGGCCCAGTGTGAGAAAGCTGGGTCTCCCTCAGAGGTCATGGGTTTTCCAGCAGGACAATGACCCAAAACACACTTCAAAAAGCACTAGAAAATGGTTTGATAGAAAGCACTGGAGACTACTAAAGTGGCCAGCAATGAGTCCAGACCTGAACCCCATAGAACACCTGTGGAGAGATCTCAGAATGGCAGTTTGGAGAAGGCCCCCTTCAAATCTCAGGGACCTGGAGCAGTTTGCCAAAGAAGAATGGTCTAAAATTCCAGCAGAGCATTGTAAGAAACTCATTGATGGTTACCGGAAGCGGTTGTTCGCAGTTATTTTGGCTAAAGGTTGTGCAACCAAGTATTAGGCTGAGGGTGCCAATACTTTTGTCTGGCCCATTTTTGGAGTTTTGTGTGAAATGATCAATGATTTGATTTTTGTTTCATTCTCTTTTGTGTTTTTTCATTGCAAGCAAAATAAATGAAGATAATAATAACAAAGAATTTGTGATTGCAATCATTTTCAGGAAGAAACTATTATCTGACAGAATTGCAGGGGTGCCAATACTTTTGGCCAGCACTGTAGGTGCATGATTCTGTGAGCAGTTGTGTGAGTGGTTGAGATAAGGGAATTGGAAGATAGCTAGTTCTCTATCATCCTGCTGTTAAGATAACTCCTGAATAGCAAGGACTATCCTGCATGGAGCTCAATGGAGGCGCCCCCAAGACTCCAAGAACTCTGAGTGAAGTGGTGGTATATAAAGCCATCATGAATAAATGTTAGGACCCCAACAGTTTTTCAGACATACTTGAAATTCTGCTTTGTTGGCCTCCACCATTTTTATTTTCAGAGTTCTAGGCAGCTGCTTAGGAGAATTGTTTTGAACACATTTGGACTCGGTTCCCGTTTGGGGCTCCCTCTTGTGGCCAGTGCTGGTAGTAGAGTTAGTCTGCTTAACAGAAACCAGACAGCTGATGACGATTGGAAATCAGGGTGCTCAGACTGGGCGTATATAACTGAGTAGTGTTCTCTTTGTCTGGGTCGGTGATCAATGTTGTCTCCTGTGGTGCTGTGGACATTCTGGAGCCTGCCCTATCTTCTGTTTCCACGTGAACTCCTTGCAGATACGTTTTGTCTTTGTACCTCTTGCTGGTTTGTTTCCATTTTCTTGTTGTTTTTATTTTTGAGGTACTAAGGCTTGTTTCCTGGTTTCTGTTTGTGTGGAGTCTGGGTGGAGTTGGATTATTCCCTGCTGGGAATGTCTATGTACCCAGCTCCATATTTTGCAATGTATTTTTGTTTTGTCATGCTTGATATTAATTTCTGTCCTTCCTCTATATTAGTGTTTTGTTTCGATCCAAGTAACACCAGAGTACTGATATAGTGGGGGAGAGATCGTGTGGTCTCAGTTTTTCATAATCAGGTGTGTTGTTTTTTTGTTAGGGTTTTGCGCTGCTGCAGACAGTGCTCTTTTCTGTCCTTTCCTATATAGATAGTTTGGGCCTCATCTTTGCTGAATCTGTTGTCTACCTGTGTACTGTGTTTCATCTTGTTTCACCGACTTTACATGTTTGGGGGCTACCTATAATCTTTGGGGAACTGCTCCGAGGCAGAATAGCTTTCCTTGTTTTTCTCTCTTTAGGAATAATTAGCTCTCTGGCTGTGTCGAGGTGACTAGGTCATCATAGGCACGTCCCACAGCTACTTCTAGTTGTGTTGTCAGTTAGAGGTCTGCAGTCAGCTGAGTTTCCAACCACTCTGGGTGTTACGGGGGGCTGTCTGATAATAACCTAAAGGAGTATCAGACAGTCAGGGTCCACCGTGCAAAGACTTTGCTGCAGACTATGGCAGAGTGCAATACCTCTGTTAACTCACAGAAGGATATAATAAGTAAGTAAAGCAATTCCTCCCTTACTTGGAGGGTGTGTGGAATGATCTCTGTTAATAATCACAGAGACAAAGGCAATGTGTGCGAAATGGCACCTACCTAGGTCCGCTCTTCTAGTGGTGCAAAAGAGACGAACAGCAGCGTAAGCCGCACAAAGCTCCTACCTGCGTTCGCTCCACTAGTGTGCGAGGACACGAACCACTAGATATGGCACCTGCCTAGGTCCGCTCTTCTAGTGGTGCAAAAGAGACGAACAGCAGCGTAAGCCGCACAAAGCTCCTACCTCTGTTCGCTCCCCTAGTGTGCGAGGATACGAACAACTGCCAGATGCAGTATAAGGAACGTTACCCTAGCGGCAACGTCCACCTACGAGTAGAATCACAAGGCCCAGCCAGACCATGTGCCTCAGGCACCTGCCTATGTCCGCTCCCCTAAGAGGTAAGGATACGGACAGCAGCCGAAGCTGTAAGGTATAAGAACGCTACCCTGCCGGTAGCGCTCACCTAGCATAGACAGAGGAATGCCTAGAGGAACGCGCACAGAGCGTCTACTCATATGCATGAACCAAGAGGACTGAGCACCATGCGGCGTGTGTCAGGGTCTTATATAGACTCTGTGCCTCATCCAAGATGGAGGACACCAGAGCCAATCCGCTGCCAGAACGACAGGAGTGACGTCATGCTGGCCTATCACCGAGCAAGACGTCACAAGCACATGACCAGCGACCAATCGGCATAGAAGGTGTCAGAGACATGTGACCTCGTGTCAGCGATGATGTCACCCGCACATGTGCAATGGCTCCAAGATTGGACTTAGTCTCCGGCGCTCGCACATGTGCAGTAGCAAGAAATCTGGACTTAGTCTCCAGCGCTCGCACATGTGCAGTAGCAAGAAATCTGGACTTAGTCTCCAGCGCTCGCACATGTGCAGTAGCAAGAAATCTGGACATAGTCTCCAGTGCTCGCAGCAACCGTAACACTGGGTTTCCTAGTTTTCCCCTTTTGATCCTCCTCAGTCACTGAATCATAACAGAGAACCCATGGCTGCTGTTCTTTGGCACAAGGTTAGAGGAGGCTGGATTTTTATACATCTGTGAAATTTGCATCACCCGGCCTTTCCTAACGATTTTAACCTCATCAGGTTTGTTTAGATTTTTTTTCCATACTTCTGGCGCTGAATTTTATGGTGAGGACGCAGGAGAGGTTTTCTACTGTGGACTCTTCCATGATGTCCATATCACACCAATGATATGTGAGTGTTTTTTTTTTCTCAACTAGAAAAGAATGCACACTGCATAGAACTTGCTTGACATAGAGATGCTAAGTGAGCAAAAAACGTATGACACTAGTGAAGCGACCGACGGGAGGGCCGCGGGTGTGTGTGTATGCTCTATTCCAACAAAATCCCCATACTCAGATTTTACCGGTAGTAACATTTCTTTACTAGGAAACATGTTTATAATACAATCAACTGAGCTATCTGCACACATGGGTATAGGAAGCCCCTGGACTTTCACTCCTTCCGGGTATGCAGCAAGAAAAAAACAACAACAAAAATGGCGGCAACTTTCCCTAACTTTCCCTACAAACACGTACCAGTCTATCCCGAAAGAAGATGTCGCTCCCACGTCGCAGGCCTGGGGTCTCGCGGTGATGGGTCCCGGTGCAGCGCTGGAGAGATGAAGCTCCTCGGTCTTTTCTTTTCTTTTATCTTCCCCAGCTGGTGACGGATTATAAGTAGTCTTTTGGTCCCGGAGCACGCCGGGCAGAAGAAGGCAGGTCACAGTCCCTGCAATTACACTCAGATGGCGGTGCTCGGTAGTCCGGTTAACTCCCTGAGGAAAACAAAGTTCTGCAGACTGGGAGTGACAGAAACTGCTTTCACCGGGTGATTTCTTCCTGACTTTTTCGGCAAAACGAGCCCTCTCTTCAGGGAGACCACACGCAGGACTCTCCTCACTGAGCTCCGGAGCTGAACAACACTTTCCCGCGTCTTCTCTTCTGGTTTTTCACACACCAGCTCCTGTGGGGAATTTCCCAGCTCTGTGTTTGTCGTTGTACAGTACGACGCTGCCCCCTTGTGGGCAATTGCTGGAACAGTATTCAAAGCCATTTCTACAGAAGGGATACAGTCGGACTTGTTGACCCCATTACATACCCCCCCACTTAAAGGTTGGCAGTCCCTGTCAACTACCGTCGGTTCCCAGGCAGCGATGACTGCAGACGTTACAGGGGTTGGTTGAGAAGTGGGCCATACGTACTGGTCCCTGTAAGACCGCCCGGGCGGGATCCCAGCAGTGGTGCGGTCAGTGCGCCTCAAGGGTCGGTTGTTCCCCTCCCTGTCACTGTCTCTACGCCCCACTCCAGTCAGCACCCCGGGGAAAGAACTGGGTTGTGTAGGGAGGTCACTGATCTCAGAGTCAAGGTGATCACTGTGCCGGGAAACGTCCGTGTCGTCAGTCGTGTTGGTAGTGTCATCCCCTCCGGGTACTGTGGTAGGGGAGTCAGGCTGGGATCGGCAGGGCCGCAACATATTTCGGTGCACAGTGCGGATGCTGTGATTGTCTTCACCCCGCACTCGGTATACATGCCCGTTGGGGTAGGGGCGTTCGATTACCCGGTAAACCTCAGTCTCCCACTTGGCTCGAAGTTTCCCTTGGGGCTTCTTGATACGGAGCAGGACTGGCTGTCCCAACTTCAAGGGTTGCTCTTGCACGGGGAGTGGATCAGCATGTATCTGGCCCCGGATTTGTTTGCTCACCAGTCGGTGTACCGTCTCCATCTTCTGTCGGTGAGCATTTAGCCAGGAGGGGTAGTTATGGCAGACGTCAACTCCAGGGCGAAATAGGTTCAGGTCATGGACCCCTTTTCCGGGGCGACCAAAGAGAAGGGTGTGTGGAGTGTAGCCAGTCACAGAGTGGACCTGGTTGTTATAGGCCCATACTAAATCAGGAAGGAATTGAGGCCATTGGTCTTTCTTATCATCGGCCAAGGTGCGGATCAGCTGGAGTAGGGTCCGGTTGAAGCGTTCACATGCACCGTTCCCTTGTGGGTGATAAGGAGTGGTCCTCGACTTCTGGATCCCATACATCTGGTGCAGCTCTTCGATGACTCGGCCCTCGAAACAAGCCCCCTGGTCGGAGTGCAACCTCTCCGGGCACCCGTAGACATGGATGAACTGTCGACAGATGGCCCGAGCAGCCGATTCAGCCGTCTGGTCTTTGGTAGCGACAGCGACAGCGAATTTTGTGAAGTGATCCACCATGACTAAACAATACTGATAGCCACTGCTCGCCGTCCCAACCAGCAGATAATCCACCATCAACAGCTCAAGGGGTCTGGATGTTTTAATTGTCTGAACAGGTGCACGCTGCTCAGAGGACTTGTGTAGTTCACAGGTGCGACAGGTCTGGCAGACGTCTTCAACCAGCTTGCGGAGCCCCGGACAATAGATGGACTGTTGAACCCACCGAAAAGTCTTGTCCATTCCGAAGTGTCCATTCCTTTTGTGGGCCTGGACCACCATCTCACGGGCCAATTGTTCAGGCACTACAACTTGTGCGCATTCTTCCAGCATGTGTGACAAGAGAACCTTCCGGTATAGCACTCCTTCTCTCAGAATCAGCCGGTCCCACTGGCTGAGCAGGGTCAAGGTCCCGGTAGACAGTCGCGCCCGTATATCGGCGGGAGGCTTCTGCTGCCGTTTCACCCATTGTTTGAGTAGAGCCCAATCGGGGTTCTGGTCCTGAATCCTGCACCACTCCTGGGGTGGCAAGGCGACTCCCACCGGAGTTCCAGCTTCGCCCACAACGAGCTGGCGGTGATCCACCATCTGTTGGGCGAGCTTTGCAAAGTCAGGTGTCTCGTCCCCTTCTAATTCTTCATCCCGGTCTCGGTTGAGTAAGGGGTATGACACTCTAGACAGGCTGTCCGCATTTTGGTTCTCAGCGCCAGCCCGATACTTGATCTTGTAATTGAACTTGGAGAGCCGAGCCATCCAACGCTGCTCCATGACTCCGAGCTTCGCATTTTCTAGATGGGCCAACGGGTTGTTATCGGTCAGGACTAGTACTTCGGTCCCCGTGAGATACCCTGCAAATTTCTCCGCCATAGCCCACGTTAGGGCCAACAGCTCCAGCCGGAACGAGCTATAATTGGTGGGGTTCTTCTCGCCCTCATGTAGGGACCGACTGGCATAGGCTATGACCCGTTCCTTGCCGTCTTGGACCTGTGAAAGTACTGCCCCTAGACCCTGTAAACTGGCATCGGTGTGTAGTTGGAAGGGCAGGTTGTAGTCCGCATATGCCAGGATGGGGGGAGACGTTAAGGCACCCTTTAGGGCTTGGAAGGAGTCTTCCTGGCTGGGTCCCCAGCGGATGAGTCGTCCTCTGGGGCTGTTGGTGGTCCCTCGAAGCAGATCCTGCAAGGGTGCAGCAAGCCGGGCGAAGTTTTTGACGAACCGGCGGTAGTAGCCGGCCAACCCCAGGAAAGCCCTGACCTCCTTGACGTTTGTGGGCTGCGGCCAATCCCGTACGGCGGCTATCTTCTCTGAAGATGGCTGGACGCCTTCGGCTGAGATCCGGTGACCCAGGTAATTGATCTCGGGCTGCAGAAGACGGCACTTGTTGGGTTTCAACTTCAGGCCATGTTCCCTCAACCTACTGAACACACGGCCCAGCTGCTGCAGGTGTTCTTCAAATGTGGCCGAATAGACTACAATGTCGTCCAGATAGATGAGGGTGAAGTCGAAGTTGAAGTCTCCCAAGCAGCGCTCCATCAGCCGCTGGAAAGTCCCCGGCGCGTTGTTCAGACCAAAGGGCATCCGGTCAAACTCGTACAGGCCCATGGGTAAGATGAAAGCAGTCTTCTCTCTATCTTTCTCATGCATAGGTACCTGCCAATATCCGCTGGCCAGATCCAACGAGGAGAAGTATTTGGCTTTCTTCAGGGCTGTCAGGGATTCTTCGATCCTTGGCAGAGGGTACGAGTCCCGGATGGTGCAAGCATTCAAACGGCGGTAGTCCACACAGAATCTCAGGGATCCGTCCTTCTTCTTGACTAACACTACCGGCGCCGCCCAGGGGCTCTGGCTTTCCCGTACCACTCCTGCGTGTAGCATGGAATTCAGGAGATTTTTCACTTCTTGGTATTGCTGGGGAGGAATTTGGCGGTACCTTTCACGGATAGGAGCAGTGTCACCGGTGGGGATCTCGTGTTTGATACTGGTGGTGCACCCAAAATCGGTGTCGTGCCGGGCAAAGGACGCCTGATGCTCTTGGAGTAGCTCTTCCACCTGAGACACCTCCCGTTTGGAGTATTGGGATACGTCCAACTGACACTTCTCTCGGAGTTCTCGCCCCACGTTGGTGTCACCCGCGACAGCGGCCATGGTAGAGACCGTCACTGTCCAATCTCCCTCTGTAGACGGTACAAACTGGAGGGGGCTCATAGGGTTCACCTCTTCGGTTAGAGCGTAGACTCGGCCGAGCTGTGTCCCGGCTTCTAGGTCAACGCTCACATTAGCCGTGTTGCCCAGCCTGACAGGAATTCTTCCCTTTCTCACTACTGCTAGAGTTCGAGCGACTAGTGGGTTCAGCTTCCCCTCCCTCGGGGAGCGCGGCTCAATCAGCACCTCCACGCCTTCAAACTGTCTCATGGTGCCAAGGGGTAGTGAGATAACTGTCTCTTTTCCAGCTGGTAAGGTGATCCTAGTATGGCGGGGTACGGTGACCGTGGCCAGCGGCAGCTGTTCTTCGGTCATTCGCTGGAGGTTGCAGGTCCGGACCACTTGTTGAAAGGCACGGCGGGTGGCCTTATGTGCGGTCACTCCTTGCCAGTACTTGGGCCCCTTCTTGGTAAACAGCACCAGATTCAGGTCCTTCAAGATGTTCATCCCAATAATCATGGGCGTTTCTGGTTCAAAGCCTTCCCTGACCACAATTATCCCTCTCTTCCCGAGATCTTGGCCACAGATTTCGGTGTTCATCCAGGCAACTCCCGACACCGGAATGGGTAGATTATTGGCTGCTTTGATCTTGATGGCGGTATCAGGGTCATAGGCAACTCGCGGTTTTAGACATTCTTCGTAGAACTGCTCGGAGATAGTGGATACCTGAGACCCAGTATCCATTAACCCTTGTACGGCGATCCCTTCCAGTAATACTTCTAGGGTGGGGCTATTTGATGCAAGTTTGTTCCGTGGCTGGCTCTGTTTTCCTACACCCCTCTCCTTGGCATCCCCTGTCGAGTGAGCCTCTTTGACAGGGGCGTCTAGTTTAAAGGCGGCCTCTGTTGTGGGACCTGACTTGCTGGTTCTGGTAGATCGGACTGTGGAGGAGCTTGAAAGTTCTGAGGGCAACGGTTGGCTCTATGGCGGGGATCGCCGCATGTCCAGCATCTTCCCATCGGCCGGCTGGGTTGTTGTCTCGCTTGCCGGCCAGCCTGTTGATCTAAGGTGAGCTGTAACACCTGTTTCTGCAACTCTGCCACCATCTGTTTCAGTTCCTCCGTGTTGCTGTTCGGCGTCCCGATATCAGATATGGACCTGCAAGCCGCGGTATATGTCTGTGTCTCCACGACAGGCCCCCTTGAACGTTCTATAGCTTCTTGTTTGGCCTCAGCGAACGTAAAGGCCGGATTTATCCGGAGTAGATCTTGCAATGAGCGGTTAAGGTACGGGTCTCTCAATCCGGTCACAAACTGATCTCTCAACACCAGGTCACGGGTACCCGTACTAGCTATCTGTTCTTCTTTTCTACAGGCTTGTTCTAGTAGCACTTGAAGGGCATTGGCATATTGAGGGATGTCCTCCGACTCGAGTTGCGTCAGCCGGAAAAACATATAGCGCAATGTTCCCGCATATGTGGTCGGTCCATAGGTGTTCTCCAGCACCCGCACTAAGTCATCCAACGTACGCTGGCCCCTAACCGTCTCCAGCCTGACTGTCGTCCACGCTTCCCCTTCTAGTGTTAGCATGGCCATCTCTGCTAAGGCCTTAGGATCAGTGTTATATATTTCCCCCACTATCTTAAGTTGTTCAGTCCATTCCGTTACAGGATAGTTCCGTCCGTCAAACTTCCTCACCTGATTGACAATAGACGGCGGGGGAGCTGTCTGGTTATAAGTTACTACCGGGGGATGATTTTGTTGGTCACACATCCTGCCGACTACGCCACATGAAGCGACCGACGGGAGGGCCGCGGGTGTGTGTGTATGCTCTATTCCAACAAAATCCCCATACTCAGATTTTACCGGTAGTAACATTTCTTTACTAGGAAACATGTTTATAATACAATCAACTGAGCTATCTGCACACATGGGTATAGGAAGCCCCTGGACTTTCACTCCTTCCGGGTATGCAGCAAGAAAAAAACAACAACAAAAATGGCGGCAACTTTCCCTAACTTTCCCTACAAACACGTACCAGTCTATCCCGAAAGAAGATGTCGCTCCCACGTCGCAGGCCTGGGGTCTCGCGGTGATGGGTCCCGGTGCAGCGCTGGAGAGATGAAGCTCCTCGGTCTTTTCTTTTCTTTTATCTTCCCCAGCTGGTGACGGATTATAAGTAGTCTTTTGGTCCCGGAGCACGCCGGGCAGAAGAAGGCAGGTCACAGTCCCTGCAATTACACTCAGATGGCGGTGCTCGGTAGTCCGGTTAACTCCCTGAGGAAAACAAAGTTCTGCAGACTGGGAGTGACAGAAACTGCTTTCACCGGGTGATTTCTTCCTGACTTTTTCGGCAAAACGAGCCCTCTCTTCAGGGAGACCACACGCAGGACTCTCCTCACTGAGCTCCGGAGCTGAACAACACTTTCCCGCGTCTTCTCTTCTGGTTTTTCACACACCAGCTCCTGTGGGGAATTTCCCAGCTCTGTGTTTGTCGTTGTACAGTACGACGCTGCCCCCTTGTGGGCAATTGCTGGAACAGTATTCAAAGCCATTTCTACAGAAGGGATACAGTCGGACTTGTTGACCCCATTACACTAGCCATTTCTGGCTGATACTCTGTCCGATTTTATATACACTAAGGTGAGTGCACCCTTATTCTCTTGTGCCGCCTCCGGATCCGGGTTCTCAGTGGCAGAGTTCGTGATGCCACCCGTGGTGTGTGGTAATTAGGAGTACCACCGCTGCAGTTGGGAGTACCCGGGGATGATGGAACGGGGCAGCAAGGTGTTGGAACCCTCCACAGGTAGGGGGGAATGCCCCGGGACTCGGTGTGGAGATAAGGCTGTGGGATGCAGGGGTCACTCTTGTACACACTCAGTCCATTAAGCAGACACTGACAACCTGGTAAACCAAATCTCTGGACACCACTGCCGCTGAAGGAAGCTAGTTCGGGTCCCGTACCCAATGGTGCTGCTCCCCACTGTGGCTAAGTGTGGGAGCTTGCTCTCAGGACTCCCGCTTGGGATTTTCTGGACCGTTTCGGGTGAAAAGTCCTGTCCCCCTCGTTGCGCTAGTGCCCCGATTTTGGAGCGGTTGGGAACGAATCTTGAAGGCTCCGTTCTCCACGGGTAAATTATCGGGTTGTATGCAGCTAGTCCCTGAATTAGGGTCCACGTACCCCGTCGTGCCTCGTTCCCGGACCGGTGATGGTGCAAGGCAGCTGGCTGTCCTGCTCAACAGATCCGAGCCCCCTTGCCACGATCCCCTGCGACCGGGGATCCGACTCCTATAGGCCCAGACCACCGTCTGCAACCTAGACAGTTTTCTTATGGGAGTCACCGCTCCCGACCTCCTCAGAGCTCCTCACAGCTCGAGGGCTACTCTCCACTTCAGACTACCAACTACAACAGACTACACTCCTCACCTCCCCTCCCTGACCCCCCAGGTGGGCGACTCTATTCCACTCAAGCCATCCACTGGTGTGTCTGGTGGGTGTGGTGCAGGGTGTATCTAGGATTTGATTTGCTGTTGTAGGCAACACCATTTGGTTAGGGACCCATAACCAAGAGGAAGGTGGATACTGCACGGCAGGGTAGATTGTGCAATGCCCTGTGAGGACCTGATAGTCCAGGGGCGTCACACTCTGACTTTACGAGTGATCGCTCTCTGTCCTGCCTGTCAGGGAAGGCATGAAGCCTCTGTAGTAGATGGTGTTATAACTGAGGGAACACCTTCTGCAAGGAATGCAAGAAGAGGTCATATTGTCAGCTGCCAGAGGGGGAAGGAGGCTAATTATGTCCCACAGCTAGCTTCCAGCAGCAGCTGTAAGGAGGATAACAGGTAAGGAATAAATGATGAAAACTCTATTTTTATGCTATTTCTTTACCTTTAAGTAATTCATGGGCTAACCCCCTTAACTCTTTACGGAAATTTCCTTATTACCTGGAGTTAGAGGTGACTCAAGATTAAACCGTGCCTTGGTCTGGCTCAGGTAATTAGCAGGTGTCATGATGATCTGATGTTTTATCAACACATATATGGAGATCACGTGGTTGAAGCTTGTGATCTTAGACATGATGGATTTTCCGAAAGAATATGCTCTGTATAGGGCTCGAACCCTGTAGGCATTACCCAGAGATTTCTGTTTCTGGGAATGTGACACATAATGAGCAATGAGCAAAGGGTCATTTAGCTTATTGATGCTTTGCTCAGAGTATTGTGTCACTTTTCCTGCATTGTCATAAGGGTTAAATTCCTATATTATGTCTTTTAATTCTGATTATCCGTAGTTATGTGATTATAGACATTACTGATGGGGTAAACTGCATCTCTAGTTTCTCAAGTTAGCCCCCACAAATAAATAGACCTGAGTAACATATTGTGTGTGTAGGTGGAGGGGTAGCCCAAAATCTCTTCCTTAAGACTGGAATTGGATCTAGAGCTAGGATTGGAGATTGGGTTAGAGCTATGATTGGTGATAGGGTTAGGGCTAGGATTGGTGCTAGGTTAGGGCTAGGATTGGAGCTAGGTTAGGGCTAGGATTGGTGCTAGGTTAGGGCTAGGATTGGTGCTAGGGTAAGGGCTAGGATTGGTGCTAGGGTGAGGGCTAGGATTGGTGCTAGGTTAGGGCTAGGATTGGAGCTAGGGTGAGGGCTAGGATTGGTGCTAGGGTGAGGGCTAGGATTGGTGCTAGGGTGAGGGCTAGGATTGGTGCTAGGTTAGGGCTAGGATTGGAGCTAGGGTGAGGGCTATGATTGGAGCTAGGGTGAGGGCTAGGATTGGTGCTAGGGTGAGGGCTAGGATTGGTGCTAGGGTAAGAGCTAGGATTGGTGCTAGGGTGAGGGCTAGGATTGGTGCTAGGGTGAGGGCTAGGATTGGAGCTAGGTTAGGGCTAGGATTGGAGCTAGGTTAGGGCTAGGATTGGTGCTAGGGTGAGGGCTAGGATTGGTGCTAGGTTAGGGCTAGGATTGGAGCTAGGGTGAGGGCTAGGATTGGTGCTAGGGTGAGGGCTAGGATTGGTGCTAGGTTAGGGCTAGGATTGGAGCTAGGGTGAGGGCTAGGATTGGAGCTAGGGTGAGGGCTAGGATTGGTGCTAGGGTGAGGGCTAGGATTGGTGCTAGGGTGAGGGGTAGGATTGGTGCTAGGGTGAGGGCTAGGATTGGAGCTAGGGTGAGGGCTAGGATTGGTGCTAGGGTGAGGGCTAGGATTGGTGCTAGGGTGAGAGCTAGGATTGGTGCTAGGGTGAGGGCTAGGATTGGTGCTAGGGTGAGGGCTGGGATTGGAGCTAGGGTGAGGGCTAGGATTGGTGCTAGGGTGAGGGCTAGGATTGGTGCTAGGTTAGGGCTAGGATTGGAGCTAGGGTGAGGGTTAGGATTGGAGCTAGGGTGAGGGCTAGGATTGGTGCTAGGGTGAGGGCTAGGATTGGTGCTAGGGTGAGGGCTAGGATTGGTGCTAGGGTGAGGGCTAGGATTGGTGCTAGGGTGAGGGCTAGGATTGGAGCTAGGGTGAGGGCTAGGATTGGTGCTAGGGTGAGAGCTAGGATTGGTGCTAGGGTGAGGGCTAGGATTGGTGCTAGGGTGAGAGCTAGGATTGGTGCTAGGTTTAGGGCTAAGATTGAAGCCAGGGATAGGGCTAGAATTCTTGCTAGGGATAGGGCTAGGATTAGTGTTAAGATTAGGGCTAGGATTAGTGCTAAGATTGGGGCTAGGATTGGTGCTACGGTAAGGGTTAGTATTGGAGCTAGGGTTAAGGTTAGGAATGGAGCCAGGCTTAGGACTAGGATTCATGCTAGGGTTGGGGCTAGGATTAGTGCTAAGATTAGGGCTAGGATTGGTGCTAGGGTTAGGGCTAGGATTATTGCTAAGATTAGGGCTAAAATTGGAGCTAGGATTGGGGCTAGGATTAGGGCAGGGATAATAAAATAGTTACTTAAAAAAAGACAAAAATGTAATAAAATACTACAACTAAGAGCACTTTAATGTTTGAAATGTATTATTCTATAAAGCCCAAAATGTGTTTTTTATCCTCATGAGTGATCTTGCGTCTATTGCTTTTTTATCACCTGCTTTGAATACTGTAATCCTATGGTGAGGTTAGCCTGCCTTCCATAATTACTGTTTAGTTACTTAAAAAATGTAATAAAAAGTAAAAAAAAAACAAAAACATGACAATGTATAACTTTTAGTTTTAAAACATTTATGTCAGAATTCATCAAAAAGCAGAAATAAAATAAAAGAGCCAAAGAGCAAATTGCTCCTAGGATAAGGGGATCAATACTGGACTGGTGGATGGGATTCCATGGGTTGGGGGGTAATGTAAACCACTTGCCGCCCCAATGTGGGTAACCCATGCTATGCCACGGAGCCCATCCCATGCTCATGGACCATGGTGCATAAAAATTGGTGAATTTTGGTAGATAACCTGATTTCTTTTTCTACTACCTACAGTGCCTTGCAAAACTATTCAGCCCCTTTGAATTTTTCAACCTTTTCCCACATTTCAGGCTTCAAACATAAAATGTTAATGTTCTGGAGAAGAATCAACAACAAGTGGACACAATTGTGAAGTTGAACGAAATTTATTGCTGATTTTAAACTTTTATAAAAAATAAATAACTGAAAATTGGGGCGTGCAATATTATTCATCCCCCTTTAAGTTAATACTTTGTAGCGCCCCCTTTTGCAGCGATTACAGCTGCAGTCGCTTGAGGTATGTGTCTATCAGTTTTGCACATCGAGAGACTGAAATTCTCGCCCATTCTTCCTTTGTAAACAGCTGGAGCTGAGTGAGGTTGGATGGAGAGTGTTTGTGAACAGCAGTTTTCAGCTCTTTCCACAGATTCTCGATTGGGTTCAGGTCTGGACTGTGACTTGGCCATTCTAACACCTGGATACGGTTATTTGTGAACCATTCCATTGTAGATTTTGCTTTATGTTTTGGATCATTTTCTTGTTGGAAGACAAATCTCCGTCCCAGTCTCAGGTCTTTTGCAGACTGCAACAGGTTTTCTTCAAGAGTGGTCCTGTATTTGGCTCCATCCATCTTCCCATCAATTTTAACCATCTTCCCTGTCCCTGCTGAAAAAAAGCATGCCCAAACCATGATGCTGCCACCACCATGTTTGACAGTGGGGATGGTGTTTTCAGGGTGATTAGCTGTGTTGCTTTTACGCCAAACTTATCGTTTGGCATTGTGCCCAAATAGTTTGATTTTGGTTTCATCTGACCAGAGAACTTTCTTCCACATGTTTGGTGTCTCTCAGGTGGCTTGTGGAAAACTTTAAACGACACTTTTTATGGATATCTTTGAGAAATGGCTTTCTTCTTGCCACTCTTCCATGAAGGCCAGATTTATGCAGTGTACGACTGATTGTTGTCCTATGGACAGACTCTCCCACCTCAGCTGTAGATTTCTGCAGTTCATCCAGAGGGATCATGGGCCTCTTGGCTGCATCTCTGATCAGTCTTCTCCTTGAGTGAGATGATAGTTTGGATGGCGGCCGGGTCTTGGTAGATTTGCAGTGGTATGATCCTCCTTCCATTTCAATATGATCGCTTGCACAGTGCTCCTTGGGATGTTTAAAGTTGTGGAAATCTTTTTGCAACCAAATTTTTGCCTCCTGCTTCCTTCTCCCTATATCCAGGGCCTCTGTTGTACCTCTTTCCTGGTCTTCCCTTTGTTTTGTACCACTCACTGGGTGTCCTCTCGCACCCAGTGTGACAGAAACCCTCCTGTATACACACCTGGGTACTGGTACCTGTGTGAGTAACATTTCTGTAAGGAATTATAAAAACATGTCTGCCTTATCCATAAAATAGTGCCACAGCTCTCTACAGGTTGTGTGTGGTACTGCCTCGCACGCCCCAGGGCTATGGGACACCCGGTGCCGGGCCGGACTAGTCCGGGGGTAATCAGTGGTGGCGGGGCCCGACTCCGTGGCCCTGGTGGGTGTCAGTTAAATATGGCTGATGACTTGGGGTTTGTGTTCGTGACGCCACCTGTGGTATGCGGCTATTAAGCCGCCGCTGCTGTGTGAGGCCTCCGGGGTGATGATATGGCAGCAATGGTGGTACTGCTCCCCACAGGTGGAGCGGTGCCCCGGGGACACTGTTGGTGCTTATTCGTGTCTATGCAGAGAAATAGGCAACACCAGGGGTGCAGTTTCAAGGTCTTTACTCACAGTTCTTGTCAAGGCTTGCAGGAGCCTTTGGACTGCTGGGACCACCGTCAGGGACCTCCGCCGATCCCGGGTAGATCTGGGGGTTGATGCCAGTGCACCCCTCTAATTGTGTCCTTTCTCAGCTGACTTCACTGGCCACCAGCTCTGAAGCTATCGGTGGCCCTGGAATCCCTTCGTTCCCTGCTTGGTGTCACCTGGACCCTCCGAGTCCCAGGGTCTTCACCAGGAAGCGTCACTTTCTTCTTTCTTTAGCTCCTGCCTGACTAGAGCTCTTCTTCTACTCTCTGTTTCTCTCCTTCTCTGTTGCTTTCTTTCTCTGTTGCGGACCCTCTGAACTCACAGAGCGCCTTTCTCTTTCACAGCTACATGCTGGCTCCTCACTCTCTCACTCTCTGAGGTAAACTGAAACTCTGACCTTCCTCTCTGCTCTACACTCGGCTGGCTCTCCCCACCCCCCGGTTGCTAAGCTACCACCCTATGGGAGCAGGGATGGGTCTTACGACCCCTCCCAGCATGCAGCATGGGAGGGTTACTGCCACTATCCCTTGTCCCAGTGTGTGCCTAGCAATGGGTGTAGTGCAGTTTTACCTGTGAACTGGCATGTACCCCTTTCCTTACCCAGGATGGGACATCACACCTCTGACTGGGGTGCAATGTCTCTGTGGCGACGGAAGCCTCAGGGGCGCCACAGTACTGCAACACAATATTATTCACTTCAATGGAACTCATTTTCTTTACAAGATATAACTGTAATGCCCTTACTGACATCCCCGCACTGTCCAGTGCACACTCACCCTTCCAGCCACTCAGCAATGGCTCCTCTGTCCCCAGTCCCTGCTGCAGACTCCTGAAGCCTTCACACGCCACAAAGGCCTACTGGGAGCACTCTTAGGGTGCACGTGCTAACCTTTTCTTAAAGGGCCAGTGCACCCTAATCCCAAAAATATCTATCAGCCTATGGCTGAGAGGCACCAGGTATTTAAAGCACCCTCCCCTTATGGGAGATGACTGGACAACATGGTGTATTCCTAGGGGCATATTGCTAGATATTTAGGTCCCTTACTTAGGTGCTGCTGCTGCTGTGTTACTTACACCTGTCTGTTTTGGAGTGCTAGCTGCTACTGATGCAGCATACCGTATTGGCTAAGGGTGCTCTACCGGCCACTCCTGGATCAAACCATATCGGTCAAGCATCCTGTCCCGGCCGCTGCTGCATCATACCATACCAGCCAAGCCTTCCACATCAGGTGTCCCAGTTGCACTTATCAGAGACTGTCAGTGTCCATACCCCTGGGGTCAGCTGTTGCACCACCGAGTTCCCTGAGTGGCACCTGGTTTCTACCTGTAGCCAAATCCGCCCTCACCATCAGAGGCTTGGGTGAAAACCTGGTGTGCACCATAGTCACATCCCTCAGGTATTCTGTGTGCTTTGGCCCAGTGGGTCCACACCCCGCTCGCACCCGCAAGCATTACAGTAACAATGGAACCCTACCAAATCGGACCAGATTTGACTAATTTCGAGATCTGTTTGTTGTTATTGAGTGGAAGCATTTTTGCTAACAAATCCTGTACAGACCTATTACTAATAGCTATGGATTTGCTACAATTGTATCCTGTCTGTACAACGCTATCTCCTATTTATTACACTGTATCAGCGCAGGTAAAAATGTTGCAGTTTGGAGTTTACACTGGTTAATTCTGAGGATTCCGAAGACTCGATACAACTGTAACAAACCATTTGTAGCACCTGTTTGATAGGTCTGATCTGGGCCATTAAAGGGAATCTGTCACCCCCTTTGACCGTTTTAAGCTATTACTATGGGCATACAGGTAATTGGATGGTGACAGTAGTCTTACCTGTATGCCTCATAGTAGGAACCTTGTTCCACAAATATTATTTTAGATCACTATATGCAAATTAGCCTACCAGGCTACTGGGCGTTGGGCTTCGGCTACTGGGCCTTGTGCTTCGGCTACTGGCCGGTTGCTTTCCTGTAAGAAATCCCTCCTCCATGCTTCATTATTCTTCCTGTCACCTCCTCTCAGCATCACAGCTGGCAAATTCCACACGTGCGCAGTAGAGTGTTCTTCAGCCTGCGTTCATTCACCTTCCCATTGAATCTACTGCGCATGCGCTGGTGAGTCAGCTCCACTTTGATTATCGGTGTGCTGTTCTAAGTTGTCCTCCTGACTGTCTGTCTGCGGGCAGGCAGGCGGGCAGGTAGACAGACATACACACATATCTGGGCGATTTTGCAGGCAGGAAGTCGTGAGGACAACTTAGAACTGCGCACCAATAACGGAAGCGGAGCTGACTCACCAGCGCATGTGCAGTAGATTCACTGGGGGGGGGTGAATGAACGCAGGCTGAAGAACACTACTGAGCATGCTCGGGATTTGCCAGCTGTGACGTTGAGAGGCGGTGACAGGGAGGATAAGGCAACACAGAGGCAGGGATTTCTTACAGGGAAGCCGAAGCACAACGCCCAGTAGCCCGGTAGGCTAATTTGCATATCGCGATCTAATATAATATTTGTGGAACAAGGCATCTACTATGAGTCATACAGGTATGACTACTTTCACCATCCTATTACCTGTATGCCCATAGGAATAGCTTAAAATGGTCAAAGGGGGGGACAGATTCCCTTTAAACTCTATAGAAGCCACAATCATTAATGACCGCAGCATTTATAGAGGTTACAGTACAATTCTTTTGCTCCAAATGAAAAATCATTAATGTTCCATTAATAAGATGGCAGGGAGCAAATGGGCTGTGCGTGCTGCACTGATCCCTGGTCCCTCCCCTCTGTTGTAAGTGACAGGTCTAGTCTTCTTTTGATTGGTTGCCAGAATACTCACTCAAAGTATAAAGGAGCATTCGGTGCCATGAGTCCAGGACTCTTCACATTAAGGGAACGCCCTACGGACACTTACAGTGATCTGAAGACTCCTGCGCTTCTGACTTTGCGCAGAGCGCGTCTAAAGCCGCCAAGCAAACACCCAACGCAGGAGTCTTCAGATCATGCGCAGTGCGCGTCTAAAGCCGCCAAGCAAACACCCAACGCAGGAGTCTTCAGATCATGCGCAAAGCACGTCTAAAGCCGCCAAGCAAACACCCAACGCAGGAGTCTTCAGATCATGCACAGTGCGCTTGTGAAGCCAATCAGCGTAAACCCGGCTAAGAAGGTTGCGCAAATGAGAAGCGCATACGCGCAGGATCCAGGAGCTAGCGGTAACGTCGCTCATGTAAATCCATGGTATCACGCTCACGGGGGCGTGATACCATGGAAAGAAGGCAAACTAGATGGGGCGATGGGATGGGCATGAAGGAGTTTCTAGGCCACACATCACCCTGCTTGTAGGTTACAAGGCATAAGGGACCTGACAGGTTCCCTTTAAAGGTGAGCATAAAAGAAAAAGTTTAATCTGTGCATTCATTCTATATTTTCTGACAAGAAGGTGATCACAAACTTTCCATCCTGAAGTTCCTCAAGGGTAATGTGTAGGAAAACCTGGCAGTAAGTGTTTCATTTCCCTGCAGCACCACCACCAGGGGAGAAGAAGTATTGCACAGTACCTGTTCAAATTAATGGTCTGTCCATTCAACGCAGGACAGGACAAGTCCTCCAGAGCGAGAGACGCTCTTTTTAACTGACAAATTTAATCAAGGACTCTGTGTATAAAACCCTTCCTCCATCAGCTTTTCCACACTAAAAACCCCCCTTTAATTACCTTCATATACTCTCATTTTATACCTTTTAGCACTTTTTGTTAATGTCCAAAATGATGCAATTTACAAAACTTTGCTGTAGGAAATTTTGCTAAAAAAAAAAATCTGTAGTTTAATGAAAACTAATAAATCGCTAAAATAGAAAGAAAATATTGTTTTCATGTGGAGATAATTTATATTAATGTATTCAGAGCGAAACGATCGAGAAGCAGCAGATTATCGGTTAGGCAGAAGGGGAGTGGGAGGACGTGGCGTCATTCTGCTAAAACGAGATCCTAATAATTTTAGAGCATTTATGTCAAATGTAAATAAAGCTTATTTTAGATGGGTCACGGTGGAACAAGCGGGGATAAACGCGACTGCTGCACGCTGATTATTTTTCAAGAAAATGTCCTGAGAAATGTTGCGTTTGGACTGTGATTAGGGGGCACGGATTGTGCGATTACCCAGACAGCATCAACATTGAGTCCAATACAAATTAATTATATACCATTAGTCAGGGGTGTAAGTATAATAGGTGCTGGGGTTGCAATCGCACCCAGACCATGGAGCCTAGGATTCCTGTGATGGTGTAATATGGGGGGTTGTGCATCATGTTGTGTAGGTTCGTATTTTAATCATGGTTCACTGTCCATTCTCTGTATTGCTTGTGTGTACATTGTATTGTCTGTAGGTAATCACCCCCTGTAGTGTTTCTGTCCCTAGGACTGGAGGAGGGGACCTGGTATCCACCTAAACTCTCTGCTTACCTGAACAATTGGTCAGTCATGCTGGGAAGGACAAGAGAGAAGGACTAATCCTCTGAAGGAAAAGCTGCGGCTCCCCAGAGAGACCTGGACACTTATTGCTTACTGGACTATATTCATGTTTCTGGACTATTTTTACCCTCTGTATGGTGGATTATGTAATTTATCGTTTGATTTGCTTTGAATAAATGTTATTTGGATTGTTCATCCATCACTTGCTCTGTTTATTGTGTGATATTGGAGAAGGACCCTGTCACAAGGCCCTTAAAGTCTTTTTGGACTATATAAAAAGGCCAAGACTTAAGACAGCATTTGAGCTTTTCCATTGGGGTCCATGAGCTTCAAGTTATGCCATTGGAAGTTAGTTCTGTGGAGGCTGATGATGTCACAGCCGGGGATAGAATTAATACTTGCCATATAGAACAATACAAAGGAAATGGGAAAGGAATGCCCTATTGCTAGCGAAAGGGGGAAGGGGTGACCCCTGACAATAACCTGCAGCTCACCCTCACTGCCCTCACCAACCCTATATAGGTTCCGCACTTGTCGCCTAACTGGATACCTGACCCTAGGCAACCCTGATCTGGGCTCTAAGAAAGGATAGCAGATATGAGCGCTTGTCAACCCCACTAGCACTAAGGGAGACAAAACGAAACAATACAGGGGAAACACAAATGCTACCACTTGAGCCCAGGTAGATTGCAAAATTCAAACACTTGTCTTAGGAAAAGCTACCACAGACGTCTCTGGAGCAACAGGAGACGACCGCTGCAGACCACAGCCAGGAACAACTATAAACTGCACCCAAACCACCCAAGGGTGAGGCTTATAAAGGAAGTCAGAGGTTGGAAACAAAGAGGAAAAACTGACAGTTTCCCAGTATTATAGAATTCGCTGCTGCAGAAACGGGGAACTGTCAGATAACAACACGTGATGCTAATCTCTGGGATTTTCTAACACTCGCTGCCACTGGATTGTCAGCTGGACTGGACACCTCTGTGACACATGTCATGGTTACACTGCTGCCAAAGACATGGTCGCTTTGTGCTCACTTTTTAAAATTGAAATGCGGGGCCACTACTTGTGTGTTGCATGGGCCGTAGCTCCCAGCTCTTTTAATGCCCTATGGGGAGGGGTGCAATTGATGCTACTGTACTGCTGTCTTCCTGAAATATATTTAAATGTCAAGACTCCAAGATAGGTCTCAAAGTTGTCTCTTGTCTGTACTTGCAGGGATATGGGAGCACTAGCCCTATACCTGTCTCTTATCCACCTCTATATTTCTTATGTCAATAGTCTAGGAAGCTAATGGCTATGCCAAAACAGTGGTGCTGCACTGTAAAACATATTTCTGTTTTGGAAGGATTTCAACCTCCCTAAAGGTGTTTTCTCTGCTTTACGTTTAGCCTCCTGTTGCATACAATGGGTTTTGGAAAGATTCATTAAAGGTTCAGAGTTTAGTTTGTCGAACGGTTCGACGAACGCACCGTATGCTCAGTAAAGGCTGCTTTACACGCAGCGACATGCTGCTTTACACGCAGCGACATCGCTAGCTATGTCGCTCGTGAAAGCACCCGCCCCCGTCGTTTGTGTGTCATGGGCAAATCACCTCCCGTGGCGGACAAAATCGCTAGTTCCCATCACACATACTTACCTTCCTAGCGACGTCGCTGTGGGCGGCGAACAACCTCTTTTTTAGGGGGGAGGTTTGTTTGCCGTCACAGCGACATCACACAGCAGCCCGCCAATAGAAGCGGAGGGGCGAAGACCAGCCACATTAACGACACGCCCACCTCATTGCCGGCAGGACGCAGGTACGTTGTTGTTCGTCTTTCACGGGGTGTCACACATAGCGATGTGTGCTGCCTCAGGAACAACGAACAACCTGTGTCCTGCACCAGCAACGAGATTTGGGAAATGAACGACGTGTCAACGATCAACGATTAGGTGAGTCATTTTGATCGTTAACACTCGCTCATAGGTGTCACACACAACGACGTCGCTAACGACGCCGGATGTGCATCACTAATTCCGTGACCCCGACAACATATCGTTAGCGATATCGTTGCGTGTAAAGCCCCCTTTAGGCTTGGCAAACAAAACCTTGAGAGGTTCGCTCATCTCTAAAGGGAAGTATAGTTTAACACAGGGAAGCAGTCTATAGTAGCGGAATGGACACCAACTACCTAAATACTCCAGCAGAACCCTACTACCTGACCTGGACTATAAAATAAAAAGTGATATCGAAGAGGATAACATGGAAAGGTGCAAAGGGGGTGGCCGAGGTAGGAGGAGGATGGTCCCCTGGTGCTGGAGCCCAGACAGATGACTAGCAATGCTAGAGACAAAGGAAGAATACGAAGTCAGGAGAACAATATACAACATAGTGACAAGCCTGAGAAATGAACAAGTAAAAAACTCAATTTGATGCACGACAAAGGGAGACCAGGAACAGCATCATACTATTACTGATAGTTAGGGAATTTGTTTTTGAGGGTACTCACTGGACATTCATCACAGAAACCATACAGTAGGTAATTGGAAGTCTGGAGAAGACAGAACATTTATCGTAGACATGGTCATCTACAGTATTTATCATAGACAGGAGTCATGATTAAGTCATGGCCCATCCACGGTATTTATCGTAAACAGACGTCATGGTCAAGTCATGGCCTATCTACAGTATTTATCATTGACAGGAGTCCTGGTCAAGTTATGGCCCATCTACAGTATTTATTGTAGACAGGAGTCATGGTCAAGTAATGGTCCATCTACAGTATTTATCATAGACAGGAGACATGGTCAAGTCATGGCCCATCTACAGTATTTATCGTAGACAGGAGACATGGTCAAGTCATTGCCCATCTAT
The DNA here is from genome assembly GCF_048569485.1 of Anomaloglossus baeobatrachus. Taxonomy (NCBI): domain Eukaryota; kingdom Metazoa; phylum Chordata; class Amphibia; order Anura; family Aromobatidae; genus Anomaloglossus; species Anomaloglossus baeobatrachus. Next base: position 774,390,893 of record NC_134354.1, on the reverse strand, counting down.
AGTATTTATCGTAGACAGGAGTCCTGGTCAAGGCATGGCCCATCTACAGTATTTATCGTATACAGGAGTCATGGTAAAGTCATGGCCCATCTACAGTATTTATCATAGATAGGAGTCATGGTCAAGTCATGGCCCAGCTACAGTATTTATCACAGACAGGAGTCATGGTCAAGTTATGGCCCATCTACAGTATTTATCGTATACAGAAGTCATGGTCAAGTAATGGCGAATCCACAATATTTATCATAGACAGGAGTCATGATCAAGCCATGGCCCATCTACAGTATTTATCGTAGACAGGAGTTTTGATCAAGTCATGGCCCATCTACAGTATTTATCGTATACAGAAGTCATGGTCAAGTCATGGCCCATCTACAGTATTTATCGCAGACAGGAGCCATGGTCAAGTCATGGCCCATCTACAGTATTTATCATAGACAGGAGCCATGGTCAAGTCATGGCCCATCTACAGTATTTATCGTAGACAGGAGTCATGGTCAAGGCATGGCCCATCTACAGTATTTATCATGGACAGGGATCATGGTCAAGTCATGGCCCATCTACAGCATTTATCGTAGACAGGAGTTTTGATCAAGTCATGGCCCATCTACAGTATTTATCGTATACAGAAGTCATGGTCAAGTCATGGCCCATCTACAGTATTTATCGTAGACAGGAGCCATGGTCAAGTCATGGCCCATCTACAGTATTTATCGTAGACAGGAGTCATGGTCAACTCATGGCCCATCTACAGTATTTATCATAGACAGGAGTCATGGTCTAATCATGGCCCATCTACAGTATTTATCATAGACAGGAGTCATGGTCTAATCATGGCCCATCTACAGTATTCACGTAGACAGGAGTTATGGTCAAGTCACGGTCGATCTACAGTATTACATACCCTGGAGACAGGTGGTCAAGGTCAAAAGAGCTCTGATAGATGAGTTATTGATTCAAACACCCAGCAGGCCTTTGTATGCATATCCTATTTATTAGTTGCCGCAGATAATGTTATACCATAAAAATGTTCCTAGCACAAAAAACACTTGATTTCCTCCTCGATTTTTCAATAGAAAGACAATTCTCCTCATGAGAGCACTCAAATTGATTTTTGAGAATCATTTAGGTACATTCTCAACCCCCATTGTGTGCTGCTTCTAATTAAAAAAGCTAAATATTTACAAGAGCTGGTTAATTAGTAGAACGGGTAGTGTCAATACGTGATGGAACTGCTCATTTTGGGAACATGCAAAATGCGAGTATTTATATTATTTGTCCACATAATTGCTGATTAAGCCGATAAAGCGGTGACCATCTGTCCTCTCAATGGAATATTTAGTGCGTCATCTATATACCTATCTGACACTGGAATTTATAGACTTTATAGGTTCGGTATTGGGTAAAATATGGCATATATCTAAAAAGACATGTTCTATACCTATAACCTTACATAGAAAGTATGGACTCTCAACTCATACGGAGCTACAGTGGGTGAAATAAGCATTGAACACGTCACCAATTTTCTAAGTAAATATATTTCTCAAGGTCATATTGACATGAATTTTTCTCAAGATGTTGGTAACAACCCATCCAATCCACACAGGCAAAGAAATCAAACCATCGATGGCCATACATTAAATTATGTGTAATGAGGAGAAATGACACAGGGAAAATGTATTGAACACTGAAATTTATTTAATTCTTCATATAAAAGCCTTTGTTGGTGATGAAGCTTCCAGATACCTCCTGTGTGGAGAAATTAGTCACCTGCATTGCTCAGGTTGGATATTGGCCATTTCTTCCACACAAACACTCCTCACATCCTGCAGGTCCCGTCTCCTTGTACGAACTCTGAGCTTTAGTTCCTTCCATACATTTTTTATTGGATTAAGGTCTGGTGATCGGCTCTGCCATTCTAACATTAGCTGTATTTTCTCTGAAACCAATTGAGAGTTTCCTTGGCTGTGTGTTTGGGATCATTGTCTTCCTGAAATGTCCATGCTTGGTTCATCTTCATCATACTGGTAGATGGCAGTAGATTTTTATGAAGAATACCTTGGTACATTTGTCCATTCATCCTTCCTTCAATCATATGAAGTTTGCCAGTGCCGTATGATGAAGAACAGCCCAGTATCATGATGTTTCCACTTCAACACTTCACTGTTGTTGGTGTTTTTGGGGCTGATTTGCCTTTTGGCCTCCAAACATGGTGTACATGTATTATGACATCCAAGGAATTTTATATTGGTCCCATCTGACCATCTTTATGGAAGAAACTAAAGCTCAGACTTCATAGTAGAAGTTCCCATGGGACCTACAGGATGTGAAGAGTGAAGAGTGTTTGTGTGGAGGAATGGGCCAAAATCCCACCTGAGCAATGCAGGCGACTAGTTATCCAGAATACAGGAGGTGTCTTAAAGCTGTCATCACCAACAAAGGCTTTTGTATGAAATATTAAATGTGGTTTGATTTTTTTTTTTTTGCCTGTATGGATCGGTGGGTTTTTACCAACATCTGGTGAGAATTTCATGTCAATAACACTTTTAGAAAATATATTCACTTAGAAAATTGGCGACGTGTTCATTACTTATTTCACCCGCTGTGTATTAAAAATTGCACATTTTTTATATGATGATTGTTTTTAATTTACATAGTTTCAGAAAACCCCTGTAATAGCCTGGAGCTACTGGTTTTTGTTCAATGGTATGTAATGTCCATAGTAGAATTTCTGGTTGACCGAGCCTGAAATATCTTCATTGCCCTATGTCTACTGTGTAGAAGGAAGGTCTTGGCACAGGAAGAGGGTACAACTCACCTGTCTGTACCCTATGCTTCCTAACATCCCTATACAGGTCTTTGACCCAGTCGCTGTCACATGCCCTGAACTCAACCTGGCTAGTGAGAAGGGAGGCAAGAGCACTAGTCTCACCACTGCAATAATACAACACGAGGTAAAGTAGACAGAGGGGAAATAGACACAAAAAGGAAAACACTTCAAGCTCTTTCAATGCAGCTAAACATCACAGCTGCCATAGTCATGACACCTCTGCTTTTTCCAGAGACAGGCTCCTTCCAAAGTGGTCAGCATAGAATGAGAATCTATAACCGGCGTCAGATGGTAGGACATGTGACTTTTTATAGCGAAAAGCTGCACCTGAGATTACGGCTACAAAGAAGAGCTAGATAGGAAAGAGTCCTTAAACCCTACAGCACTGAAATAAAATAGATTCACTCAAATACAAGTTGTAGACCTGTGAACAATAAGGCGTTGTGACCTTCTGGTCCCAGACTCGCCAGAAGTCTGTACAGAGTGGGACACACTCATAAAGTTAACGAAGTCCAGCCCTGAATAAGTGTGATTGATATATGCATCTCATTTTAAGAATACTGTCCCTTTAAGAATTAAAGCTGTACACATACCTTCATACCCAGATATATTATGTAAAATCTAAAAATTTATTTTAGAGACACGTTGATTCTCCTATCACTGTTCACTGTTTCCCGGCAATCATGACTCCATTATTTCTCATCTTCCATTATCATCCAGGCTACGGAGCACTTTTCAAGGGAAGTGCTCTCAGCAGAAAACTCTCCTCTATTCCCATTTATTAGATTGGTAAATTGTATCTCTTCTCCCCTCCCGGTGTTTACTTCAAAAACTTGTTAATCCACCGCGGCTTAGCAGTTCCCCCGGTTGCCGGTCTCTTCGGGATGATGAGAAAAGATTACATGATTTAACTATTAAAACGATGGCTTTGATGCAATGCGCTCGGGGAGACGGCAAAATCCTAGGTACTAATCGTATTTCACAGTTTACAGCCAGAACTCCTGGAGAAATGGCGCCTAGGAGAAGTGTTTAACAACAAATGTAGAAGTCGTCTAGAGACAAATTCCATCAATCAGGCATCTGATAATCCAGATCGGCACAGCACCCTACATTTATGCGGAAGCTGAAGGCTCCTCAGCCCTGCAAGTGAGTTCTGTGGTGACCCGGGGGTCAGTGGGTGCTCTCGTCCGCTGACCTGACTGCCTTTGGAAAGACAGCTTGGCCCAGGGCTCATCCCAACTGAATGCCTGACCTCCTTAACCGTGGGCGGAACACTACTCAGACAACACAGGGTGAGGGAATCACAATATTAAGACTTTATTGGATCCCCAAACAATTAACGGCACATAACCCATAACCAGCAAAACCACAGAATGTAACCGGCAACAGTTTCTCCCCCTTCCGCTGGCTCACCAGGGATTAGAATGTCCATGCTTCAGAGCTTCCAGAGCTACTTACTCCAATCCAGCCCGAGAATGGAATATCGCCCGATTTAGGAAGCTGGCTGATGACCGCAAAGCCTGTAGTCAGGTGACTGGACTGTCCCAACCTGGATTCCTTCCTGACGTAGTCATTGATATCTCAGCCGAATCCTTGCATTCGATGCTGAAGTCCATGTAGTGTTATAATCCGAGTTAATCGGATCCGCAGATCCTAGATTGATATCATGTAGCAAGAGTCTACCCGGGCAATGGACAGTCCTCTTTCTTATACCCCTGAGCTCTCCATTCAGACCAATGGGGTCTTCACGATTGGTGGATAAGACTGGGCTCTTATTGGCTAGATTTCAAGCCATATACAAAATATCCCCAGTAGTAATAGTCTCTGGCAGAGACGAGATAGAGACAGCTAAGTTACATCACATCTAACAATACACATAGTAATACAATGGGAGGTTCGCATAATTGATTCGTCTGGGTGTCTGACCTTCACTGGCCAAGGCAATTACATGAGTCAACAAGAACTTTAACACTAGACTCCTAAAGGCCCAGTCACACACAACGACTTACCAGCGATCCCGAAAACGATGCGACCTGATAGGGATCGCAGGTAAGTTGCTGAGAGGTCGCAGGTGAGATGTCACACAGTCAGATCTTACCAGCGATGCAGGAACAATACAGGTCGCAGTAGCGACCTGTATAACGCTCTCAGCAGTCACTGTGACCCTGTCACACAGTGTCAAACACAGCGATGTGTCCTGCCCAGCAGGACATCGCCTTTGAAGAAAATGGCCTGGACCATTCTGCAATGACTAGCGATCTCACAGCAGGGGCCTGATCACTGGTAGAGGTCACACATAAGATCGCTAACGGGATCACTACTGCGTCACCAAACCGTGACTCAGCTGCGATCTCGTTATGTGTGACGGTACCTTAAGAGTCTTGTACAAGCAATGAGGGGCTTATCCCCCGATTATAAACACACTATCATCATGTCTGGCTGGATTTCAAGAAACTTAACCCATGCTAGGCACTGACAGAGTCCATATCATCACAAGCTCAATACATCTATACACACTGTATCTAGCAGCCAATTTTCAGTTTTGCGCCTCCGTTTTTAGAAACAATTGGTCTGTGTCGCCATTTTTCCAATTTCCGTGTGAGAGTTTGATTTTTGAAGTTTTTATTGGTATCATTTGCGTTACGTGACATTTTCATTGCTTTAGGCTATGTGCCCACCTAGCGTTTTTATATGCCCTAAAAAAACATGTTTGGCAAGGAAAAAAAGCTGCTGAAAAATTGTGGTGTTTTTTATGCATTTTTGTGGTTTTTCATGCTTTTTTACATGCTTTGTTTCATGTTTTTTTGCGCATTTTTTTTCTCATGGCGCTGTATCCCCACGATTGCCGCAGGTTCTCTGGCTAATGTTACAGTGTCCGCGCTGCTCCCAGCAGTTTTATACCCAATGTGATAGCAGCATTCAGGAAGCAGGGAGAGGAATCGCTTACCGCTCCCTGGTGATCGGGTCCCTGTAATGCGATGACATGGTACCCTGAGTCATCACCATGACGACCCCAGGTTACTGAGATATGGATCGCCTCAAAGACCAGGGCACCTACATCACCAGAGGTCCCTCCAGCAAGGTCCCGTGGTAAAGACCGTAAGGCCTAGGGGCAGGGAACCCCGGTGACATCACAAGGTGAATCAAGTTCATGCTGGTGGATCACCGGGGTTTCCTGCACCTAGGCCTCACGGTCTTTACAGCGGGACCTTGCTGGAGGGAACTCCGGTGATGTAGGAGCCCTGGAGGCAAGGAGTGGGGAACTGAGTTCATGCCGGTGCATCTACAGGAAACCCCCCGGGCATCCACCGGCATGAACTGGGTTCACCCTGTGACATCACCGGAGTTCCCTGCAGTAGGTCCCGCGGTAAAGATTGCGAAATGAGACTGCAGGGAATCCCAGTGACGTAAAAAAGCAACGTGGGCATTACACGTGTTTTTCCTGCCTTTTTCACTGAATCCATTGAAGTCAATTGGGGAAAAATGGCAAAAACGCAGAAACAATTGACACGCTGCTTCTTTATTCAGCAGCGAAAAAAGAAGCAGCGTGGACACAGCAAGTCAGGATTCTCATATACATTTCTGGGATGATTTTTCCTTGCTTTTATTGATTAAAAAAAAAGCATGGAAAAATGATGGAAAATACGCCCTGTGGTCCCATGGCCTTAAATCACATTTGGAGTTGGGGGCACTTGTGGTTTTTACATATTTTTCCTATATTGAGTTTACTTTATGGGTGGAATAATTTGGGATTTTACTAAATCAGACATTTGTGGATATAGCGAGGGACCAATTAAAAACTGTGGGTGAACATCTGAAACATACAGTACTGTGCAAAAGGTTTAGGCAGATGTGGGAAAAAAAAGCTTTAAATTAAGAACCTATCAAAAATGGAAGTGTTAATTGTTTATTTTTTTATTATTATTATTTATTAAAATGCAAAGTGAATGCACAAAAGAGAAATCTAAATTAAATCAATATTTGGTGACTGCCTTTTACCTTCAAAACAGCATCAACTTTTTATCTCAGAGAACCAATTCCCAGTCTTTTGTAGATGGAGTGTTTGCATAAATCCTTCTGACTCATCATGTGATTGCAGACAGACTGGATGATCTAAGATCAGGGCTTTGCAGGGGCCGGATCAACACTTCCAGGGCTCTACGGGGGCCGGATCATCACTTCCAGGGCTCTACGGGGGCCAGATCATCACTTCCAGGGCTCTACGGGGGCCGGATCATCACTTCCAGGGCTCTACGGGGGCCGGATCATCACTTCCAGGGCTCTACGGGGGCCGGATCATCACTTCCAGGGCTCTACGGGGGCCGGATATCATCACTTACAGTCCTCGTGGGCCGGATCAATACCTCCAGGGCTCTGCAGGGGCCAGATCATCACTTCCAGGACTTCTCATTCTTCTTTATGCTGAAGACCATTCTTAATAATATTGGCTTTATGTTTGGGGTCATTTGTCACTCTAGGTATGAGGAAGTACCAAGCAAATGGCAAAAGGAAGGGAAACCCTATGTCTAGGGAAGGGAAAAATGGTGACCCCTGACCAAAGGTACCATGGGTTTCCTCACCACCCTAGATAGGTTCCACATCTATGCGCCGAGCAGGATACGTGACCCTGGATGACCTTGAAATAGGCCCTAGGTAGGCAGTGGGTAGGATGAGCATTTAGTCAACCTCACTAAGCTCTAAAGAACATACAGGGAAATACACAAAGGGTAAAGTAAACAAAATTATCTCCATTTGACTCAGGGAGAGGAACTGCAACAACTAAAGGTACCGTCACACTAAGCAACATCGCTGCTGAGGCACAACGGTAAATATCAGGTAACCAAGAAACCCTTTCCTTGGTTACCCGATATTTACCTTCGTTACCAGCGTCCGCCGCTTTCAGCTGTCAGTTAAAATTTAGTTGCAATTTTTCATTTTTTTCAAGGAAATTTACAAATCCAATTTTTTATTGACCTATTTAGATTTTGATGGGCCTTTATATCGGAAATCCCCCATATGTAACACGATTTTAAAAATTGCACCCCTCCAATTATTCTAAATTACTGTTAGAAATGGTGTTAACCCTTCAGGTGTTTCACAGCAATTAAGGCAAAGTGGATAGAAAAAAATGAAAAATTACATTTTTTCCAAAAAGATTTTGCTTTAGCTGAACGTTTTCAATTTTTAATAGACCCTAAAACATATGCAATTTGTCGCAAACGTGGCAATATATGGTAAAAAACTGATGTTTGGGCACATGGCAGGTCTTACAAGGAAAGAAGCGCCATTTGGTATTTGAGCATACATTTGGATGGAAGAGATTGCAGACACCATGTCGCATTTGCAGAGCCCCTGAGGTACCAAAACAGCAGAAACCCCCCCCCCACAAGTGACCCCATTTTGGAAACTAAACCTATAGATGAATTCATCTAGTGATGTATATAGCATATTGAACCCACAAGAGCTTCACAGAACTTTATAACATTTGGGTATGATAGTGAAAAATTACATTTTTCCAGTAAAAATGTTATTTTAGACTGAAATTTGTAATTTTCATAAGGAATAATTGTAGAAAATTGACTCCATAATTTGTTAATGCAATTTTCCTAAACGTGGCAATATTCTATATGAGGTCAAAAACTGCTATTTGGGTGCACGGCACAATTCGAAAGGGAAACAGCAACATTTGGTAATGTGAAGCGTAAATTTGGCTGAAATAGATTACAGACACCATATCTCATGTGTAAAGCCCCTGAGGCACCAAAACAGCAGAACCCCCCCACAAGTGACCACATTTTGGAAACTAGACCCATCAAGGAATTCAACTAGGAGTGAATTGAGCATTTTGAACCCATAGGTGCTTCATAGAACTTTTTAAAATGTGGATGTGAAAATGAAAATTATTTTTTTCCTCTAAAAATTTTATTTTAGCCCCAAGTTTGTAATTTCCACAAGGGTTAATAGGGGAAAATGGACCCCATTGTTCATTATTCCAATTCTCCCGAATGCAATGGTACCCCATATGTTGTTAAAAACTTCAATTTGTGCACAAGATACCTCTCAGAAAAGAAAAGATAGATTTTGTTTTTGGAGTGTAAATATATCTGGAATTCCGTATGCCATGTTGTATTTGCACAGCCCCTGAGGTGCCAAAGTAGAAAAAAAAAACAAACCCTCACAAGTGACCCCATATTGGAAAGACCTTAAAGTATTCACCAAGGGGTCTAGAGCATTTTTAACCAAGAAGTAATTCATGAAATGTAATAAAATTTAGATGTGAAAACAAAAAATTACATCTTTTTCACTAAAATACTGTTTTAGCACCAAATTTTAATTTCCACGAGGGCTAATAGAAGAAAATGGATCCCATAATATATCATGAAATTTCTCCGGATGGGCTTGGATGGGAAGGACTGCTTATTGGCATTTAGAACGTAGATTCCGTTTGAGTAGATCGTATACTCCATTAGCCGAGCCCCTGAGGTGCCAAATCAGCAGAAACCCCACAAGTGACCCCATATTGGCAATTTCACTGCTTAAGGAATTCATCCAGAAATTTAGTAAGCATTTTGAACCCAAAGGTGCCTCACATAATTTTATAACATTGGGCCCTGGAAATATAACATTTCACTGGTAAAAATATAATTTTTTTATTAATTGAAAATGTTTCACTTACACAAGGGTTAATAAGTAACACTAGATGCCATAATTCATGGCGCAATTTCTAAACACTGCAGTGATATCTTATATGTCCTCAGAAACTACTGTTTGGCCACATAGCAGGGCTGAGCAGGAAGAAGCACTATTTGGCTTTTGGACTACAGTTTTTTGCCCCTAAAGTGACAGAACATCAGGAAAATCCCAAACGTGACCCCATTGTAGAAATGTTACCCCTCAATGAATTCATCTATGGCTGCAGTGACTATTTTTTAACATCCATGTAATGTTTTTTTTCTGGAAAATTGTAAATTTGTTAGAGCCCTCATGACTCTTGTGATATATATGCCCCTAGCCCCTCCTGTGATGTATATGCCCCAGCCCCTCCTGTGATATATATATATATATATATATATATATATATATATATATACTCCCAGCCCCTCCTGTGAGGAATATGCCCCAGGCCGTCCTGTTATGTATATACCCCCATCCTCCCCAGTAATGTATATGCCCCAACCTCTTCTGTGATGTATATGCCCCAGTCCATCTTGTGATATATATGCCCCCAGCCCCTTCTGTGATGAATATGCCCCCATGCCCTCCTATGATGTATAAACCTCCAGTGTCTCCTGTTTATGACCCCAGCCTCTCCAGTGATGTATATGCCCCTAGAGACTCCTGTGATGAACAGTGAGGAAAATAAGTATTTGATCCTCTACCGATTTTGCAAGTTTCCCCACCCACAAAGAATGGAGAGATCTGTAATTTTTATTGTAGGGACACTGCAACTGTGACAGAAAGAGTTAAAAGAAAATCCAGAAAATCCCATTATGTGATTTTTAAATAATTAATTTGCATTTTATTGCATGAAATAAGTATTTGATCACCTACCAACCAGCAAGAATTCTGGCCCTCATAGACCTGTTATTTGTTTCTCTTACTCTACACTCAATACCTGTAGTAATTGCACCAATTTGAACCCGTTACCTGTCTACACACTCAATCAATCACACTCCAACCTCTCCACCATGGCCAAGACCAAAGAGCTGTCTAAGGACACAAGGGACAAAATTGTAGTCCTACACAAGCTGGAATGGGCTACTGGACATTAGGCAAGCAGCTTGGTGTGAAGGCAACAACTGTTGGCATAATTATTAGAGAATGGAAGAAACACAAGATGACTGTCAACCAGAATTCTTGCTGATTGGTAGGTGATCAAATGCTTATTTCATGCAATAAAATTCAAATATTTAAAAATCACATAATGTGATTTCCTGGATTTTTGGGGGAATTCTGTCTGTCACAGTTGAAATTACCTATAATAAAAATTACATATCCCTCCATTCTTTGTAGGTGGGACAACTTTCAAAATGAGCAGTGTATTAAATACTTCTTTTACCTCACTATATATGACCCAGCCACTTCTGTGATGTATATGCCCAAAACATCTCCTGTGATGTATGTGCCCTCAGACCCTCCTGCAATATATATGCTCCCAGCACCTCCCGTGATGTATATGCCCCAACCACTTCTGTGACGTATATGCCCCCAGCCCCTCCTGTGACTGACACAAACCTTTAAAAGCAGCTGTGAGAAGCAACATGATCAATATCACCAAACATCACAGCTGCACCAAAGAGCAGCAGCTCCAACCACCACAATAGCGGTGAGTTAATTGATTGATCAAATATAGCAGGGTAATTTTTAAGTTGATCATTTTGGCGGCCTCCAAAGTTTTGTAGAAATTTCCAAATGGGTCTTGGCAGACAAAAGGTTCCCCGCACCAGCACTAAAACTAATGCCTAATGACCCATATTAGGCTTATTTTTTGCAGGACTATTTGGCATTTTCATTGATACCATTTTTCTACATATAACTTTTTGATCGCTTTTTATTCAGTTTTTTGTGTGTTAGTACAATGAAAAACAACATTTTTGTCATTTTTTTACTATTTTTATTTACCATGTTCTCTGTACGGAATAAATAGCATGACAATTTTATAGTTCAGGTTTTTCTGGGTGTGAAGATTCTGATTATGTGTACTTTTTTTTGTCTATTTTTGTTTTAACATAAAAGAGGTGTTTTAGTGGCAAAACAGGTTTTCCTAATTTTTGTGCGCTTTTTGAGTATTTTTTTTTAACTTATTTACATGTTTTATTTAACTTTTTTTACCTTTTCATTTATTTACACTGCGGGACATGAACATTTTGCACTTTAATCACCGGTCTCATGTATTGCAGTAATCATGTTCTGCAATGGCCGTACACCAGTCAGTTTCTCACTGACTCAGCCTGTTAGACTAGGCTTATAGCAGTGTCCAATGGGCCACCATACTATGGGGTCATCAGATTACTTTGGGGTTGCAATGGTAACGGCTGTGCCCCAATATTACAATTACAGTGGGTTGATGGTGTTAAAGAGTATTTTTAACCCTCTTTTAACCACTTAGATGTTGAGATTGGCAGCGGCATTTAAGGGGTTATTCGGCTCCAAAACCAGTCAGGGCTGATTCCGCATGGTGTCAGCCATCATATACAGCTGTCACCGGTAGGATTTTCACCCACTGGGGAAAAGCAGCATTGAAGATTAACGATTAGGGCCCCTTATCGGCCGCCATGAAAATAAGTATCGGCGGTCGAAAGAGCAGAAAGTACACTAGTCATTCTCCATCTCCTTAGGCTCTGTGTGCCTCCGCAGCAGCGGATCGAACCGCTCGGATCCGGGGGTGGTGTTCGTTCGTGGCTCGACGGTCTCTCCGGACCCGGGGGCTTAGGGACCACATTCAAATGTAAAAGGGGGTATTTACAGGGGATTTGGTATAGTTCGTGACGCCACCCGTGGTGTACAGTAATTTGGAGTGCCGCTGCTGCCGTTGGGAGTACCCGGGATGATGGAGTGGGGCAGCTAGGTGACGTTGCCCTCCATGGGTAGGGACAGGCCCCAGGACTTTGTTTGGAGGTGCTGGGACGCAGTGCAGGGGTCAGTCAGGTACTCACTGAGCAATGACGCAGACGCTGACAACAGGGTAAACCAAGTCTCTGAACGCCGTTGCCTCTCGAGGGGAGCTCGCCCGGGTCCTGTCCCCTACAGTACTGCCGGTGGTCCGTAACCTGCTGTGGCGCCCCTGACCTGGTCAGGCACCACTGAGTACTGCACCCATGCTGGGGACAGTACAACACAGGTAATCCAGAAGGCTGACCGAGGTGTGACTACACAGGCGCATAGTGATCAGGTCTCACACATGTACCTTTGAGAGGACCCCTGGGGATCCCAGGAGGGGGCGAAGCCTGAGCGAAGCCTCCATCTCCACTCAAGGGGTGTGGTAGAGAGCCTGGTTGCTAGGTGGCGTAGGCAGGCACAAAAGGGAAAAGAGGAAGGAGGAGGAGAAGAGCAGTCTGAAGCAGAGTGTGGAGGAGTGAGGAGCATGGAAGTGGAGCTCAGACAGGAGCAGCAGTGCAGGTCCCACGAGTGAGCCGGTTTAGTGTGCAGCTCAGGGAAAGCAGACGTGAGGAGCAGACCCTGGGGCTGTTGCAGTCTAACAGCGTCCGCGCAGTGACTACCGACGGGGGAGAACGGTCACCTGGGAGTGCTGCCCGAAATCCACACACAGCTAAAGAGAGAGCAACGGAGTGGAAAGTAAGGAGACTGTCAGGGAGAACCAGGCCCAAACGGGTAGCAGGTCCCAGTGCAGGGATAGATTCACCTTTCCTTTGCCAAACCTGCATGAGGGGGCACTTTACACCCCCAAGACAACACCACAGAGTCCGCAGCCACGTAGCCAAAGTTAGGGCCCATAGCTCACAGGAGGCAAGCAGCCGGAGTGACCTGGTCCAGGCTACAAGTAAACGGGCCAAAAAGAAGGGGAGAGAGGCACCAGCAACTTCCCTGGGCGACCCCAGCAGGGCTTCAAGCAGGGGTTACCCCAAAACACAACGGGCTAAGGAAGGCGAGTCGGTAGCCACCCTCATAAGTCAGCCTGAAGGACACCTGGTCCCAGCCTGGTTCATCCCAGCTACGCCCGGGTTACTCACCCTGCCACCATCAGTGAGTAAAATCCCTGAAAGACATCCTGCTTGTGCGTGTGAGTCATTCTGCGACTTGTAGTTCCACACACCTACCCGGGACCCTGGGGCATGCCTCACTCTCAGGAGGCTATTACAACTGACTGCACCTACCATCAGCCCCAGGCACCCCTAACCTGCAGTGGCGGTCCCCATTGACCGCAATTCTGAGAGTGGCGTCACGACAATCAAAGTAGAAGATTTCCTACCTGTGACAAGATCCAGCCGAGTGGAGTCCCTGAAGGTAATGCACCGCTGCACCGACACCGAGCCTCGGGGCCCCACACTGCCTCCTGGCACTAAGTTTTAGATTGTCCGTTGTGGTCTGGTAGCTTGGAGCTATCCGGGCCCCGCTCCATACTGTGGCTAAGTGAAGGAGCCTGCTCTCAGAGCTCATGCTTGGGATTTCAGTTGGCCGATTGCTTGGAAAGCCCTATCCCTCAGGTTGTGCTATTGCCCCCGATCTATGAGCTGGTGGGAACAGCCAATAAAGACCCTTTTCTCCTCAGGTTAATTGACGGGTTGCCTGAAGCTTCTCCCCGACCTAGGGTCCGTGTACCCGGACCGGTGATAGGACCAGGCTGCTGGCCGTCCTCCTCGATGGGTCCCAGGCACCTAGCCTCAATCCCCTGCGACCGGGGGTCCGACTCTTCTAGGTCCAGACCACCGTCTGCTACCTAGTTTTCCTCTCCCCTGGGAGCTCCAACTCCCAGCTTCCTCTGAGCTCCTCACAGCTTGAGGGCTACCACTCGACTCTCTACTTGACACCTCCCACCTCCCTGCCTGACCCCTAGGTGGGCGGCCCTATTCCTGCTTAAGTGGCCCACTGGCGTGCCTGACAGGTGTGGTGCAAAGTGTATCTAGGATTTGTGAATGCTTATGGAGGCAGCACTGCAAGATGGGGACCCAGAACCATGGGGGGGTTGAGCCCTGCACGGGGAGGGCAGATTGTGCAGTACCCTGTGACGACCCGAATAGTCCAGGGGGCATCACTTCTGCACTAGCCATTATGTATATATTCTATTCCTGTGGGGCCCCTTTATTCTGTTTGTATCTGATAGAAGCGAAAATGCACGTACACAGTTGTACAGAGACTAAAGCTGCAACGATTAATTCCGCACATCACTTTCCTTTCCAATTTTCCACGGTGAGACAAGTCAAGTGTAAGTATTATTGTTCTTTTTCACTTAGAAGACGCAAGGTTTCATCAGTGATTACTTACATGGGTAGGACGCTCCCTCCTCCCAATGTAATAGCGGCTGTCACTGAACTGTGATTATCTACAAAATCTTCCCTTCAGCATCCGACGACTGCTCAAATGGAGCTCAAATATAAAAAATAATATGGAAACATTTTTTAAGATTCCATTTATTGCAGACAAATGGCTGACATGGCTTTTATGAGTAATAAGTATAATATAAACAAAGGTCACCAACATAATGAAGAAGTTCTACAACTTATATTTTCTGGAGGTTTTCAAGCTTATTCTGTGATTATGGGAGTTTTCTTGGAATGAGGTACAACTAGGAAAGGTTTCTCAGGGGGAAGGAAGGAAAGGAAAGGACAGAAGGAAAGATAGCAAAGAAGGAAATGAAAGGAAAGGAAAGAATAGAAGGAAGGAAATGAAAGGAAAGGAAAGAATAGAAGGAAGGAAATGAAAGGAAAGGAAAGAATAGAAGGAAGGAAATGAAAGGAAAGGAAAGAATAGAAGGAAGGAAATGAAAGGAAAGGAAAGAATAGAAGGAAGGAAATGAAAGGAAAGGAAAGAATAGAAGGAAGGAAATGAAAGGAAAGGAAAGAATAGAAGGAAGGAAATGAAAGGAAAGGAAAGAATAGAAGGAAGGAAATGAAAGGAAAGGAAAGAATAGAAGGAAGGAAATGAAAGGAAAGGAAAGGACAGAAGGAAAGATAGCAAAGAAGGAAATGAAAGGAAAGGAAAGAATAGAAGGAAGGAAATGAAAGGAAAGGAAAGAATAGAAGGAAGGAAATGAAAGGAAAGGAAAGAATAGAAGGAAGGAAATGAAAGGAAAGGAAAAGACAGAAGGAAAGATAGCAAAGAAGGAAATGAAAGGAAAGGAAAGAATAGAAGGAAGGAAATGAAAGGAAAGGAAAGGACAGAAGGAAAGATAGCAGGAAAGGAAAGGAAAGGAAAGGAAAGAAGGAAGGAAGGAAGGGAAGGAAAGGAAAGGAAAGGAAAGGAAAGGAAAGAAGGAAGGAAGGAAGGAAGGAAGGAAGGAAGGAAGGAAGGAAGGAAGGAAAGAAGGAAGGAAGGAAGGAAGGAAGGAAGGAAGGAAGGAAGGAAGGAAGGAAAGGAAAGAAGGAAGGAAGTGAAGGAAAGAAGAAAGGACGTGAAAGAAGGAAAGGAAAGGAAAGGAAAGAAGGAAGGAAAGGAAAGAAGGAAGGAAAAGAAAGAAGGAAAGAAGCAAGAAAGGAAAGGAAAGAAGGAAGTAAAGGAAAGAAGAAAGGAAAGGAAAGAAAAGAAGGAAGGAAAGGAAAGAAGGAAGGAAAGAAGGAAGGAAGGAAAGGAAAGGAAAGAAGGAAGGAAAGGAAAGAAGGAAGGAAAGGAAAGAAGGAAGGAAAGGAAAGGAAAGGAAAGAAGGAAGGAAAGGAAAGAAGGAAGGAAAGGAAAGGAAAGGAAAGAAGGAAGGAAAGGAAAGGAAAGAAGGAAGGAAAGGAAAGAAGGAAGGAAAGGAAAGAAGGAAGGAAAGGAAAGGAAAGAAGGAAGGAAAGGAAAGGAAAGAAGGAAGGAAAGGAAAGAAGGAAGGAAAGGAAGGAAAAGAAGGAAGGAAAGGAAAGGAAAGGAAAGAAGGAAAGGAAAGAAGGAAAGGAAAGAAGGAAGGAAAGGAAAGAAGGAAAGGAAAGAAGGAAGAAAAGGAAAGGAAGGAAAGAAGGAAGGAAGGAAGGAAAGGAAAGGAAAGAAGGAAGGAAGGAAAGGAAGGAAAGAAGGAAGGAAGGAAAGGAAAGGAAAGGAAAGGAAAGAAGGAAGGAAAGGAAGGAAGGAAGGAAAGGAAAATAAAAAAGGAAGGAAAGGAAAGGAAAGGAAAGAAGGAAGGAAAGGAAAGAAGGAAGGAAAGGAAAGGAAAGAAGGAAGGAAAGGAAAGGAAAGGAAAGAAGGAAGGAAAGGAAAGGAAAGGAAAGGAAAGAAGGAAGGGAAGGAAAGGAAAGAAAAGGAAAGGAAAGAAAAGGAAAGGAAAGAAAAGGAAAGGAAAGAAAAGGAAAGGAAAGAAAAGGAAAGGAAAGAAAAGGAAAGGAAAGGAAAGAAGGAAGGAAAGGAAAGAAGGAAGGAAAGGAAGGAAAAGAAGGAAGGAAAGGAAAGGAAAGGAAAGAAGGAAAGGAAAGAAGGAAGGAAAGGAAAGAAGGAAAGGAAAGAATGAAGGAAAGGAAAGGAAGGAAAGAAGGAAGGAAAGGAAAGGAAAGGAAAAAAGGAAGGAAGGAAAGGAAAGGAAGGAAGGAAAGGAAAATAAAGGAGGAAGGAAAGGAAAGGAAAGAAGGAAGGAAAGGAAAGAAGAAAGGAAAGGAAAGAAAAGGAAAGGAAAGAAGGAAAAGAAAGGAAAGAAGGAAGGAAAGGAAGGAAGGAAGGAAAGAAAAGGAAAGGAAAGAAGGAAAAGAAAGGAAAGAAGGAAGGAAAGGAAGGAAGGAAGGAAAGAAGGAAGGAAAGAAGGAAGGAAGGAAGGAAAGGAAAGGAAAGAAGGAAGGAAAAAAAGGAAGGAAGGAAAGGAAAGAAGGAAGGAAAGGAAAGGAAGAAAAGGAAAAAAGGAAAGGAAAGAAAGAGCAAAGTGAGAAAAGAAAGAAAGAGCAAAGTGAGAAAAGAAAGAAAGAAAGGGACTCTAGGGACATAATCACTAGAGTACATTGAAATGGCTTTGTTATACAAATGGAAAACTGTCCTAGAATGGTAACATGCAGCTGCCGTGGACACCTTCACGTTAAGCTGTGCTGTAACACCCCAGGGTTATGGGGTACTCGGTCCCGGGCCGTATATTTACAGGGACAGTTCACTGGGTGGCCATTGCCCAGTTCCGTGACCCTGGGGGTCGCTTGAAGGGGGTTATGTGCAGGGAGTATTTATAAAGTTTGTATGGTAACACCACTTGCGGGTTGCGGTTATGGTGATGGAACCGCCGCTGCACAGTTTCTCACTGCTGGGGCTGATGTTGGTGGCAGCCTGGATGTTGGGCCCTCCGCAAGTAGGGATGGGGCGAGTTCAGCCGGAAAGAAGGTAGGCGACACAAGGGATTGCAGTGTAGCTGGGTTCTTTACTCATGGCAGATTGATAACTGGTACATGGAGGAAGGCTGGTGTTCACCCCTGGTTCCCTTAGTCCCAGTGCCATTTTAGTGACCTAGTGGTTTCTTTCCCTTGCACCTTTCTCAAGTTGGTGGGTTCCCTCCTAGTTATCTCTCAGTCTTTAGTCCGTACGGCGGCAATTTAAACCCTGTAGGGTCGGTGTTCTGTTCTGGTCCCTGTTTCTCCCCTTACTGCTGGTGACCCTGGACGTTATGGTCAGTGAGGTTCTGTGCAAATCACTGTGCAAATTATATCAGGTCTGCTTGGAGCTTTTGACTGACCTAGGGCTCTGTACCCCGTCAGTGCTATGGTTCCAGGAGCACTCCACCGTTCTCCACCGGCAACCACACGCCTGGGCCCTCAGGTCACCGTCACATACTCCCGTCAGTGCGGTTACGTCCGTCTCCTCTCACTTCCACTTACTGACTCTACTGACTCTACTGACTGTCTGCCCCCTCCCACCTGGTTGTTGTCTAGTGGACTGCATCGGCTCCACCCCTGGGTGGCCATCGATTGGGTCCAACTCTAGTCTGTCACCAGTCCTGACAGGAATTATTGTATGTTTTGGTGTTACCGGCACTGGTCTTCCAGGTTCCTGGGGATAGGCCCTGCATCTTTGAAAGGCTGCAGTACCTTGTAGATCCTGATGGGTTCAGGAGCACTACAGTGCCATACTCTGTCCGGTATCCAACCACTTTATCCCCAGGATGAGGAAACCAGACAAGTACGTGTGACATCCGTGTGATGGCGTATGCTTGCCGTGTGTGAGTGTGGAATGTCCTTGTATGCGTACGTGTAATGTCTGTGTGGTGTCCGTATGTGTTGATCTGTGTGTGTTGTAAAATGTCGTTGCTACATATCCGCTGACAGCCAACACAGACAGAGACGAGCGATGAGAATGAACTTGGGTGAACCTCACCTGACTTCATTGTCATACCGCGGCTCTGTCTGCGTGTTGTGTCCTGATTAGCGGTCACCCGTGATGCAATCACCGGTGACCGCTAATCCCCTGAGTGACTGAAGTTAGCGGTGTGATTATCGCTGCTGTCATTCAGCCTAACCGCAGCTAGCTGGAGTCCTCCACCTGAGACCGCAACTCACCTGTGACTTCATTGCAGATCGCGCAGCTCACTTCAGTCACTTGGGCGACTCGCTGTCACGGGTGGAGGATCCAGCGGTGGGCGCGAGTAACCAGAGTGACGTCAGCGGTGCTTGCTCGGCTCACTTCAGTTGCTGCTTGTAGGTGATAGAGAGCGGTCATTGTGTGTGGCCGCTCCTGTCACCTTCATGTAGCAGAGCTGAGAGCGTCGTGGGACATCCATGGATTACACCGGAGCTGGATGGGTTTTTTGGTTTTATTAAATTGGTGAACGAGGGAGTTTGTTTGTGTTTATTATTCTAATTAAAGGTTTCTTTGAATGTGTGTGTTTATTATTAAAAATAAAGGTTTATTTGTTTTTGTGTGTTTGTTTATTTTTAATAACAGGTTAATCATGGAAGTTATCTCGGGGAGACAGCTGCCATTATTAACCTAGGACCTAGTGGCAGCTATGGGTTGCTGCCATTAACTCCTTATTACCACAATTGCCACCGCAATTTCGGGTGGCTGCTGGCTGATTTTGTTAGGGTGGTGGGCTCCCCATAACGTGGGACTCCCCATCCTGAGAATACCAGCCTTCAGCCGTGTGATTTTACCATGGCTGGTATCAAAAATGGGGGGGACCGCATGCCGGTTTTTTAAATTATTTATTTATTTATTTTCCTGCACAATATAGACATGGCCACCGGATGCTTTGATTGGTTGCAGTGAGACAGCTGTCACTCAGCGTGGGGGCGTGTCTCAATGCAAGCAATCATAGGCGCCCGTGGGCGGGGGAAGCAGGGAATAGTAGATTGAATAATGAGCGGCCGACTTTTTCAAAATAATTAAAGCCGCCGTATCTTTTGGACTGCTGTTCTTCGCCGCGCTGGTGATCGGGGATCGGTAAGTATGAGACAGGGGGAGATACAGACTGACAGACAAAGGGATAATGACTGACAAAAACAGAAAAAAGGGTTAATTGACTGACAACCTAATTAAAAATAGATTGACCGACATCGCTCATTAAAAAACGCACACGGACGGTACGTGTAGCACACGGACATGCCACGTGTGCCGTCCGCGCAGGCACGGACCCATTGACTTTAGCGGGTCCGTGCGCCTGCGTGTTAACAGCGAAAAACGGACATGTCGACCGTGGGGAAAAACGCACACACGTACTAACCACACGGACACACGTTCCATGTGGTTTTACGTGTGTGTACCATGTACCATAGGGTAACATTAGTCAACGTGTCTCCGTGCCGCCGGTACGTGCAAAAACGTACCAAACACGTGCCGGAGACACGGATGTGTGTTGCAGGCCTTACACAGGGCAGTAGGCATTGTACTTCAAGGACACTTCTGTATAACTAGAAGGTGGCCCGATTGTAACGTATCGGGTAGTCTAGTATGTAGGTCAACAGAATGAATAATAAGGTAATGAATGGACTGGATGGGTTAGGGTTAATTTAGTATTCTTATAAGTGTTTATTGGTTTTAAAATGACAAACAACAGAAGGAACAGTTTTAATAGATGAGTCTAATGTTAATGATGTCCATGCCTTGTAATGAAAGAAGGCAATGAACAGTGTAAAGTTAAGTAAAAATATGCTGATGCCGTGATGTGGCCCAATGCTGGTATGTGCCCCCATGTGGTGCAGCCACCATCCTGACATGTGCCCCCATCCCGCGAGGTAATGTGTGTGGGAGGCGGAGTGCGAGGGGTGGAGCCGAGTGGGGTAATGTGTGCCGGGGCGGAGTGCGGGGGGGATGGAGCCGAGCAGGGCCATGGCGCTGAGGACGTCAGTGCCGGGGACTGCATGGCTGGGGGCAGGTGACTATCCAGGTGTGTGCGTATGTTCGGGCACTTTCACACTTGTGTTCAGCGCAATCCGCCGCTATGGAGAATAGCGCAGTCCGTTAACGCACTGCGCTATTCTCCATTGACTTGTATTGACGATGCACTGTAACGCGAGTGTCTTTGTTGCATCCGCTGGACGACGCTGCATCGTTAATTTGACGCAGCGTCGGGCAGAGGGAATGCTGCATGTAGCGTTTTTTAGGTTGTTATCATATTGCACCTTGACGGATTCCGTTAGAATCCGCCAAGGTGTCTAATGATTGTCTATGGGGGCGTATTCCGCCGCAATGCACTAAGCGGCGGAATCCGCTGACGGATCCTCTCACGTTCTACTGCGCATGCTCAGAATGTCCAGCAGAACGATCTAAAACGTTTAAAATCACTCCTGGTCCCCCCCCCCTCTCTCCCCCTCTCTCATACTCACCGATCACCGGTGCGGCGCTGCACAGCTGTCACACTGCTCTGGTGGCTTCTCCTGCTTTTGAAAATGCCGGCTGCTCATTATTCCATCTCGTATTCCCTGCTTCCCCCGCCCACCGGCAACTATGATTGGTTGCAGTAAGACACACCCCCACGCTGAGTGACAGCAGTCTCACTGCAACTAATCACAGCCGCCGGTGGGCGGGTCTATATTGTGCGGTATAATAAATAAATAATTAAAAAAAAAAAACTGCGGTCCCCCCCAATTTTGATACCAGCCAAGATAAAGCCACATGGCTGAAGGCTGGTATTGTCAGGATGGGGAGCGCCACATTATGGGGAGCCCCTCAGCCTAACAATATTAGCCCGCAGTCGCCTGGAATTGCTGCATCCATTAGATGCGACAGTCCCGGGACTCTACCCGGCTCATCCCGAATTGCCCTGGTGCGGTGGCAATCGGGGTAATAAGGAGTTAAATGGCAGCTTATAGCTGCCACTAAGTCCTAGGTTAATCATGACAAGCGTCTCCCCGAGATACCTTCCATGATTAACCTGTAAGTGAAAGTAAATAAACACACACAATGAAAAATCCTTTAATTGGAATAAAAGACAAAAAAACCCTCATTTACCACTTTATTAATCCCCAAACACCCATCCAGGTCTGAAGTAATCCACACGACACTTTCAGCTCTGCTACATGAAGCTGAAAGGGAGCGATGTAGAACACGACCGCTCTGTGTCAGCTCCACGCAGCAACTGAAGTGAGCCGCAGCAACTGAAGTGAGCCGCGCTGTCATCGGAGACTTCACTCAGGTAGTGCCGGGGTGTGTGCGGGGACGATGATGAGTGCGGTAGTGCTGGGGTGAGTGCGGGGATGATGATGGGTGCGGTAGTGCGGGGGTGTGTGTGGGGATGAGGATAGAAGCGGTAATGCCTGCGTGTGTGCGGAGATGATGGGAACGGTAGTGCCTGTGTGTGTGCGGGGATGATGGGTGCAGTAGTGCCGGGGTGTGTGTTCAGTGTATACATGCAGAGGGCGGGGGGGTGGAGCCGAGCGGGGCCATGGCGCTGAGGACGTCAGTGCCGGGGACTGCATGGCTGGGGACAGGTGACTATTCGTGTGTGTGTGTGTGTTCAGTGTATACATACGGAGGGCGGAGTGCAGGGGGGTGGAGTCGAGTTACGCTGGTAACCATGGTACACAATCGGGTAACTATGCAAAGCGCTTTGCTTAGTTACCCAATGTGTACCATGGTTAACAGCGTACGCCGGCTCCCGGTATGATCCCAGCAATGCAATAGTATGTCTCGGCTGGGTTGCCGGTGTGGGCTCCCGGGGGTGCAGCAGTCACCTGGGAGTCAGGGCTCTGTGTGGGAGCGGGGAAAGGTGTCGGGCGTCGTCCTGTCGGCCCGTAGTTCGGGCTGTTCACTTAGCTGAGCCGTTGGTTGCAGGCTCTTTAGCGCACGCGCTGTGGCGACGGTTGTCACTGTAATGATGTCATTTTGGAGCAAGACAGACAGCAAGAATAAGGCAATTATATATATACAGTGCCTACAAGTAGTATTCAACCCCCTGCAGATTTAGCAGGTTTACACATTCGGAATTAACTTGGCATTGTGACATTTGGACTGTAGATCAGCCTGGAAGTGTGAAATGCAGCAAAAAAGAATGTTATTTCTTTTTTTATTTTTTTTTTTAAATTGTGAAAAGTTTATTCAGAGGGTCAATTATTATTCAACCCCTCAAACCACCAGAATTCTGTTTGGTTCCCCTAAAGTATTAAGAAGTATTTCAGGCACAAAGAACAATGAGCTTCACATGTTTGGATTAATTATCTCTTTTTCCAGCCTTTTCTGACTAATTAAGACCCTCCCCAAACTTGTGAACAGCACTCATACTTGGTCAACATGGGAAAGACAAAGGAGCATTCCAAGGCCATCAGAGACAAGATCGTGGAGGGTCACAAGGCTGGCAAGGGGTACAAAACCCTTTCCACGGAGTTGGGCCTACCTGTCTCCACTGTTGGGAGCATCATCCGGAAGTGGAAGGCTTATGGAACTACTGTTAGCCTTCCACGGCCTGGACAGCCTTTGAAAGTTTCCACCCGTGCTGAGGCCAGGCTTGTCCGAAGAGTCAAGGCTAACCCAAGGACAACAAGGATGGAGCTCCGGGAAGATCTCATGGCAGTGGGGACATTGGTTTCAGTCAATACCATAAGTAACGTACTCCACCGCAATGGTCTCCGTTCCAGACGAGCCCGTAAGGTACCTTTACTTTCAAAGCGTCATGTCAAGGCTCGTCTACAGTTTGCTCATGATCACTTGGAGGACTCTGAGACAGACTGGTTCAAGGTTCTCTGGTCTGATGAGACCAAGATCGAGATCTTTGGTGCCAACCACACACGTGACGTTTGGAGACTGGATGACACTGCATACGACCCCAAGAATACCATCCCTACAGTCAAGCATGGTGGTGGCAGCATCATGCTGTGGGGCTGTTTCTCAGCCAAGGGGCCTGGCCATCTGGTCCGCATCCATGGGAAGATGGATAGCACGGCCTACCTGGAGATTTTGGCCAAGAACCTCCGCTCCTCCATCAAGGATCTTAAGATGGGTCGTCATTTCATCTTCCAACAAGACAACGACCCAAAGCACACAGCCAAGAAAACCAAGGCCTGGTTCAAGAGGGAAAAAATCAAGGTGTTGCAGTGGCCTAGTCAGTCTCCTGACCTTAACCCAATTGAAAACTTGTGGAAGGAGCTCAAGATTAAAGTCCACATGAGACACCCAAAGAACCTAGATAACTTGGAGAAGATCTGCATGGAGGAGTGGGCCAAGATAACTCCAGAGACCTGTGCCGGCCTGATCAGGTCTGATAAAAGACGATTATTAGCTGTAATTGCAAACAAGGGTTATTCCACAAAATATTAAACCTAGGGGTTGAATAATAATTGACCCACACTTTTATGTTGAAAATGTATTAAAATTTAACTGAGCAACATAACTTGTTGGTTTGTAAGATTTATGCATCTGTGAATAAATCCTGCTCTTGTTTGAAGTTTGCAGGCTCTAACTTATTTGCATCTTATCAAACCTGCGATGATGCTCCCAACAGTGGAGACAGGTAGGCCCAACTCCTTGGAAAGGGTTTTGTACCCCTTGCCAGCCTTGTGACCCTCCACGATCTTGTCTCTGATGGCCTTGGAATGCTCCTTTGTCTTTCCCATGTTGACCAAGTATGAGTGCTGTTCACAAGTTTGGGGGGGGGTCTTAATTAGTCAGAAAAGGCTGGAAAAAGAGATAATTAATCCAAACATGTGAAGCTCATTGTTCTTTGTGCCTGAAATACTTCTTAATACTTTAGGGGAACCAAACAGAATTCTGGTGGTTTGAGGGGTTGAATAATAAATGACCCTCTGAATAAACTTTTCTCAATTTTTAAAAAAAAAAAAAAAGAAATAACATTCTTTTTTGCTGCAGTGCATTTCACACTTCCAGGCTGATCTACAGTTCAAATGTCACAATGCCAAGTTAATTCTGAATGTGTAAACCTGCTAAATCTGCATAAATCTGCAGGGGGTTGAATACTACTTGTAGGCACTGTACAAGCTGTGGGACATACCAGGAAGGGCCCAGGATTTGGACATATATACCTGGAAGGGGACATATATACCAGGAGGAGGACAAATATACCTGGAGGATATTATACAGAGGGACAGTGTTTGTGTGGGGGACAATATACAGAGGGGTAGTGTGTGGAGGGATATTATACAGAAGGGCAGTGTGTGGGGGGGATATTATACCAAGGGGCAGTGTATGGGTATATTATACAGAGGACCAGTGTGTGGGGGGATATTATACAGAGAGGCAGTATGTGTGGGACAGATATTATACAGAGAGGGGAAGGGTGTGGGGGGATATTATACATAGAGGCAGTTTGGGAGAGATATTATGGAGAGAGGCGTTGTATAGGGTGTAGTATGGAGAGGGGCAGTGTAGGGGGGATATTATTATTAATTTTCTGAGTGAAATACTTCATTTTCTGGAACAAGTTCAACGTTGCTAACACTTTTGGCCACAATTATGTGTGTGTATATATATATATATATATATATATTATATAGTCATACACATTTTTCTAAGAGTGAGACTGTGGAGGGGGACTTGGGGTAGAGCCTGGGTGGAGTCTCAAGGGGGTCTGAAAAATGTAGCCGTTTACAAAATAGGAACTGCCTGTTTAAAAGAAAAAAAACAACTCATTTCCAGTCTCTTTGGGTTGATTGGATTTTACATGAAATCTTTTTGGCTGGTAGAAAATTCCCCAAATATAATCAACTCACGACAAATTGTCTCCCAAAATTCTTCATTTTCGTATCAGCCACAACAGAGGAAACCTCCAGCACTTGCCAGGCTTTGCTCTGGCAGCAGCAGCCGCTTGGCATCGAAGTGCAGAGCTCAGATTAAATACTGTAATAGGAATTCCACTTATAGCTAATGTATTAGCGGAAATTAAAGAGTAACCGTTCATTTAATTTATTTCATAAATCAATAGTACACATGAATATCAGATCATTTGTAATATATCTATTCAGAGAAATCTGCTTCTTACTCCTCCTGACTGATCTTTAATTTACAAAAATTCTCAATTCACGGGTAATATTGAACTTCAGTAATTACAGACCTTCCCATTACTGAGATAGGAGATGACAGTGACTCGCCCACCCCAGGGCTATGGGACACCCGGTGCCGGGCTGGACTAGTCCGGTGGTAGTCAGTGGTGGCTGGGCCCGGCTCCGTGGCCCTGGTGGGTATCAGTAGTTTATGTGGCTTGCTTGTTAAGGTTTGTGTTCGTGACGCCACCTGTGGTATGCGGCTAATAAGCCGCCGCTGCTGTGTGAGGCCACCGGGATGATGTTATGGCAGCAATGGTGGTACTGCTCCCCACAGGTGGAGCAATGCCCGGGGCACAGTTGGTGCTTGTGAATGTCTATGCAGATGAAATAACTGAGGCAACTTCAAGGGTGCAGTTCCAGTTCTTTACTCACAGTTCTTGTCAGGGTAGCAGGACCCTCGGACTGCTGGAACCTCTGTCAGGGACCTCCGCCTTCTGGGTGATTCAGAGCGTGAAATCCGGTACCCTTCTCTTAGTGTCTCCTTCTCTGCTGTCTCCCTTAGCCTTGCCTTAGTTAAGATGGACCTGGCTTGGCCTCCACTACAGCCTCCAGGCTGGGGGGTCACCTGTCGGCTGATTACCCCTTTTCTGAAGGTCTGCTATGGGTTCTGGCCCTGGGAGCTTACAACGTCCCTGGGCCTCGGTTTTTACTGTTTGGAGATTGTCTTTGCACTCCTCCAGTCTCTAGGGACCGTCCCCTGTCGCAGCTTAATCACTCCACCGATGTCAATGTGGACCAGGCCACCGCAGCCTGCAACTACTCGTAGCGCCTCTAGGCCCTCGGCTTCGGTACCCAACAAAGACTGCTCGTGGTACCTACAGGACTACCCGCGGCCCTGCGACCCTTTCTGTCTCCTACGTGGTGTCACCTGGACCTCTGGGTCCCAGGGTCTTCACCAGGAAGCGTCTCTTTCAGTTCCTCTGCTCCTGGCTGACTTGGAGCTTTCTTTCCTTCTTTCTTTCTTTTCTTTCTCCTCCTTGCCTGCCTCCAGCAGGCCTCCTCCTCCCTCCTTTCTCTCGTTCTTCTCCTCCAACTACATGCTGCTTCTCTCACTCCCTGAGGTAAACTGAAACTAACTTGACCTTCCTTTCTCTATCTGCTCTCTGGTGGCTCCTCCCACCTCCCCAGTTGCTAAGCTACCACCCTATGGGAGCAGGGATGGGTCTTACAGCCCCTCTCAGCATGCAGCATGGGAGGGTTGCCTGCCACTTTCCCTGGTTCCAGTATGTACCTAACAATGGGTGTAGTGTGGATTTACCAGGGGACCGGAGTTCACTCTCTTCCTCCCCCGGAATGGGGCATCACACCGCTGATGGGGTGCAATGACCTGTGGCGACGGAAGCCTCAGGGGCGCCACAACAGTTGGTGCTCATAATGTTCTATGGAGATCTGTAACTGTTGTTTTGTCCTGTCGGGAGAACTTGCAGCAAAATGCCAGTGTCTGCCTCTAGCTCCTCCTTCATCGATAGAATTTTAAAAGTAAAAACTGTGTGGAAGACGGCAGGAAGTCTGGAGCATCGCAGGAGTTCTGGAAGACAGCCAGAAGTCTGGAGCATAGCAGGAGGTCTGGAAGACAGCCAGAAGTCTGGAGCATAGCAGGAGGTCTGGAAGACAGCCAGAAATCTGGAGCATAGCAGGAGGTCTGGAAGACAGCAAGAAGTCTGGAGCATCGCAGGAGTTCTGGAAGACAGCCAGAAGTCTGGAGCATAGCAGGAGGTCTGGAAGACAGCCAAAAGTCTGGAGCATAGCAGGAGGTCTGGAAGACAGCAAGAAGTCTGGAGCATAGCAGGAGGTCTGGAAGACAGCAAAAAGTCTGGAGCATAGCAGGAGTTCTGGAAGACAGCCAGAAGTCTGGAGCATAGCAGGAGGTCTGGAAGACAGCAAGAAGTCTGGAGCATAGCAGGAGGTCTGGAAGACAGCAAGAAGTCTGGAGCATAGCAGGAGATCTGGAAGACAGCCAGAAGTCTGGAGCATAGCAGGAGGTCTGGAAGACAGCAAGAAGTCTGGAGCATAGCAGGAGGTTTGGAAAACAGACAGAAATCTGGAGCATAGCAGGAGTTCTGGAAGACAGCCAGAAGTCTGGAGCATAGCAGGAGGTTTGGAAGACAGCCAGAAGTCTGGAGCATAGCAGGTCTGGAAGACAGACAGAATTCTGGAGCATAGAAGGAGGTCTGGAAGACAGACAGAAATCTGGAGCATAGCAGGAGGTCTGGAAGACAGCCAGAAATCTGGAGCATAGCAGGAGGTTTGGAAGACAGACAGAAATCTGGAGCATAGCAGGAGTTCTGGAAGACAGCCAGAAGTCTGGAGCATAGCAGGAGGTCTGGAAGACAGCCAGAAATCTGGAGCATAGCAGGAGGTCTGGAAGACAGCCAGACGTCTGGAGCATAGCAGGAGGTTTGGAAGACAGCCAGAAGTCTGGAGCATAGCAGGAGGTCTGGAAGACAGCCAAAAATCTGGAGCATAGCAGGAGGTCTGGAAGACAGACAGAAAACTGGAGCATAGCAAGGAGTTCTGGAAGACAGCCAGAAGTCTGGAGCATAGCAGGAGGTCTGGAAGACAGCCAGAAATCTGGAGCATAGCAGGAGGTCTGGAAGACAGCCATAAATCTGGAGCATAGCAGGAGGTCTGGAAGACAGCAAGACGTCTGGAGCATAACAGGAGGTCTAAAAGACAGCCAGAAATCTGGAGCATCG
Organism: Anomaloglossus baeobatrachus; assembly: GCF_048569485.1. NCBI lineage: Eukaryota > Metazoa > Chordata > Amphibia > Anura > Aromobatidae > Anomaloglossus > Anomaloglossus baeobatrachus. Next base: position 774,362,325 of record NC_134354.1, on the reverse strand, counting down.
CAGGAGGTCTGGAAGACAACCAAAAATCTGGAGCATAGCAGGAGGTCTGGAAAACAGCAAGAAGGCTGGAGCATAGCAGGAGGTCTGTAAGACAGCCAGAAATCTGGAGTATAGCAGGAGGTCTGGAAGACAGCCAGAAATCTGGAGCATAGCAGGAGGTCTGGAAGACAGGAGGACATTTAGAGCATAGCAGGAGGTCTGGAAGACAGCAGGAAGTCTGGAGCATAGCAGGATGTCTGGAAAACAGCCAGAAATCTGGAGCATAGCAGGAGGTCTGGAAGACAGCCAGAAATCTGGAGCATAGCAGGAGGTCTGGAAGACAGCCAGAAATCTGGAGCATAGCAGAAGGTCTGGAAGACAGCAAAAAGTCTGGAGCAAAGCAGGAGGTCTGGAAGACCGCAAGAAGTCTGGAGCATAGCAGGAGGTCTGGAAGACAGCAGGAAGTCTGGAGCATAGCAGGAGGTCTGGAAGACAGCAGGAAGTCTGGAGCATAGGAGGAGGTCTGGAAGACAGCAATAAATCTGGAGCATAGCATGAGGTCTGAAAGACAGACAGAAATCTGGAGCATAGCAGGAGTTCTAGAAGACAGCCAGAAGTCTGGAGCATAGCAGGAGGTCTGGAAGACAGCCAGAAATCTGGAGCATCGCAGGAGGTCTGGAAGACAGCCAGAAATCTGGAGCATCGCAGGAGGTCTGGAAGACAGCCAGAAATCTGGAGCATCGCAGGAGGTCTGGAAGACAACCAGAAATCTGGAGCATAGCAGGAGGTCTGGAAAACAGTAAGAAGTCTGGAGCATGGCAGGAGGTCTGGAAGGCAGCCAGAAATCTGGAGCATAGCATGAGGTATAGAAGACAGCCAGAAATCTGGAGCATAGCAGGAGGTCTGGAAGACAGGAGGAAGTCTGGAGCATAGCAGGAGTTTTGGAAGACAGCAAGAAGTCTGGAGCATAGCAGGAGGTCTGGAAAATAGCCAGAAATCTGGAGCATAGCAGGAGGTCTGGAAGACAGCAGGAAGTCTGGAGCATAGCAGGAGTTCTGAAAGACAGCAAGAAGTGTGGAGCATAGCAGGAGGTCTGGAAGACAGCCAGAAATCTGGAGCATAGCAGAAGGTCTGGAAGACAGCAGGAAGTCTGGAGTATAGCAGGAGGTCTGGAAGACAGCCAGAAATCTGGAGCATAGCAGAAGGTCTGGAAGACAGCAGGAAGTCTGGAGCATAGCAGGAGGTCTGGAAGACCGCAAGAAGTCTGGAGCATAGCAGGAGGTCTGGAAGACAGCAGGAAGTCTGGAGCATAGCAGGAGGTCTGGAAGACAGCAGGAAGTCTGGAGCATAGCAGGAGGTCTGGAAGACAGCAAGAAATCTGGAGCATAGCATGAGGTCTGAAAGACAGACAGAAATCTGGAGCAAAGCAGGAGGTCTGGAAGACCGCAAGAAGTCTGGAGCATAGCAGGAGGTCTGGAAGACAGCAGGAAGTCTGGAGCATAGCAGGAGGTCTGGAAGACAGCAAGAAGTCTGGAGCATAGCAGGAGGTCTGGAAGACAGCAAGAAATCTGGAGCATAGCAGAAGGTCTGGAAGACAGCAGGAAGTCTGGAGCATAGCAGGAGGTCTGGAAGACAGCAGGAAGTCTGGAGCATAGCAGGAGGTCTGGAAGACAGCAAGAAGTCTGGAGCATAGCAGGAGGTCTGGAAGACAGCCAGAAATCTGGAGCATCGCAGGGGGTCTGGAAAACAGCAAGAAGTCTGGAGCATAGCAGGAGGTCTGGAAGACAGCCAGAAATCTGGAGCATAGCAGAAGGTCTGGAAGACAGCAGGAAATCTGGAGCATAGCAGAAGGTCTGGAAGACAGCAGGAAGTCTGGAGCATAGGAGGAGGTCTGGAAGACAGCAAGAAATCTGGAGCATAGCATGAGGTCTGAAAGACAGACAGAAATCTGGAGCATAGCAGGAGTTCTAGAAGACAGCCAGAAGTCTGGAGCATCGCAGGAGGTCTGGAAGACAGCCAGAAATCTGGAGCATCGCAGGAGGTCTGGAAGAAAGCCAGAAATCTGGAGCATAGCAGGAAGTCTGGAAGACAGCCAGAAATCTGGAGCATAGCAGGAGGTCTGGAAGACAGCAAGAAGTCTGGAGCATAGCAGGAGGTCTGTAAGACAGACAGAAATCTGGAGCATCGCAGGAGGTCTGGAAGACAACCAGAAATCTGGAGCATAGCAGGAGGTCTGGAAAACAGTAAGAAGTCTGGAGCATAGCAGGAGGTCTGGAAGGCAGCCAGAAATCTGGAGCATAGCAGGAGGTATAGAAGACAGCCAGAAATCTGGAGCATAGCAGGAGGTCTGGAAGACAGGAGGAAGTCTGGAGCATAGCAGGAGTTTTGGAAGACAGCAAGAAGTCTGGAGCATAGCAGGAGGTCTGGAAAATAGCCAGAAATCTGGAGCATAGCAGGAGGTCTGGAAGACAGCAGGAAGTCTGGAGCATAGCAGGAGTTCTGAAAGACAGCAAGAAGTGTGGAGCATAGCAGGAGGTCTGGAAGACAGCCAGAAATCTGGAGCATAGCAGAAGGTCTGGAAGACAGCAGGAAGTCTGGAGTATAGCAGGAGGTCTGGAAGACAGCCAGAAATCTGGAGCATAGCAGAAGGTCTGGAAGACAGCAGGAAGTCTGGAGCATAGCAGGAGGTCTGGAAGACCGCAAGAAGTCTGGAGCATAGCAGGAGGTCTGGAAGACAGCAGGAAGTCTGGAGCATAGCAGGAGGTCTGGAAGACAGCAAGAAGTCTGGAGCATAGCAGGAGGTCTGGAAGACAGCAAGAAATCTGGAGCATAGCAGAAGGTCTGGAAGACAGCAGGAAGTCTGGAGCATAGCAGGAGGTCTGGAAGACAGCAAGAAGTCTGGAGCATAGCAGGAGGTCTGGAAGACAGCCAGAAATCTGGAGCATCGCAGGGGGTCTGGAAAACAGCAAGAAGTCTGGAGCATAGCAGGAGGTCTGGAAGACAGCCAGAAATCTGGAGCATAGCAGAAGGTCTGGAAGACAGCAGGAAATCTGGAGCATAGCAGGAGGTTTGGAAGACCGCAAGAAGTCTGGAGCATAGCAGGAGGTCTGGAAGACAGCAGGAAGTCTGGAGCATAGCAGGAGGTCTGGAAGACAGAAAGAAGTCTGGAGCATAGCAGGAGGTCTGGAAGACAGCAAGAAATCTGGAGCATAGCAGAAGGTCTGGAAGACAGCAGGAAGTCTGGAGCATAGCAGGAGGTCTGGAAGACAGCAAGAAGTCTGGAGCATAGCAGGAGGTCTGGAAGACAGCCAGAAATCTGGAGCATCGCAGGGGGTCTGGAAAACAGCAAGAAGTCTGGAGCATAGCAGGAGGTCTGGAAGACAGCCAGAAATCTGGAGCATAGCAAAAGGTCTGGAAGACAGCAGGAAATCTGGAGCATAGCAGGAGGTTTGGAAGACAGATAAAAATCTGGAGCATAGCAGGAGGTCTGGAAGACAGCCAGAAATCTGGAGCATAGCAGAAGGTCTGGAAGACAGCAGGAAATCTGGAGCATAGCAGGATGTCTGGAAGACAGATAAAAATCTTGAGCATAGCAGGAGGTCTGGAAGACAGATAGAAATCTGGAGCATAGCAGGAGGTCTGGAAGACAGCCAGAAATCTGGAGCATAGCAGAAGGTCTGGAAGATAGCAGGAAGTCTGGAGCATAGCAGGAGTTCTGGAAGACATCCAGAAATCTTGAGCATAGCAGGAGGTCTGGAAGACAGCAGGAAGTCTGGAGCATAGCAGGAGGTCTGGAAGACAGCAAGAAGTCTGGAGCATAGCAGGAGGTCTGGAAGACAGCAAGAAATCTGGAGCATAGCAGAAGGTCTGGAAGACAGCAGGAAGTCTGGAGTATAGCAGGAGGTCTGGAAGACAGCAAGAAGTCTGGAGCATAGCAGGAGGTCTGGAAGACAGCCAGAAATCTGGAGCATCGCAGGGGGTCTGGAAAACAGCAAGAAGTCTGGAGCATAGCAGGAGGTCTGGAAGACAGCCAGAAATCTGGAGCATAGCAGAAGGTCTGGAAGACAGCAGGAAATCTGGAGCATAGCAGGAGGTTTGGAAGACAGATAAAAATCTGGAGCATAGCAGGAGGTCTGGAAGACAGCCAGAAATCTGGAGCATAGCAGAAGGTCTGGAAGACAGCAGGAAATCTGGAGCATAGCAGGATGTCTGGAAGACAGATAAAAATCTTGAGCATAGCAGGAGGTCTGGAAGACAGATAGAAATCTGGAGCATAGCAGGAGGTCTGGAAGACAGCCAGAAATCTGGAGCATAGCAGAAGGTCTGGAAGACAGCAGGAAGTCTGGAGCATAGCAGGAGTTCTGGAAGACAGCCAGAAATCTTGAGCATAGCAGGAGGTCTGGAAGACAGATAGAAATCTGGAGCATAGCAGGAGGTCTGGAAGACAGCCAGAAATCTGGAGCATAGCAGGAGGTCTGGAAGACAGACAGAAATCTGGAGCATAGCAGGAGGTCTGGAAGATAGCCAGAAATCTGGAGCATAGCAGGAGGTCTGGAAGACAGCCAGAAATCTGGAGCATAGCAGGAGGTCTGGAAGACAGCAGTAAATCTGGAGCATAGCAGGAGGTCTGGAAGACAGCCAGAAATCTGGAGCATAGCACGAGATCTGGAAGACAGCCAGAAATCTGGAGCATAGCAGGAGGTCTGGAAGACAGCCAGAAATCTGGAGCATAGCAGGAGGTCTGGAAGACAGCCAGAAATCTGGAGCATAGCAGGAGGTCTGGAAGACAGCCAGAAATCTGGAGCATAGCAGGAGGTCTGGAAGACAGCTAGAAATCTGGAGCATAGCAGGAGGTCTGGAAGACAGCCAGAAATCTGGAGCATAGCAGAAGATCTGGAAGACAGCAGGAAGTCTGGAACATAGAAGTCTGGAGCAAAATAGGAGATCTGTAATACAGCAGGAAGTTTTACCCGTAGCAGAAGGTCTGTAGTTTAACCAGAAGTCTTAAGGCCCTGTCACACACAGAGATAAATGTGCGGCAGATCTGTGGTTGCAGTGAAATTGTGGACAATCAGTGCCAGGTTTGTGGCTGTGTACAAATGGAACAATATGTCCATGATTTCACTGCAACCACAGATCTGCCAAAGATTTATCTCTCTGTGCGACGGGGCCTTTAGAGCATAGCAGGAGCTCTGGAAGACAGCTGGAGAATAGTAAGAGTGCTAGAGGATAGCTAGAGACTAGCAGGAGGCCTGGAGAATAGCAGAAAATTTGGAAGATATCATGGAACTAGTAGGAGTGTTGAAAGATAGCTGGGGAACAGAAGTGGTATAGAGGATAGTAGTATGTCTGGTGACTAGCAGTGGACTAGCAAAATGCTGGAGGATAGCTGTGGACTAGCAGGAGGCCTGGAGGATAGCAGGTAGTCATGGGACTAGCAGGAATGCTGGAGGATAGCAGAGAACTAGAAAGAGGTATAGAGGATAGCAGGACGTCTGGAGGCTAGCAGGGACTAGCATGAGTCCTGGGGGATAGCTGGGGACTAGAAGAAGTATAGAGGATAGCAGATTGTCTGGAGGCTAGTAGGGGACTAGCACGAGCACTACAGGATAGCTGGAGACTAGAAGAGGTATAGAGGATAGCAGGAAGTCTGGAGGCTAGCGAGGATTAAGACGACCGCTGGAAAATAGCTGGGGATTAAAAGAGATATAGAGAATAGCAGGAAGTCTAGAGGCTAGCAGGGGACTAGCACGAGTGCTAGAGGATAGCTGGAGACTAGAAGAGGTATATGTGATGCCCTGGCCTATCAGGTCGTCACAAGGGTGCCGTGCAATCTGCCCTTCTGCATGGTACCTGCTCCTCCTTGGTTACGGGTCCTGTCCCTTTGGTGTTGCTAAGAACAGGTATACACAAATCCTGAGGAACACGCTGCACCATACCCACCAAACACCCATTGGGCAGCCTGAGGGGAATAGGGCCGCCCAGATGGAGGGATGGTAGAAGGAGGGCCAGAAGTGTCAGTTGTAGTCAGAGAGTGTCAGTGAGCAGTGACAGGAAGAGGTCACGCTGCGGAGCTGGGCTCCTGTACCCGTCCCAGGTGCCGGACATTGGCCTGGCCTGGAAGGAGCTGGAACCCCAGTCGCAGGGGGTAGTGGCAAGGAGCACGGTACTGCCACGGAGGGCAGTTCGGCGGCTTTGTGCTACAACCGGGCAGGGGCCAGGACACGACGGGGTATGTGGACCCTAGGCTGGGAAGTAGCTTTATGCAACCCAGTAATTCACCTGACGAGGACGGAATCTTCATGAACCGATCTCCACCCACTCCAAAATCGGCGTACTAGCGCATCGAGAGGGATAGGACTTCCCAAAACCGTCCAAAAAATCCCAAGCGTGAACCCTGAGAGCAAGCTCACCCTGCTAGCCACGCAGGTGAGTGGGACCCGAATAGTTTTAGGCGAAAGAAATCCACGAAGTGTAAACACAGTGCCAAAGTACAAGGCTTCAGACGAACCAGCAACGCCAAATGGGCATGGACCCAGCGTGTTCGAACTAAAGCTACAGGGCATTCAGGACTTTGGTTTACCCGGTGTCAGTGTCAGCATCTTTGGACTGTATGAGTACGTTGTGCCCCTTTGCCTCCAATGGGTCCCCACTCTACCATCACCGAGCACCGGGACACCTTCCACCGGCCACGGAGGGGTTAACATCACCAGCTGCCATCCCATCACTCTCGGGCGCTCCCTCTCTCTCCCAAACGCAGCAGTGGTGGTATACCGCTTTACCACGACCCGTGGGTGGTGTCACGAACACTATCCCATCCACCCATCATCCCCCCTTTTGTAAATACCTTTCTACCCCCTTTTTCATTTTGAGCGGCCGCGCGACCCCGCCTCGGGTCCGGAGACCCCTTGAGCTACTGCGGATCCGGATCCGAGCAGCCCGTCGGCTATCGCGGGGGAAGTACATATAGAGGATAGCAGGAAGTCTGGAGGCTAGCAGGGGACTAGCACGAGTGCTAGAGGATAGGTGGAGACTAGAAGAGGTATAGAGAATAGCAGGTGGTCTGGAGGCTAGCAGGGGACTAGCACGAGTGCTAGAGGATACCTTGAGACTAGAAGAGGTATAGAGAATAGCAGGAGGTCTGGAGGCTAGCAGGGGATTAGCAGGAGTGCTAGAGGATAGCTGGAGACTAGAAGAGGTATAGAGAATAGCAGGAGGTCTGGAGGCTAGAAGGAGACTAGCAAGAGTTCTAGAGGATAGTTGGAGACTAGAAGAGGTATAGAGAATAGCAGGAGGTCTGGAGGCTAGCAGGAGACTAGCAAGAGTGCTAGAGGATAGTTGGAGACTAGAAGAGGTATAGAGAATAGCAGGAGGTCTGGAGGCCAGCAGGGGACTAGCACGAGTGCTAGAGGATAGGTGGAGACTAGAAGAGGTATAGAGAATAGCAGGAGGTCTGGAGGCTAGCAGGGGACTAGAACGAGGTCTGGGGGATAACATTGTTTTTTTTCTTTTTCATTTTGCTGACAAAAAATTGCTCAAGAAAAACTTGTGCTGTAAGTGTGACGCCCTGGCAAAACCAGGGTGTCACAGAGCCTGCAGAAATCCAGCAAAGTGCAGGCCATTCTCCTCCTTGGTGACCTGATCCCACACCACTGCAGCAGGACAGACACCCCCCCCCCCCCCAGGGTAAGAGCAAAACAGAGCAGCAGGGGAGGGGCTGGAGCCGAGTGTGTGGGGAGAGGGAGAGGAGAGGAGTCCGGAGTTGTAGCTCCCGGGCTGCTACAGAAGCGTGCCCCAAAAGGGCCGGGACAGGCTGTTAGTGAGGAAGGGACTTGCGGTGACCGGGGCAGGGTAGTGGCCCGCCGGTATCGAAAGAGATCCCGGATCACTGCAGGGGAGTGGACTCCCTGTTCCCGGCCGAGGAGGGAAGAAAGAGAAAGAGTGGAGAAAGAGGCACCTGACTGCAGGGAAAGAACAGGGGTCTGCTGCACCGTGTGTTGGACTTAAACACCCTCCATACCGAAGGCTGCGGACTCCGGCAGTTTCTAGTTTACCAGTGACTCTGTGTGGTTCAATTGTGAGTACAACAGTGCCATCAGGCACCGCACCGCAGCACTGCGCCCTGCAGCACACTCCCTCCTACCGGGCCCCGGGACACCAGCCCCTACACACGGAGGGGCCAACACCTTAGCTGCTCCCTGCCATCGCTCCCGAGAACCCCCGTCACCAGCAGCGGTGGTGCCCACCATCACCACAACCCCGTGGGTGGCGTCACAACCGACATCCCACCACCAAACCTCCCCCTTTTCACTTATGGGCTAGGAGGCGCTGCTCGAGCCCCCGGGTCCGGCCCCGTGCTCGAGCCACTGAGGAGCAGAAGCACCGGACCCGAGCGCCAGAGATTCCCCAGGCGAGCGGCGTTCCCCAAAAACCGCTCTCTGCCCGCGACAATTTGGCGTTACGAACAGGATTCTTACCCATCCACTTACCTGGAGGAAGTGCGCCTTATTCTGGACTGTCAGCGGTGCTCCGCTGCAAAATTTCAGAATCCGCCATCTTGCCGCCATTTTTGGGCGTGAAAAATTTCCACTCGAGTCATCTCCGAGCAGTAAGAGCGCGAAAGTGAAGCCCCGCCAACCTGAGATCAGAGTGCTGCAGAAAGACCAAGGGGGGGCGGGTGAAGATCGTGCCCCATGTGACCACGGGGATAAAGAGCAGGGACGCCAGGACTCTGCACCCGTCTGGTTCCTGGAAGCAGTAGCCGCAACCCCGATGACATCTCACCCGACTCCGGCAGTCCGCCTGGCAGCAACGGTGATGACGTCGGCTCCGGCAGTCCGCCCGGCCGCAACGGTGATGATGTCGGCCCCGGCAGTCCGCCCGGCCGCAGCAGAGGCGACACCTGACCGGAAGTCCGCCCCAGATGCGGTGCCGGCCGCTCCCATGTACCCCGTTTTGGCTGTGGAGCAGCTGGAGTGCACCTGCAGGGAAGAGAAGTGGGCCACTGAGCGATTGGGCCCTCGGCAGTTAGCGAGGCCGGTTGTAGCCGGCGCCGAGGGCATCCGAGTGGGCCTGGCTTCTGAGCAGGAGGCAGAGCACAGAACCCGTGCCCCGTACTTGGAGTGGCGGCAGCAGTGGTAGCTTAACATGGACGGCTACCCGCAAGTTGAAAGTTGACTGTTTAATGGACTGTCACCCCTGTTGAAAGTCCTCAAGTTCCGGAGGAGGTCATCTGCACAGCAGGTGGGGGGTGGCAGGATAATTAAAGGTTTAAGAAAACGTACCTCCCGATGTGGGAAGATGTATAGTTGTAATGTGTACACTTTTTCTTTTTCCCATTACAATAAATGTCAGTGCCTGGACAGCCCGTGGACGGGCTATGTTTAACCAAGGGGGAATGCGACGCCCTGGCAAAACCAGGGAGTCACAGATACATCTAATCCTTCTTGGTAATTTGATCTCACACTGGTACAGTTCTACAGACACACCCCTCCCCCCAGTGTAAGAGCTAAACTGAGCAGCAGGGGAGGGGCTGAGGCAGAGTGTGAGAGGAGAGGCAACAGAGCAGACAGGAGTGTGAAAGCTCCCGGCTGCTATGGAGTGTGGAAGTGAGCTCCAGGATTGCTGGAAGGAGTAGAGCGGTGGGAAGGAGCCAAGGTGGCCGGGGCAGGGTAGTGGCCCGCCGGCATAGTAATCAGGCTCCGGATCGTCGCTGGGGAGTGGATTCCCCGTTCCAAGCCGAGGAGTTGAGGAGGCTTCCTATAGTAGTGGACAGAGAGAAAGGGCCCTGCTGTACCGGGTGTGGGATCCGAGCACCCTCCGTTCCAAAGGCTATGGACACCGGCAATTTCTGGTTAATTCCTGACTCTGTGTGAGTTTTCTTGCAAAGCGAACTGTGAGTAACAACATCCCCCGGTCCAACTGGGCGCGCAGCTCTCAGACGGCCGCCCATCTCCCTGCACTACAATGCCCAACGGGTCCTGGGGCCACCATCCCTACCCACGGAGGGGTTAACATCTCGCTGCATAACCATCGGCCCCCGGGTACCCCCATAACAGCAGCGGTGGTGTCCACCTTCACCACAACCCGTGGGTGGCGTCACAAACTTTACCAAAATCTCCCCTGTATATAAATCACCCTTTTGTTGTTGTGCCTGGGATAACAGACTGGGTCACGCCACCGTGATACCCTCAGAAGTGACCCCTTGGCCCGGATCTGAGTACCCCTTGTCCCTGGGCGACACATAAGCTCTAGTGATGAGCGAGTACTAAAAAGCTCGGGTGCTCGAAGCTCGGGCCGAGCCTCCCAAGATACTCGTGTACTCGGCCCGAGCAACGAGCCCAATGTTATCCTATGGGAGACCCGAGTATTTTTGTGAAATGACCCCCCGGCAGCATGGAGAAACCCTAAAAATGTCACAAAAGTCTCAGAAGAGTGCTCAAATGACATGGCAACAGCATGGGGAAGACCCCTTGAAGCATTTATCACTGAAAAGTCACAGCTGTGAACAATTTTGTCCGCGTTTTACGCCATTTTTACGGACTCACCAGAAAACCTTCCAAAATGACCCCAAAATGATTTTTCATGGCGGAAATGTTAAGGGCACATACCCAATAGTGAGATAGAGCTGGTGTATGTTACTTTTTGAGATTAATACATGAAAGATTTTACGTGAAAACATTGTGTGGCACTCCGATGTCCCTGAGAAGAGACGTACATGAAGGCCTCTTGAGTCTAATGTGCCCATTTTGAGGAAGTGAGTCTTTGTAGTATTTTCCTTTGCCAGGGCAGTCCAAAATTGTGAGGTTCACCAATGCCCCTGCATACAGACGTGCATGAGGGCCTGTAAACCTGAAGTGCCCATTGTAAGGAAGTGGGTCTATTGTAGTATAGCCCTTAGGCAGGGCAGCCAAAAATTGGGAGGCTCCACGTTGTCCCTGGGTAGAGACGTGCATGAGGGCCTCAAAACATTAAGTGTCCATTGTCAGGAAGTGGGTGTATTATAGTATAGCCCTTAGGCAGGGCAGCCAAAAATTGGGAGGCTCCACGTTGTCCCTGGGTAGAGACGTGCATGAGGGCCTCAAAACATTAAGTGTCCATTGTCAGGAAGTGGGTGTATTATAGTATAGCCCTTAGGCAGGGCAGCCAAAAATTGGGAGGCTCCACGTTGTCCCTGGATAGAGACGTGCATGATGGCCTGTAAACCTGAAGTGCCCATTGGAAGGAAGTGGGTCTATTGTAGTATAGCCCTTAGGCAGGGCAGCCAAAAATTGGGAGGCTCCACGTTGTCCCTGGGTAGAGACGTGCATGAGGGCCTCAAAACATTAAGTGTCCATTGTCAGGAAGTGGGTGTATTATAGTATAGCCCTTAGGCAGGGCAGCCAAAAATTGGGAGGCTCCACATTGTCCCTGGGTAGAGACGTGCATGAGGGCCTCAAAACATTAAGTGTCCATTGTCAGGAAGTGGGTGTATTATAGTATAGCCCTTAGGCAGGGCAGCCAAAAATTGGGAGGCTCCACGTTGTCCCTGGGTAGAGACGTGCATGAGGGCCTCAAAACATTAAGTGTCCATTGTCAGGAAGTGGGTGTATTATAGTATAGCCCTTAGGCAGGGCAGCCAAAAATTGGGAGGCTCCACGTTGTCCCTGGGTAGAGACGTGCATGAGGGCCTCAAAACATTAAGTGTCCATTGTCAGGAAGTGGGTGTATTATAGTATAGCCCTTAGGCAGGGCAGCCAAAAATTGGGAGGCTCCACGTTGTCCCTGGGTAGAGACGTGCATGAGGGCCTCAAAACATTAAGTGTCCATTGTCAGGAAGTGGGTGTATTATAGTATAGCCCTTAGGCAGGGCAGCCAAAAATTGGGAGGCTCCACGTTGTCCCTGGGTAGAGACGTGCATGAGGGCCTCAAAACATTGTTCCCATTGCAAAGGAGCGGGTCTCCTGTCGTTGTAATGTCCATTCTGCAAAGAATGGGCAAAAAAATTTACCACTGGGGGTATACCTGAAACAAAGGCCTAAGTATTGCAATTTGTAACGGTCATCATCATGGTGGCGCATGAGGAGAAGGAGGAGCAGTCCAGCGATTATCCAAAGTCCAGAAGTGTGTACCCATGGGTGAGTGGAGGTACATGGCAAACTTTAAATTCCGCTCTCATTTGCTGGTGGTGTGGTGAAGTCTGGCCCAATCCAACCCTTGTTCATCTTGATCAGAGTCAGCCTGTCAGCATTTTCAGTTGACAGGCGGGTGCGTTTATCTGTAATGATTTCACCTGCGGCACTAAAAACACGCTCTGACAAAACGCTAGCAGCAGGGCAGGCCAGGACTTCCAAGGCGTAGAGAGCCAATTCATGCCACGTGTCCAGCTTGGATACCCAATAATTGTAAGGCACAGAGGAATGTCGGAGTACAGTTGTTCGATCTGCAAGGTACTCCTTCAGCATCTGGGCAAACTTAGGATTTCTTGTGGCACTACCCCGCACCTCAGGGGCTGTGGTACGTGAGGGGCTGAGAAAACTGTCCCACATCTTAAAGACTGTTCCCCTACCTCTGGCGGATTGGACTTGTGCCTCTCTCGGCTGTACGCCTCGGTTGTCCACTTATTCATGACCTATGCCGCTAGCGTTTTGTGAGGGGAATGCTTTGCCTACTTCCGTGACTATGGCCTTCCGGAACTGCTGCATTTTGGTTGACCTCTCCTCCACGGGAATAAGAGACAAAAAGTTCTCCTTGTAGCGAGGGTCTAACAGTGTTACCAACCAGTAATGATTGTCGGCCAAGATGTTCTTAACGCGAGGGTCACGAGACAGGCAGCTTACCATAAAGTCAGCCATGTGCGCCAGACTCTTAACAGCCAGGACTTCAGTAGCCTGACCAACAAGATGACTGAACATGCTGTCCTCCTCCTCCTCCTCCTCCTCCTCATCTACCCTGTCCTCTGGCCAGCCACGCTGAACCGAGGATATGACTGGTGTGCATGTCATATCCTCAATTTGGCCGGAGAGTTGCTCCATGTCTTCATCCTCCTCCTCGTCATAGTCCTCCACTGCACGTTGTGATGAGACGAGGCTGGGCTGTGTGTTATCATCACCCACACCCACTACTGTTTCTTGCTGCAACTCATTGCGCTCCGCCTGCAATGCATCATGTTTGTTTTTCAGCAGAGACCGTTTTAGAAGGCAGAGTAGCGGTATGGTGACGCTAATAATGGCGTCATCACCACTCACCATCTTGGTGGAGTCCTCAAAGTTTTGGAGGATGGTACATAGGTCTGACATCCATCTCCACTCCTCAGGTGTTATGTGTGGAGTTTGACCCATTTCCCGACGGCTTAGGTGATGCAGGTACTCAACAACTGCCCTCTTCTGCTCACATATCCTGACCAACATGTGCAGAGTTGAATTCCAACGCGTGGGGACATCACACACCAGTCTGTGAGCCGGAAGATGCAAACTGCGCTGAAAGCCGGCAAGGCCGGCTGAAGCAGTAGGTGACTTTCGAAAATGTGCAGACAGGCGGCGAACTTTTACCAGCAGATCAGACAGCTCTGGGTATGACTTTAGAAACCGCTGAACCACGAGGTTGAGAACATGGGCCACGCATGGAACATGTGTCAGCTGGCCTCGCCTCAAAGCCGCCACCAGGTTCCGGCCATTGTCACACACGACCTTTCCTGGCTTTAGGTTCAGAGGTGTGAGCCAGTGATCTGCCTGCTGTTTCAGAGCTGTCCACAGCTCTTCTGCATTGTGGGGTTTGTCACCTATGCAGATTAGCTTCAGCACAGCCTGTTGCCGCTTCGCCGAGGCAGTGCTGCAGTGCTTCCAGCTTGTGACTGGTGTGGAGGGTACAGTGGATGAGGATGCGCAGGAGGAGGAGGAGGCTGAAGAGCATGACATTCCGGAGCTGTAGAGTGTGGGTGAAACCCTGACTGAGGTAAGGCCTGCAAACCTTGGTGTGGGAAGGACGTGTTCCGTCCCTCGCTCAGACTGGGTCCCAGCTTCCACAATATTAACCCAGTGTGCCGTCAACGAGATGTAGCGGCCTTGCCCACAAGCACTTGTCCACGTGTCTGTGGTTAGGTGGACCTTGGGTGAAACAGCGTTGTTCAGGGCACGTGTGATGTTTTGTGACACGTGGTTATGCAACGCGGGGACGGCACACCGGGAGAAATAGTGGCGGCTAGGGACCGAGTAACGTGGGACAGCTGCCGCCATCAGGTCACGGAATGCTTCTGTCTCCACCAGCCTAAAAGGCAACATTTCCAGCGCAAGCAGTCGCGAAATGTTAGCATTTAGAACTGTGGCATGTGGGGTGTTGGCAGTGTATTTGCGCCTGCGTTCAAAGGTTTGCTGAATGGATAACTGAACGCTGCGCTGGGACAAGGACGTGCTTGATGATGGTGTTCTTTCTGCGTAGGCAACTGCAGGTGCAGGAGTGGAGGAGGCTTGTTCGCAGGCAGCATGGACAGTGGATTGGCTCGCATGCACAACCAGCGAAGACGTAGCAGTGACATCAGCAAGCACTGCTCCTCGACTCTGTTGTACTTCCCACAAAGTCGGGTGCTTGGCTGACATGTGCCTGATCATGCTGGTGGTGGTCAGGCTGCTAGTTTTGGTACCCCTGCTGATGCTGGCACGGCAGGTGTTGCAAATGGCCTTTTTTGAATCATCTGGATCCAACTTAAAAAACTGCCAGACTCGGGAAGACCTAACATTTGTACAGGCACCTTGTGTCGTCGTGTTGTTCCGGGGAACGGTTGCCTGACTTCTGCCTGGGGCCACCACCCTGCTTCTTACTGCCTGTTGTGATGCTACGCCTCCCTCCCCCTGTGCACTGCTGTCCTCGCTCTGCATATCCTCCTGCCAGGTTGGGTCAGTTACTGGATCATCCACCACGTCGTCTTCCTCTTCCGCACCCTGCTCCTCCTCCTGACTTCCTGACAATTGTGTCTCATCATCGTCCACCACTTGTTGAGACACGTTGCCAACTTCGTGAGAACGTGGCTGCTCAAATATTTGGCCATCTGTACAGACGATCTCCTCATGACCCACTTCAATATGAGCTGGCGAGAGGCCAGAATGTGTGCATGGAAACGTGAACAGCTCTTCCGAGTGTCCAAGTGTGGGATCATTAATGTCCGAGGAGGACGTGTACTCAGCCTGGTGGTAGGAAGGAGGATCAGGTTCAGAAATGTGCGGTGCAGTATCACGGCTACTGACACTTGACCGTGTGGAAGACAGAGTGTTTGTGGTGGTGCCAATCTGACTGGAAGCATTATCTGCTATCCAACTAACAACCTGTTGACACTGGTCTTGGTTCAAGAGCGGTGTACTGCTGCGGTCCCCAAGAATTTGGGACAGGACGTGTGAGCGACTAGATGTGGCCCTTTGTTGTGGCGAAATTAGAGCTTGCCCACGACCTCGGCCTCTGCCTGCACCACCATCACGTCCACTTCCTTGTTCCTTGCCAATGCCCTTGCGCATTTTGCAATGCTGTGCACTGCTGACGTGTATATTCACTACTTGTGCGTTATATCAAAGTTTGTGGAAATTGCACACAAGTGCACCTGTACGCTGCCACCAACAGGCACACACGTGCGGTTTTAAAAACCAAGCACGGACGCAATAAGAACCTAACAGGTTTTTTTGGGGAGCGACAATTACAGACAAGTCAGACACTATCTGGACTGTTTTACACTGTGTACACCAGCCCCAGATATGATGAAGGCTGGTATACGGTCACCACTAGGAATGGCTATATATACCCTGCCTGCCTGCCTGCCTGTATACTGGTACAATAGTCCTGACAAGGACTCTTCTGGTCACTAGCCTGTATTCAGACCTGGCTATACCCTGCCTGTATATAGCAACAATAGTCCTGAGAAGGACTCTGCTACTGTACTCCGACCTGGCTATACCCTGCCTGCCTGTATACAACTAGAATAGTCCTGAGAAGGACTTTTGGTCACACTGTTTGCAGCCCTGCAACTGAAAAAGCTATAAAGGGCCGCAAAGCTTTCCCTGAATCAGCGACACTCTCCCTGCACTGACTGTCTGGATAGCTGTGAGCAGAGCACAGCGCGCCCACCGGTATAAAGGCTCGGTCACGCTGTGCAGGCCGGCCAATCACTGCAATTCCACAACTAACAGGGCTGTGGCATTGCAGTGGTCTTCCAGCCAATCCCTGCATGAGGGCTGGCTCTCAAAAGAGCGCCAACATGCAGAAATGAAGACCACGAGTACAGCACGAGTATCGCGAGATTACTCGGTCCCCGCCGAGCAGCCCGAGTACAGCGATACTCGTGCGAGTACCGAGTAGTTACAAGCATGCTCGCTCATCACTAATAAGCTCCTCTGAGACAGGGAATGATAAAACTTGTGAATTTCTCGGCTCACCACTGAGTAACATGTGGTTTCTATAGAAATAAAAGAAATGATGATGATAATAATAATCTCTGCTTGCTAAGCGAATTCTTTACAGCAACTGCCATATTAAATTGCACGCTGCAATATCAGCCGCTCGTTCTGACGTCTTATATTGAACATAAAAATTAGTCTTTGGAAGAAAAAAATAATTACATAGGAATATGGAGAAGTGCTCATTAAGAAGAAGCCTCGCGCCGCAGATGTTTAATGAGAAGGAAATATATGGGCTGTGGAGACCGGTGGGTTTTCAAATACAGAAGAAGAAGAATGTTGAAGTCTCGGCAACGAGGAGGCTCAGCACCGACTATAGTCATTACTTGAGGAATGAAGCAGCAGGAGGCACAGGGCTGAGACAACGCAATACGTAGAACAAAGCTCCAGAAGAAAAAGAAATAGAAGAGTTTGGGTGATGGAGGCTGCGAGATACAATATGAAACTCTCTAAAGTTTTAGGTCTGGGTTACACTAGAAGTTTAGGCATCGGACAGAAAATTTGGATAAATATTGTCTGGAGCCTGGAAGAAAACCTCCAGCCGTACAGAAAATAAGACATCTGAGCCAGAAAGAAGGTTCTTACTACCTTACTGATCAAACAATGCAAGAACTGGACGTAGACGGAGTATCAAAAACCTACTTGTTGGGGCGTAGACTGATAAAACACCCTCAATTATGGAGCCACTCGAGAGCCCTTTTACAACACTCCTTCTGTTTACCAAGATTTGAAGGAGTAAAGTTAAAGAATGTAGATGAGAAGAGGGGGAATTCAAAACAATCTGAAGAAAAGGATGTTTTCCACAGTAGTAACCAAGAATATCTACATGATATCAAATACTGAAGAAAGTCTGAAGGCTAGGGTATGCTCAAAAAAGTCTACAGGACAGAAAGCCTTTCAGTATTTCCAAAAGATCAGGAGTGCTCAAAAAATGTCTACAAGATAATAAGCATTGTGGAGAATCTGAAGAATAAGGAGTGCTCAAAAATGTCTACAAGACAGAAAGCCTTCCAGTATGTCTGAAAGATCAGGAGTGCTCAAAAATGTCTACAATATAATAAGCATTCTGGAGAATCTGAAGGATAAGGAGTCCTCACAAATGTCTACAGGACAGAAAGTCTTCCAGTATGCCTGAAAGATTAGTGCTCAAAAATGTTTACAAGATAATATGTGATTTCAGATTTTGTGTTATACCATGCCTGATGAAGAGACCTGAGTAGTCTCGAAAGCTTGCAATTATTACCATCTTTTCAGTTAGCCATTAAAAGGTATCAACCAGTGAGGACTCTCAGTTCTTTTAAACAATTTTTTTACAAGATAATAAGTATTCTAGAGAATCTGAAGGATAAGGAGTGCTCAAAAATGTCTACAAGACAGAAAGTCTTCCAGTATGTCTAAAAGATCAGGAGTGCTCAAAAATGTCTACAAGATAATAAGAATTCTAGAGTGTCTGAAAAATAAAGAGTACTCAAATATGTCTATAGGACAGAAAGCCTTCCAGTATGTCCGAAAGATCATGAGTGCTCAAAAATGTCTACAAGATAATAAGCATTCAAGAAAATCTGAAGAATAAGGAGTGCTCAAAAATGTCTACAGGACAGAAAGCCTTCCAGTATGTCTAAAAGATCATGAGTGCTCAAAAATGTGTACAAGATACTAGAGTTTGTCTCCTTTCCTGGAGAGACAATTTGAATAATTCCCAGAGGGGCATTGCAGCTATAAGTCCCCTTACCACTGACAGCCAGACTGGTTTGTCAGGTCTCCATAAGGAGAATAGTCTTCCCCCGTGGTCCCCGCATAGCTTCTCATAAGCCAGGTCAGATACCCACACTTTGCACTGACGAAGGGTAATTACCCCGAAACACCGTGTCTGCAAATTGGGATTCTGATCTGGCATATATCCTAGGTCATATGAAAAGGCTTGTTAAAAGGCCAATTTTGACTTTTAGCATTGCTACTTCCAATAGGTGGCGCTAGAGTTTGTCTCCTTTCCTGGAGAGACAATTTACAAGATAATAAGCATTCTAGAAGATCTGAAGAATAAGGAGTGCGTAAAAAAAGTCTACAAGAAAACTGGCTTATATATCCTGAGTCATATTGCAAAGGATTGTTAAAAATCCACTTGTGACTTTTAGGATCGCTACTTCCAATAGGTGGCGCTGTGCTAGAGTTTGTCTCCTTTACTGGAGAGACAATTTGAATATTTCTTAGAGGGGCGTGGCAGCTATAAGTCCCCTTACTGGGCAGCCAGACAGGCTTGCAAAGTCTCCTTAAGGAGAATAGTGTTCCCCCGTGGTCCCCACATAGCTTTCTCATGAGCCAGATCAGACACCCCCATACTTTGCACTGACGAGGGGCAAGCACCCCGAAACACCGTGTCTGCAAATTGGGATTCTGATCTGGCTTATATATCCTGAGTCATATTGCAAAGGATTGTTAAAAATCCACTTGTGACTTTTAGGATTGCTACTTCCAATAGGTGGCGCTGTGCTAGAGTTTGTCTCCTTTACTGGAGAGACAATTTGTACAAGAAAACAAGCATTCCAGTGAGTCTGAAGAATAATTAGTGCTCAAAAATTTCTACTGGACAGTAAGCCTTCCAGTACGTCCGAAAGATCAGGAGTGCTTAAAAATATCTACAAGATTCTAAGCATTCCAGTGAGTCTGAAGAATAGGGTGTACTCAAAAATGTCTACAGAATAATAAGCATTCTAGAAGATCTGAAGAATAAGGAGAGCTCAAAAATGTCTACAAGATAACAAGCATTCCAGTAAGTCTGAAGAATAGGGTGCACTCAAAATTGTCTACAGGATAATAATATTAATTCTAGAAAATCTAAAGAATAAGGAGTACTCAAAAATGTCTACAGGATAATAATATTAATTCTAGAAAATCTAAAGAATAAGGAGTACTCAAAAATGTCTACAAGATAATAAGCATTCTAAAAGTTCTGATCTGATCTGAAGAGTAAAGAGTGTTCAACAAATGTCTACACAATAACAAGCAATTAAGAAGGTATGAAGAATAGAGAGCCTTCCATTAGGTCTGAAGAATAGGGAGTGCTCAAAAATGTCTACAGGATAATAAGAATTCCAATATCTCTGAAGAATAGGATGCGTTCAAGAATGTCTACATTTTTTTTTTTTTTTTTAAATTTAACTTTTATTAACATTAGAATGTCTACATTTTACTCAGGATTTAAGAAAGTATGAGGAATAGGGAGTGTTCAAAAATGTTTAAAGGATAGTAAGCATTCTATTTGGTTTGAAAAATAGGGAGCGCTCAAAACACTGATAAGGAATAACTTAACACCTACCATCATGTCTATAGGATAGGTGGCATTCAATGAGCAGGCAAGAATGTCTACATAATGATAAGGATCAGAGTCTGATCTGGGGTCATTCTAGGTGGCGAATAATAGAAAGGATTGATGCACCTGCCGAGAATCGCTCCATCCTCAGTGCACTTACGTAATGATTCAATGTCGATTTTCTGGACAATGTACAGTTAGGTCCAGAAATATTTGGACAGTGACACAATTTTGGCGAGTTGGGCTCTGCATGCCACCACATTGGATTTGAAATGAAACCTCTACAACAGAATTCAAGTGCAGATTGTAACGTTTAATTTGAAGGTTTGAACAAAAATATCTGATAGAAATTGTAGGAATTGTACACATTTCTTTACAAACACTCCACATTTTAGGAGGTCAAAAGTAATTGGACAAATAAACCAAACCCAAACAAAATATTTTTATTTTCAATATTTTGTTGCGAATCCTTTGGAGGCAATCACTGCCTTAAGTCTGGAACCCATGGACATCACCAAACGCTGGGTTTCCTCCTTCTTAATGCTTTGCCAGGCCTTTACAGCCGCAGCCTTCAGGTCTTGCTTGTTTGTGGGTCTTTCCGTCTTAAGTCTGGATTTGAGCAAGTGAAATGCATGCTCAATTGGGTTAAGATCTGGTGATTGACTTGGCCATTGCAGAATGTTCCACTTTTTTGCACTCATGAACTCCTGGGTAGCTTTGGCTGTATGCTTGGGGTCATTGTCCATCTGTACTATGAAGCACCGTCCGATCAACTTTGCGGCATTTGGCTGAATCTGGGCTGAAAGTATATCCCGGTACACTTCAGAATTCATCCGGCTACTCTTGTCTGATGTTATGTCATCAATAACACAAGTGACCCAGTGCCATTGAAAGCCATGCATGCCCATGCCATCACGTTGCCTCCACCATGTTTTACAGAGGATGTGGTGTGCGTTGGATCATGTGCCGTTCCCTTTCTTCGCCAAACTTTTTTCTTCCCATCATTCTGGTACAGGTTGATCTTGGTCTCATCTGTCCATAGAATACTTTTCCAGAACTGAGCTGGCTTCATGAGGTGTTTTTCAGCAAATTTAACTCTGGCCTGTCTATTTTTGGAATTGATGAATGGTTTGCATCTAGATGTGAACCCTTTGTATTTACTTTCATGGAGTCTTCTCTTTACAGTTGACTTAGAGACAGATACACCTACTTCACTGAGAGTGTTCTGGACTTCAGTTGATGTTGTGAACGGGTTCTTCTTCACCAAAGAAAGTATGCGGCGATCATCCACCACTGTTGTCATCCGTGGACGCCCAGGCCTTTTTGAGTTCCCAAGCTCACCAGTTAATTCCTTTTTTCTCAGAATGTACCCGACTGTTGATTTTGCTACTCCAAGCATGTCTGCTATCTCTCTGATGGATTTTTTCTTTTTTTTTCAGCCTCAGGATGTTCTGCTTCACCTCAATTGAGAGTTCCTTAGACCGCATGTTGTCTGGTCACAGCAACAGCTTCCAAATGCAAAACCACACACCTGTAATCAACCCCAGACCTTTTAATTACTTCATTGATTACAGGTTAACGAGGGAGACGCCTTCAGAGTTAATTGCAACCCTTAGAGTCCCTTGTCCAATTACTTTTGGTCCCTTGAAAAAGAGGAGGCTATGCATTACAGAGCTATGATTCCTAAACCCTTTCTCCGATTTGGATGTGAAAACTCTCATATTGCAGCTGGGAGTGTGCACTTTCAGCCCATATTATATATATAATTGTATTTCTGAACATGTTTTTGTAAACAGCTAAAATAACAAAACTTGTGTCACTGTCCAAATATTTCTGGCCCTGACTGTAATATACATTTGCATTGAGGATGCTCCTATTGACCTGACACCTCTACTCATCAATGTAATTAGCTCGGTGACGCTGACGATCATTGTGATTGCCAGGTCCAAATAGACACCCACCGAGCGGCGTAACACAGAGGGAAAACTAGGGAAGGAATACAAGAGAAGTCCCTGGCGAGAAGGAGAGGGAAGCGGGGTCACCTCCTAACACTCACCTGAGGCTGAACCCTGCCTCCCTAAAGTCCTTAGACGGGTCCTTCCCCCATGCGCCGTCACGTGCCTAGGACCTCACTGGCCTTCAACTCACCCTGACTAGTGAAGGCCAGTAAGATGCTAGTCTCACCGGTGAAATGACCCAGCGGGAGAGCTGGAACACCAGGAGAGTGCTAGGCAGAAACTCTCCAGTAGATGGCACTAGTCTCCCTAATAGAAGGAGTGGATGGCCATACAGGCCGGAGTCAGAGCCAGGAGGTCAACATTGTACCAGGGATCAGACGGAGGCAGCGTCTAGGGAGAGTCAAGTCAGAAAACAGAGAGAGTGTCAAAGACCGGGTGAGTGCGGAACTAGAGTTTAATTATAATTCAAGCCGGGAGAGCAGGTAATAAGCAGGGAGTACAGGAGGACAGAGCAACAGAAGAAGGAGGACGGATCTCAGAGAGGAACGGAGGCAGTCAGGACGAGAAGCAGGGAGGACGGACAGTCAGGACAGGATGTAGGGAGGACGTACACAGTCAGGACAGGAAGTAGAGGGAACAGACACAGTCAGGACAGGAGGCAGGGAGGACGTACACAGTAAGGATAGGAGGCAGGGAGGACGTACACAGTCAGGATGGGAGGCAGGGAAGACGTACACAGTAAGGATAGGAGGCAGGGAGGATCTACACAGTCAGGATGGGAGGCAGGGAAGACGTACACAGTCAGGACGGGAGGCAGGGAGGATGTACACAGTCAGAACGGGAGGCAGGGAAGACGTACACAGTCAGGACGGGAGGCAGGGAGGATGTACACAGTCAGAACGGGAGGCAGGGAAGACGTACACAGTCAGGACGGGAGGCAGGGAGGATCTACACAGTCAGGATGGGAGGCAGGGAAGACGTACACAGTCAGGACGGGAGGCAGGGAGGATGTACACAGTCAGAACGGGAGGCAGGGAAGACGTACACAGTCAGGACGGGAGGCAGGGAGGATGTACACAGTCAGAACGGGAGGCAGGTTAGGCTAGTTTCACACTACGTCTTTTTAACATCCGCTGAAAACGTTTTTTTAGCGGAAGTACGGATCCTGCTTTTACAGCAAATAACGTATGCAAACGCATCTGTTATTTTGCAGGATCCTGCACTGGATGTTTAGGGGCGGGCATTGGAGTCATGTGATCGGGAGTGAGGGGAACTAGACTGGGAGGAGGCTTCTGACAGCTGCAGACGCTGGTAACCAAGGTAAACATCGGCCTTGGATACCCGATATTTATCTTGGTTACGAGTGTCTGCAGCTGCTAGGAGCCGGGCTGCCTGCACGCGTAACCAACGTAAACATCGGGTAACTAAGAGAAGTGGTTACGCGATATTTACCTTGGTTACGAGTGTCCGCAGCTCTCAGGTGGGAGAGAGAGGAAGGGGGAAAGACATAGAGAGAGAGAGGGTGAGGGAGGGAGTAGAGAGATAGACAGATCACGCGAGACTGGTTCTGGGCATGCTCAGTACTTTCTGGGCATGCTCAGTACAAAAGCAGGATCCTGTCTATCAGCACGCCAGCGTTCACCTGCGTTTGCGTGCGTTATAGTCAGGATCCAGCAATTTGCAGTATTTGGACATAGCTCAAAAACGCTACAAGTAGCGTTTTTGAAACATGTTAAAAAACTGCAAGTCACTGGATCCTCACTATAACGCACGCAAACGCAGGTGAACGGATGTTAACGCGAGTCCATTGCAAATGCATTGAAATGAAAACGCATTTGCACTGGATCCGCTTGTCCGCTAAAAAAACGTTAAGGACGGATGTTAAAAAGACGTAGTGTGAAACCAGCCTAAGACGTACACAGTCAGGACGGGAGGCAGGGAGGATGTACACAGTCAGAACGGGAGGCAGGGAAGACGTACACAGTCAGGACGGGAGGCAGGGAGGATGTACACAGTCAGAACGGGAGGCAGGGAGGATGTACACAGTCAGAACGGGAGGCAGGGAAGACGTACACAGTCAGGACGGGAGGCAGGGAGGATGTACACAGTCAGGACGGGAGGCAGGGAAGACGTACACAGTCAGGACGGGAGGCAGGGAGGATGTACACAGTCAGAACGGGAGGCAGGGAGGATGTACACAGTCAGGACGGGAGGCAGGGAGGATGTACACAGTCAGAACGGGAGGCAGGGAAGACGTACACAGTCAGGACGGGAGGCAGGGAGGATGTACACAGTCAGGACGAGAGGCAGGGGGAACAGACATAGTCAGGACAGGAGGCAGGGGCAACAGACATAGGACGGGAAGCAGGAAGGATGGACGTAGTCAGGGCAGGAGACAGGGAGGACGGACAGTCAGGACGGGAGGCAGGGAGGATGGACAGTCAGGACGGGAGGCAGGGAGGATGGACGTAGTCAGGGCAGGAGACAGGGAGGACAGACAGTCAGGACGGGAGGCAGGGAGGATGGACGTAGTCAGGGCAGGAGGCAAGGAGGACAGGAGGCAGTGAGGACGGACAGTCAGGACGGGAGGCAGGGAGGATGGACAGTCAGGATGGGAGACAGGGAGGACGTACACAGTCAGAACGGGAGGCCGGGGGAACAGGCACATTCAGGACAGGAGGCAGGGAAGATGGACGTAGTCAGGACAGGAGGCATGAGCAAATAACTTACAGAGACCAGTGAGACACTGCAGAGCAGAATTATAACTGGTGCCGCATTAACGGAAATGCCCCATAGATAAGGTGCTGTGATCCTGGGAATGAGGCACAAAGGGAGGCCCCTCCTTGCAGCCACGCTCAAGTGAACACTGACAGTCGTGAGTCATGAAATCCACTACAATAAGACAATATGAAGTAGGAAAGACAAACAGGTGAAAAAAGACACAACTAATAACACTCCAGTAGGAACTTCTCAGCTGCAACTGAAGCAACACCTCAGCTTCCTCCAGAGACAGGCTCCTTCCAAGTGGACAGCATAGGCATAGGGAGGAGTGAGCAGTGGAAGAGCAGAAGGGAGCAGCTGCAGCTGAGGTTACAACTACCTGTTAGATCTCTGCAGGATAGAAAGGAACCTTAACCACTTCAGTACCTAAAGGAATTAAATATGCTCCAAAGAGTGGGCATTAAAGAGGATCTGCGATCCACAACACGCTGTGACCTTCTGATCCCAGATCCCCCGGAGATCACATCAGCCAGTTGGATGCTGCAATCATTCTATAGTGATTGCCTTCTTAGGCAAAACTAATGTGATTTTCTAACAAATGGTATTCAGAAAATGTATTTATTGTTTAATTATTTTTTCAATTCCCAAGAAACCCCTTTAAGCAGCAAACTAAATTTTTAAAAATTAATTTAAAATTAAGATCTGTTAGAAATCCATTATTACAGGTTTCCTGGATCTGAGGGCAGAAATCATTCATATTCCCTTTGGGTTCTTTTTTTTCACATTTTGTGATGAATGACCTCAGTTTTCCTTATTAACGAATCATCCACAGAAAAAAATAGCAAAAATCCTCCCTGAGGCCGCACCGTCCACCATCAATTCAGGAGGCTAATTGAAATCTGATCACATAATAACTAATGAGGCGACCGCACCCGATACTGATTGATTTCGGAGTTTGTTGGTGGAGACGTCTCATTGTCTCTGTAAATGTGACCTGATATCTGATAATGAATATTACAAACAGCGATTCTTCACCGGAGGATGCGACTGTAAACAGGTAATCAGCAATAATTATATGAGGAGCTCAAACGTCTCTGCTGGGGATTCACCGGCGAAGCGAGGATGAATCATTTATCACATTACACAGAGATTCTCACTGCGCAAAAGATCTCCAGTCATAAACCGTACTATAATATGGCAGTTATATTCCTGTACATAGGGGCAGTATTATAGTAGTTATATTCCTGTACATAGGGGCAGTATTATAGTAGTTATATATTCTTGTACATAGAGGGCAATATTATAGTAGTTATATTCCTGTATATAGGAGCAGTATTATAATAGTTATATTCCTGTATATAGGGAGCAGTATTATAGTAGTTATATTCCTGTATATAGGGGGCAGTATTATAGTAGTTATATTCTTGTACATAGGGGGCAGTATTATAGTAGTTATATTCTTGTACATAGGGGGCAGTATTATAGTAGTTATATTTTTGTACATAGGGGCAGTATTATAGTAGTTATATTTTTGTACATAGGAGCAGTATTATAGTAGTTATATTCTTGTATATAGGAGCAGTATTATAGTAGTTATATTCTTGTACATAATGGGCAGTATTATAGTAGTTATATTCTTGTACATAGGTGCAGTATTATAGTAGTTATATTCTTGTACATAGGGGGCAGTATTATTGTAGTTATATTCTTGTACATAGGGGCAGTATTATACTAGTTATATTCTTGTACATATGGGCAGTATTATAGTAGTTATATTCTTGTACATAGGGGCAGTATTATAGTAGTTATATTCTTGTACATAGGGGCAGTATTATAGTAGTTATATTCTTGTACATAGTGGGCAGTATTTAGTAGTTATATTCGTGTACATAGGGGGCAGTATTATAGTAGTTATATTGTACATAGGGGGCAGTATTATAGTAGTTATATTCTTGTACATAGGGGCAGTATTATAGTAGTTATATTCTTGTACATAGGGGCAGTATTATCGTAGTTATATTCTTGTACTTAGGGGGCAGTATTATAGTAGTTATATTCTTATACATAGGGGGCAGTATTATAGTAGTTATATTCTTGTACATAGGGGCAGTATTATAGTAGTTATATTCTTGTACATAGGGGCAGTATTATAGTAGTTATATTCTTGTACATAGGGGGCAGTATTATAGTAGTTATATTCTTGTACATAGTGGCAGTATTATAGTAGTTATATTCTTATACATAGGGGGCAGTATTATAGTAGTTATATTCTTGTACATAGGGGCAGTATTATAGTAGTTATATTCTTGTACATAGGGGCAGTATTATAGTAGTTATATTCTTGTACATAGGGGCAGTATTATAGTAGTTATATTCTTGTACATAAGGGCAGTATTATAGTAGTTATATTCTTGTACATAGGGGGAAGTATTATAGTAGTTATATTCTTGTACATAGGGGGCAGTATTATAGTAGTTATATTCTTGTACATAGGGGGCAGTATTATAGAAGTTATATTCTTGTACATAGGGGCAGTATTATAGTAGTTATATTCTTGTACATAGGGGGTAGTATTATAGTAGTTATATTCTTGTACATAGGGGGCAGTATTATAGTAGTTATATTCTTGTATATAGGGGCAGTATTATAGTAGTTATATTCTTGTACATAGGGGGCAGTATTATAGTAGTTATATTCTTGTACATAGGGGCAGTATTATAGTATTTATATTCTTGTACTTAGGGGGCAGTATTATAGTAGTTATATTCTTATACATAGGGAACAGTATTATAGTAGTTATATTCTTGCACATAAGGGCAGTATTATAGTAGTTATATTCTTGTACATAGGGGCAGTATTATAGTAGTTATATTCTTGTATATAGGAGCAGTATTATAGTAGTTATATTCTTGTACATAATGGGCAGTATTATAGTAGTTATATTCTTGTACATAGGTGCAGTATTATAGTAGTTATATTCTTGTACATAGGGGGCAGGATTATTGTAGTTATATTCTTGTACATAGGGGCAGTATTATAGTAGTTATATTCTTGTACATATGGGCAGTATTATAGTAGTTATATTCTTGTACATAGGGGCAGTATTATAGTAGTTATATTCTTGTACATAGGGGCAGTATTATAGTAGTTATATTCTTGTACATAGGGGCAGTATTATCGTAGTTATATTCTTGTACTTAGGGGGCAGTATTATAGTAGTTATATTCTTATACATAGGGGGCAGTATTATAGTAGTTATATTCTTGTACATAGGGGGCAATATTATAGAAGTTATATTCTTGTACATAGGGGCAGTATTATAGTAGTTATATTCTTGTATATAGGGGCAGTATTATAGTAGTTATATTCTTGTACATAGGGGCAGTATTATAGTAGTTATATTCTTGTACATAGAGGGCAGTATTATAGTAGTTATATTCTTGTACTTAGGGGGCAGTATTATAGTAGTTATATTCTTATACATACTGTATTGTCAGCATTATAGTAGGAGGAAATATATTATTTTTCTTTACAACTCTCTTTATCTAACTGTTACAGTTGGGGAAAAAGTATTTGTTGCTGTTTTTGCAAATTGGAGAGGTTTATAATTTTTATCGTAGGTAACTTCTAGTGTAGCAGAGAAAAAAAAAACAAAACACGAAAACAGAACTTAATATTTGGTGTAAACCTTTGTTTGCAGTTACAGAGGTCGGATGTTTCCGGTAGTTCTTGACCAGATTTGCACACACTGCAGCAGGGATTTTGGCGACTTCTCCTCCAGATCTTTCCTGTTTCGGGGCTGTCTCTCAGCAACTTTTATGCTCACAGGACAAGAAGGGGATTAGCAGACCCACTGGGCGACAGCACACAGAAAACCTAGAGGGGCATGACTGCGGAACCACACCTGGTTGTCACCAGAGCCTCTAATGGTGAGGGTGTTACGCTGAAGGTGCGAGATTGGGTGCCACTCGGGAAGACAGATGCTGCGATGGTAAGCCCCATGGGTACGGAGAGGACAGTCTTTGATGAAGAGTAACAGCAGCGGTAGATGTCGATAAATGCGGTAGCAGCAAATGGTGAAGATACTTGCGGCAACGGTTATCGTGGTGGATACCTGGCGGGATCTGCTTGTAGTAGCAGACTTGAGGTGATAGCAGCAATGGATCAGCAGCACACTGAAACACAGAAAGAGATCAGCAGCAGAATATAGCACAACACAACAGCAGCAGAGACAGCAGCAATAGTGCTATAGGACCTGAGAACTAGCCACGTATCTGACTCATTGCCCAGGCACTTCCCTTAGGAGGAAGGTGCCTTAAATACCTGCAGCCTCTAAGCCAAGCTAAGCGGTCACTTCTAGGTCAAAGAGCATTGGCCTTTAAGAAAATGGGTATGTCCACGCTTGCACCCTATGAGCAGTTCCAGGAGGCCTGTGAGGTGTGCACAGCCTCTGAAAGACCGCAGCATGGGTTTGGGACGGGACAGCCATGGCACAGCGGCTAGATAGGTGCAAGAGCTGATGTCCCCGACTGGAGAGGGGGGCAGGACAGTGCAGGGACGTTGGTCTGGGCCTACCAGCAACATTGAGTTTCAGCGCCCTCCAAAGATTTCCTATTGGGTTCAGGTCTGGAGACTGGCTAAGCCACTCCAGGACCTTAAAATGCTTCTTGTGGAGCCACTCATTAGATGCCCTGGCTGTGTGTTTCAGGTAATTATCATGCTGGAATACCCAGCCATGACCCATCTTCAATGTTCTTACTGAGGGAAGGAGGTGGTTGGCCAAAATCTCATGATACACAACGCCAGCCATCCTCCCTTCAATACTGTGCAGTTGTCCTGTTCCCTTTGCAGAAAAGCATCCCCAAAGTACGATATTTCTACCCCCATGCTTCACGGTTGGGATGGTACTCTTGGGTTTCTACTCATCCTTCTTCCTCCAAACACGGTGAGTGGAGTTGATATCAAACAGTTCTATTTTGGTCTAATCTGACCTTCTCCCATGCCTCCTCTGCATCATCCAGATGGTCATTGGTGAACTTCAAACAGGCTTGGACATGTGCTGGTGTGAGCAGGGGGACGTTGTGTGCCTTGCAGCATTTTAATCCATGATGTCATAGTGTGTTACTAATGGTAATTTTTGATACCGTGGTCCCAGCTCTCTTCAGGTCACTGACCAGGTCCTCCAATGTAGTTTTGGGCTGATTCCTGACTTTTCTCAGATTCATCCTTACCACACAAGCAAGATCTTGCATGGAGCCCTAGACCGAGAAGAATTGACAGTCATCTTGTGTTTCTTCCATTTTCTAATTGCGCCAACGGTTGTTGCCTTCTCACCAAGCTGCTTGCCTATTGTCCTGTAGCCCATCCCAGCTTGTGCAGATCTACAATTTTGTCCCTTAGACAGCTCTTTGGTCTTGGCCATGATGGAGAGGTTGGAGTGTGATTAATTGTGTGGACAGGTGTCTCTTATACAGGTAACGAGTGCAAACAGGTGCAATTAATACAGGTAATGAGTGCAGAGTAGGAGAAAAAATATCATGTCTGTGAGAGCAGAGTTCCTGCTGGTCGGTCGGTGATTAAATACATATTTCAAGTAATAAAATGCAAATTAATTATTTATAAATCATACAATGGGATTGTCTGGATTTTTTTTATTCTGTCTGTCACAGTTGATAAAAATTACAGCTCTCCATTCTTTGTAGGTGGGAAAACTTGCAAAATCGGCAGAGGATCAAATACTAATTTTCCTCACTGTATGTCCATTTCTGAAAAATCCTGATCACAATCATTATCACCTCCCGACCCGAGCTTTATACGGCCCTTAGTTTGGGGACACGTGTGGCACTGATTTTAGAAAAGATGCAGACTTGTGTTTTCCTCCCCGTATTACCTGGATTAGAAGAATTCCGGTGGATGACGTAACGGTGATCCGTACACATAAAGTGATCTTCAACTTTAGGGCTAATTGGTAGATGACTTCATAAAATACCATTGATCCCACTAAATGTCCTTTCCTGGTTTAATGTCTCCATTTTTCCCGACCTACATTCCCTACAAGTCTTCGGCCATTAAGGACACTTATTCGATCATCTTCGTGCCGGTCAATACTCTGCTAAAGGGAAAACATTTGCTCCTTGACTTTGAGAATGATAAATGTGATGACTTGGAAGAAGGTAAATGTGTTTTATGTAGCTTGAAATGTCAACCATTAAGCCGTAGAGCCTGAAATTCATAAATACTGATCTATAAAGCGATACATAAACCTGGTATCTGCTCTCCGCGCGTCCCCGGTCTCGTCTGGTGAAGCTTCTCCATGTTTGGCCCTCGGTAAATCATAGGAACGATTAACGTGACGGCGACGTGAAGGATATTACATGCCTATAATGATATTCTCCGGATTCTTCTTGCCTTTGTCTCCAATGTAAAGGTCAGTATTTGAATTGTAAGTGGGACATACTCCTACCCCTGGGAGTACCTCCTGACATTATATCTATCAAGGAGGGCGACGAGGAATCCGTCTTTGATCCAACACGTAACACATGGAGCATAAATATTCATAAACTCCACCACGGAGAATTACGTCTCTTAAGTCATCGATTTCCATCCAGACTCCCTCCCAACCTTGAGGGTCCTTCGAATATGATCGTGGAAAGACACAAAAAGTCCCAAAAAGTTGTTTGGACTCGTTATTTGTATCTTTCCACAATCATATTCCAAGGATTCATTATACGCCTTATCAAAGCAACAATTTTTTTTTATTTTCGCACTTTTGTTTTCGCTTTTTTATTTTTCACTCCACATTGTGGGACAAATTGTAGTTTTGAATAATATAATTCCCTTTACTTTATAAGGAACTGGAAAAAAAATTCCACATGTGGTGAAATGGTGAAAAAATCAATCTTTGATGTTTTGTTTTTATTGTGTTGACTATTGTAAAAATAAAAAAATGTATATAGAAGCTTTTATATTTACGGCTTTTAAAAAATGCAAAAAAAGCTATACTTTTTAATATATTTTTTTTGTGTCAGCATTTTCTGAGACCCATAACTTAATACTTTTTTGTTGATAGGTTGTAGATGTTTTTGTTTGTTCCATTTTTTAATACCCTTTCATTGATGGCTTGTAGGAGGGTTTGCGTGACGAGATTTTTTTTTGCTTATTTCACTTTTAATACTTTTTCGTTTATAGGTTGTTGTATTTTTTTTATGATAAGATTTTTTTTTGCTTATTTGATTATTAATACTTTTTCATTGATCGGTTGTGGGGTTTTATTTTGCGTGACGAGGTGTTGCTTTTGTTTGTTCCATTTTTAATACTTTTTCATTGACGTTGAGGGATGACGATATTTTTTTTTGTTTATTCCATTTTTAATACTTTTTCATTGACGTTGAGGGGTGACGATATTTTTTTTTGTTTATTCCATTTTTAATACTTTTACATTGATGTTGAGGGGTGATGATATTTTTTTTTTGTTTATTCCATTTTTAATACTTTTTCATTGATGTTGAGGGGTGACGATATTTATTTTTGTTTATTCCATTTTTAATGCTTTTTCATTGACGTTGAGGTGTGACGATTTTTTTTTTTTGTTTATTCCATTTTTAATACTTTTTCATTGATGTTGAGGGGGTGACAATATTTATTTTTGTTTATTCCATTTTTAATACTTTTACATTGATGTTGAGGGGTGACGATATTTATTTTTGTTTATTCCATTTTTAATACTTTTACATTGATGTTGAGGGGTGATGATATTTTTTTTTTGTTTATTCCATTTTTAATACTTTTTCATTGATGTTGAGGGGTGATGATATTTTTTTTGTTTATTCCATTTTTAATACTTTTTCATTGATGTTGAGGGGGGATGATATTTTTTTTTTGTTTATTCCATTTTTAATACTTTTTCATTGATGTTGAGGGGGGATGATATTTTTTTTTTGTTTATTCCATTTTTAATACTTTTTCATTGATGTTGAGGGGTGATGATATTTTTTTTTGTTTATTCCATTTTTAATACTTTTTCATTGATGTTGAGGGGTGATGATATTTTTTTTTTGTTTATTCCATTTTTAATACTTTTGCATTGATGTTGGGGGGTGATGATATTTTTTTTTGTTTATTCCATTTTTAATACTTTTTCATTGATGTTGAGGGGTGATGATATTTTTTTTTGTTTATTCCATTTTTAATACTTTTGCATTGATGTTGAGGGGTGATGATATTTATTTTTGTTTATTCCATTTTTAATACTTTTTCATTGATGTTGAGGGGTGACGATATTTATTTTTGTTTATTCCATTTTTAATGCTTTTTCAGTGATGTTGAGGTGTGACGATTTTTTTTTGTTTATTCCATTTTTAATACTTTTTCATTGATGTTGAGGGGTGACGATATTTATTTTTGTTTATTCCATTTTTAATACTTTTACATTGATGTTGAGGGGTGACGATATTTATTTTTTATTTATTCCATTTTTAATACTTTTTCATTGACGTTGAGGGGTGACAATATTTTTTTTGTTTATTCCATTTTTAATACTTTTTCATTGACGTTGAGGTGTGACAATATTTTTTTTGTTTATTCCATTTTTAATACTTTTTCATGGACGTTGAGGGGTGACGATATTTTTTTTGTTTATTCTATTATTAATACTTTTTCCTTTTTTTTTTGTTGATCGGTTGGGGGGGGTTGTGTGATGAGATGTTTTTGTTTATTGATTTTTTAATATTTCGTTGATGAGTGGTTGGATTTTTTTTGTCTGACTTTTTATTTATTCCATTTTCCACTTTTTTGCTGCATTTTTTAGGAAGATTCAGTATCTGATAACACTAAATATAATAATATAATTCTTGTGTGTTGATTATTTTTTTATTTATACAGCTCAAAAGCAAAAACAAATGTTTATTTTTAAAATGTCTATTTTCATTGAGAAAAGAGGGGATGATTCAAACATTTATATTTTTTTTTTACACTTTTAATAACTTTTGTTTTGTTTTTTTTAATTTTTCACTTTATTTTTTTATTCCCTCTATGGAGCTGAACTTGTGAATTGTTTGATCGCACCTTAGATAGGAAATGTAACAATTTCCTATGAAGTGTGCCAGAGGTTGGGTTTGTTGAGAGCACAAAAATCGAAGTCTTCAATCTTCCCCCCTTTTTTAGATACCACATTTGGATTTACATCTTAACTTTAAGCTTTCTTATATACGTTGTATATTTCATTATTAATCCAAACCATATTGGTGATATGAAGAGATAATGCAAATACACAGAGTTCTGCCTAGTGTATGGACAACGAGGGCAGGGCATGACAAAAAAATTCTAATGTAAATGTGTGTCGCCCAGGGTTATGGGGTACTCAGTCCCGGGCAGTGTATATCTGGGGAATGTCACTTTGGTGGCCGTTGCCCGGTTCCGTGCCCTGGGCCCTTTTTGTAAAGGGGGTATATTTACAGGGGATTAGAATAGTGTTCACACGTGACGCCACTTGTGGTGTTGCGGCTATGTAGATGGAGCCGCCGCTGCACAATGTCCACTACTGGGGCTGGTGTTATTTGCAGCCTAAATGTTAGGCCCTCCGCAAGCAGGGTCGGGACCCAGAGGGTAGGTGATGTGACGGGTGTTGGAAGAAGGTAGTCCACACAAGAGGGTTCAGTGCAACTGGTTCTTTACTCACTTTCTGGTGGTAACTGGTCACCCGAGGCCGGCTGGTTTCACCTTCAGGTCCCCTTTGTTCCAGTGCCAGTTTAGTAATCTGGTGCCTTCTTCCCCTGCACTTGTCTCTGGTTAATGGGTCCCTGTGGCGGAGAGCAACTGGGGGTCCCCATCCGGTAGTTTTTCCACTGCTGTCCATATGACGGTAGTGTGAACCCTGTGGGGTTGGAGTCTCTGGTCCTGTCCCCGGTTCTCCCTTTGCTACTGAGTCTCGGATTTTTAGGGTCAGCGAGGTCCTTCATGGTCCCCTCGCTGTGCAGGTGTTATCAGGCCTTTCTGGAGCTCCTGCCTGACCTAGGGTCCTGTACCCCGTTGGTGTGTAGTTCTGGGAGTACTCCACCGGCAACCACCCTCCTGGGCACCGGGTTACTGCTCACTCCAAGTAAGTACGTCTCCTCACATCTACCTTCACTGTTTCCCTCCAACTCACTACTCCGACTGACTACTGTCCACCGTCTGCCCCTCCCACCTGGTCAACTAGTGGACTGGACTAGCTCCACCTCTAGGTGGTCATCCATTGGTCCAACCCTAGCTTTGCACCATTCTATGGGGGATTGTTGGGGAAAACTAAGCTTACCTGGAGTGTTTGTGTGTGACCGGC
The DNA here is from genome assembly GCF_048569485.1 of Anomaloglossus baeobatrachus. NCBI lineage: Eukaryota > Metazoa > Chordata > Amphibia > Anura > Aromobatidae > Anomaloglossus > Anomaloglossus baeobatrachus. Next base: position 774,327,627 of record NC_134354.1, on the reverse strand, counting down.
ACTGGTCTTCCGGGGCCCTAGGGGTAGGCCCTGCATCCTGGTGAGGATGCAGAACCTTGTAGCACCCTGATGAGTTCAGGGGTGCTACAAATGCTCAGTGTCACACTCCGTCCCTCTGATCCTACACTGAACATAATGCATCAGTTTATCGAGAGTGTTTTTTTAAGCAGTACTGTGTTTGTAGACTACCTTATCCGGGGTACTTTATGAGTTAAACAGTTAGAGAGAAACATGGAGGAGAAACCCTTGGACATGGTTCGTAACCTTTATTTACGGATTGTTCTGAAAAATAAATCATTAGATGAGAAAAGAAAGAAATTTTGTAGACATAACACTGGATTGCTATCAGTAAAGGACTCTCATTGTTCTACCTGCACAAAGATATCGCCCCCTCGTTTCCTTCTCATCCAAAAGATTCGCAAAAGAATTCCTATATCTTACTTCAATGTGTAACTGGGGAAACATAATATCTATACAGACGGAATTTCTAAATGAGACCCTTGTATCCCGGACATTGAGTCAGAATATATCGTATTTATGTACATCTGATAAAACCTGAGCATCTCCTGTACCTAATTATATACTATATATACACCACTCACAAAAAGTTAGGGATATTTGGCTTTCAGGTGAAGTTTCAGGATAATCCTATAATGCCCTCTAACCTTTTCTGGAGAACTTAATGAGACCTTCTCTAAACCTTTGGATGCTCACGTCCAACTGTTCAATGTTTCAGTACATTTTGCACAACTCTGCTAACAGTTCACAGCCTCCAGATGTCCCAGCAGCTGGGAACTGAAGGAATGTTAAAGGCTCCCTTAAAGTTGCCCACCCAGCGAGGGGCAGCTGCGCCCCCCCCCACCCCTAGAAGCAGGGGCATGCACCTATTATGACCTGTCTCTATCAGGTAGCGGGTGCGTCAGGCAGCGCGGGTGGTGAGGAGAGGACAGGATGCCAAGGTGCATCGGCACCCGCCACCCACTAGTACCGCAGGGCAGGCTGAACGCTGCTTCCGCAGCTGATCCAAGTAGGAGCTGTAAAATCCCGTCCTCAGTGCCTGCCGGCCGCTCTGCACTGCAAATCAGCAAAGCGGGTTGGGCTGGACTGGAGTGATGACATTGACATCCTCACTCTGCGCCCCGTTGTGTCGAGTCCTGCAGTGCAGAGCGGCCGGCACACTCACAAGCTGGAGAGATGCTGGGAGGCTGAGCTGCTGCCACAAGGAAAACAAAATGTAAATATTAACTCAGACAGTCTGCGGATCTGGGGAGATGTTGTATATGATGGGGGGGCTGAATATGGGATCCCTATGGGGGGCCTAATATGAGATACAGCCCCCCATAGGGCTCCTATCATGTGAGCCCTATGGAGGGGCTGTATATGATATGGGAGCCCTATGGGGGTGCTGTATATGAGATGAGAGTCCTATTAGGGGCTGTATATGTGGCGCCCCTGACCTGGCCATGCTGGGTCAGTACTTCCAGGTAATCCTGAAGGCTGAAATAGGGTGTGTACGCACAGACACATAGCAACCAGGTCTCCCACACCTTTAGAGGGGACCCTTGGGCAGACCCAAGAGGGGGCGTGCCTCCACATCGCAGCAAGAGGTGTGGGGGAGGGGCTGGAAGCTAGGTTGCAGTAGCTGTCAGGAAAGTAGGAGGAGAGCCAGTCTAGCAGCGGGGAGCGTGAGTCGCCTAAAGAGGGACGCGCACAGACACGCTAGTCAGACCCTGCACATGAAGTTGCCGTTAGCGGGGGAGAACGGTTACCAGAAAGTCAGTCAGAAAGACGCGCTGTGAGAAACAGTTGGTCAGTCGAGTACGGGGACGCCTGGTGGCTAGGCACACACAGGGAACAGGTCCCTAGAGTAAACGTCAATTTATTGATCTGCTAAAACTGCCAGCAATGAGGGGGCCCATAAGGAGGATCGAGCCTGGAGCCATCTACATTGGTCCACGCTGCCGGCAAATGGGCCAAAAAAGGGAGAAAAGGCAGTAGCGACTTCCCTGGATGAATCCCATGGTACTTCAAGTCAGGGGTTATCCGAAACAAGAAGTGCTAGGAAGGCGAGCTAACGGTTACCCTTAGACCAGCCTGAAGGATAGCTGGTTCCACCTGGTTTGTCTCAGCATCGCCCGGGTTACCTCACAAAAACACCTGATAGTGAGTAAACAAGTTGAAAAACATCTTGGACTGTGCCTGAGTTATTCTGAGACCTGTTGTTCCACACACCCAAGCCCCTGGGGCTAGGCTCACTCACGGGAGGCCATACCATCAGACTGCAGACTCCATCAGCCCCAGACGCTCGTTAAAGATGCAGTGGCGGTCACCCATATCCCTTACCACAAACCGTGAGTGGCGTCACGACTCCTACATACATAAACTGACATACCGGTCGCCATAAGTACCCAAGAGAAGAAGACCCTGCGGCGTTCCCGAAGGTGGAGCGATGTCCCTGGGGCGACCGCTGCAGGTGGGCGACACATATATGAGATGGGAGTCCTATGGGTGGCTGTATATGAGATGGGAGCCCTATGGGGGGCTGTATATGAGATGGGAGCGCTATGGGGGGCTGTATATGAGATGGGAGCGCTATGGGTGGGCTGTATATGAGATGGGAGTCCTATGGGTGGCTGTATATGAGATGGGAGTCCTATGGGGGGGCTGTATATGAAATGGGAGCACTATGGGTGGACTGTATATGAGATGGGAGCGCTATGGGTGGACTGTATATGAGATGGGAGTCCTATGGGTGGCTGTATATGAGATGGGAGCCCTATGGGGGGGCTGTATATGAGATGGGAGCACTATGGGTGGACTGTATATGAGATGGGAGCACTATGGGTGGACTGTATATGAGATGGGAGTCCTATGGGTGGCTGTATATGAGATGGGAGCCCTATGGGGGGCTGTATATGAGATGGGAGCACTATGGGTGGCTGTATATTAGATGGGAGTCCTATGGGTGGACTGTATATGAGATGGGAGCGCTATGGGGGGCTGTATATGAGATGGGAGCACTATGGGGGGGCTGTATATGAGATGGGAGCACTATGGGGGGGCTGTATATGAGATGGGAGTGCTATGGGTGGACTGTATATGAGATGGGAGTCCTATGGGTGGACTGTATATGAGATGGGAGTGCTATGGGTGGACTGTATATGAGATGGGAGTCCTATGGGTGGCTGTATATGAGATGGGAGCCCTATGGGGGGGCTGTATATGAGATGGGAGCACTATGGGTGGACTGTATATGAGATGGGAGTCCTATGGGTGGACTGTATATGAGATGGGAGCGCTATGGGGGGCTGTATATGAGATGGGAGCACTATGGGGGGGCTGTATGTGAGATGGGAGCACTATGGGTGGCTGTATATGAGATGGGAGTCCTATGGGGGGCTGTATATGAGATGGGAGCGCTATGGGTGGACTGTATATGAGATGGGAGTCCTATGGGTGGACTGTATATGAGATGGGAGTCCTATGGGTGGACTGTATATGAGATGGGAGCACTATGGGGGGCTGTATATGAGATGGGAGCACTATGGGGGGGCTGTATATGAGATGGGAGTCCTATGGGTGGACTGTATATGAGATGGGAGCACTATGGGTGGACTGTATATGAGATGGGAGCCCTATGGGGGGGCTGTATATGAGATGGGAGTCCTATGGGTGGCTGTATATGAGATGGGAGCGCTATGGGTGGATTGTATATGAGATGGGAGTCCTATGGGTGGCTGTATATGAGATGGGAGCCCTATGGGGGCTGTATATGAGATGGGAGTCCTATGGGTGGCTGTATATGAGATGGGAGCGCTATGGGTGGACTGTATATGAGATGGGAGTCCTATGGGTGGCTGTATATGAGATGGGAGTCCTATGGGGGGCTGTATATGAGATGGGAGCACTATGGGTGGACTGTATATGAGATGGGAGCCCTATGGGGGGACTGTATATGAGATGGGAGCGCTATGGATGGACTGTATATGAGATGGGAGCACTATGGGTGGACTGTATATGAGATGGGAGCCCTATGGGTGGCTGTATATGAGATGGGAGCACTATGGGTGGACTGTATATGAGATGGGAGCGCTATGGGTGGACTGTATATGAGATGGGAGTCCTATGGGTGGCTGTATATGAGATGGGAGCCCTATGGGGGGCTGTATATGAGATGGGAGCCCTATGGGTGGACTGTATATGAGATGGGAGCGCTATGGGTGGACTGTATATGAGATGGGAGCCCTATGGGTGGCTGTATATGAGATGGGAGCACTATGGGGGGGGCTGTATATGAGATGGGAGCCCTATGGGTGGACTGTATATGAGATGGGAGTCCTATGGGGGGCTGTTTACAGTATGTGTTTGTGGGGGGGCTCTAGGACCCGGAAGCACCATGTGACTGGTGGCGTTGCCCGGTCACATGGTGCTGTTTCAGGTCCTGCTCCAGGTCCTGCGCTGCATAAGTGCAGAAATACGCATGTGAACGCACCTTTTTCTTTAAAACAACCAATCGTTCGAATTTATTCCAGTTATAATTTATTAGTTTGCTTCTTATTTACATTTAGAAGACATCGAGGCTCCTAAATGGATATAAGAAACTGGTTCCAAAAAGGTAAGTTAAGTAATTTCTGTAGAAAATTAAATTGAGAGGAAGCGACCCAGCCTAGAGACATTTACCATAAATTCCATGTTTTCCAATAGGTCTATAATAGTGATCACTGATGAGCGAGTGTAATCATTACTATTCGCATTATTCGCTATTTCTAAATCTAAATTTATTTGCAAGCAAATAATTGTAATAACTAATAAAGCTCTGCTATAATTACATTTAAGTCTCTTAAAATTTTCGTTTCATTCACCTTTTCCGTTCTAAAATTTTTTCAACCTGAACGACCATGGCTTGCCCCCCTCCCCCAGTTTTGATCCTGGGTACGCCCATGCAACCAGCTGAGGAACAATCTGACACATGGATTCAAGAGTAGTGATGGTTGGACCCGAAGATACCCGGGATCAGCGGGTCGAACTGGGTTTAAAAAAAAAAAAACAGGTTGAAGTCCGAAATTGGTCCCAGAGTTTTAGCGGGACATGGGTCCCCGGCACCAAATTTGCACTTCCTGGCAGAAAACCACACCGAAACGGCATCAAAATAGTTTTTGTGCATTTGTTTGCCAGGAGATGCAGATTTGGTGCTGACATTTTTACACCATATTCCTGCACCAAATCTGCATCTCCTGGCAAAAAATAGCACTAGCACATCAAAATCACATGGTATTTTGATGCGGCTTTTTGACAGGATGTGTAGATTGGGTGCAGGAATATGGTGTACAGATTTCAGCACCAAATCGGTATCTCTTCGCAAAAACAAAGTAGTTTTCTGCCAGGAGATGCAGGTCTGTGAACTCAGTGAGGTTACTCAGTTCAATGAGGTCACCAAAGGTCAGGTTACCTGTGAACCAGACCGTGGGAACCTCCAGCTGTGACCGCAAATAACCTGAGATATGTCATCGCTCATTGCGGTGGCTGATTCTCTACCTGAACGTCACAGCGGGCGGTCATTTCCAATGCCCGCACACTGTCACTTCAGATGTAGCAGAGCTGGAATCATTGCAGGACCTCGTGTGGGTTACGTTGGACCTGGGTATTTTTGGGATTAATAAAGGGGTAGAAGAGGGTAGTTTTTTTGTATTTAATTTCAAATAAAGGGTTTTTTTTTAGTGTTTGTTTCTTTTCACTTACACATTAGTAATGGGAGGGTCTCATAGACACCTTCCATTACTAATCTAGGACTTAGTGGCAGCTGTGGGCTGTTATTAACCCCTTATTACCCTGATTGCCAGGGTAATCGGGATGAGCCGGGTAAAGTTCTGTGATTGTCACATCTAATGGATGTGACAATCCTGGGCGGCTGCAGGCTGCTATTTTTAGGCTGAGGGGCTCCTAATAACCATGGGTCTCCCCAACCTGTTTATAGCAGCCCCCAGCTGTTGGGTTTTATCATGGCTGTGCATCAAAATTGAAGGGGACCACAAGCCGTTTTTTTAAAAAAATATTTATTTATATTAAAAAAACAAAAAAACAACAACGCATGCACTTCTAATTTTGATACACAGCCAACATAATCGCACAGCTGGGGGTTGAAGCCTGTAGCCGTATACTTTATCTGTGCTGGGTATCATAATATGGCGGGATCCTAAACCAAATGTTTTATCAATATATTTATTTTTGCACCAATTTACTGACAGCGCCTCTGATTGAAAGCAGACACTTTCACAAAGGCTGGGGGAGCATCTGACTGCAACCAATCAAAGTCGCGGGGACTGCCAGTGGGTGGGGGAAACAGTGCATATGCATTAAGGTAATGAGCGGCCCTGGAAGTAGAGTGAGCGTATCAGGAAGCAGTGTACAGCCGGGCGGAGACCAGTAATTATGAAGCGCTTGCTTTATTCTTATTTCTTGGATTTTTTTTTTATTACCCAGGTGGCCGGATCAGGATCATTACCAGGAGTTCCCTGAGAATTCTGGGGCCGGAGCTCGGGTTATTTTGAATCCGCGCGGATTCTGAATTTTACAGTCCAAATCCGTCCATCACTAGAAATAACCTTTTATATATCCCTCATAGGAGTTACTTTAACCCCTTCACCCCTGGCGATTTTTCGTTTTGTCCTTCCCTTCTTCTAAGAGCCATAACTTATTTATTTTTCTGTTAATATAGCCATATGAGGGCTTTTTTTTGCGGGACAAGTTAATTTTGGCGTTTGGATTTTTTTTTCCGCCACGCTGTGTACCAATCAGTTTAATTAATTTTATCGTTTGATAGATCAGGCATTTCTGAACTCGGCAATACCAAATGTGTATATTTTATTTTTTTTTATTATTTTATTTTTAATGGGGCGAAAGGAGGATGATTTGAACTATTAGGTTTTTTTAATTTTTGTAATTTTTTTGAAAACGTTTTGAAAACTATTTCTATTTATTTTACTAGTCCCCCTAGTGTACTTTATGACTGCACAGTCCGATTGTCTGAAAGTTTCGGCTGATCAGGCACTACTCTGGTGTCTGTGATCAATGCAGGCAGACTCAGGCATCAACCTGCAGAGTGGTAATTCATAGGCAGGCTGGCAAGAGTTAATCCCTGCTAGTCTGCTTGTTAGTGATCACATGTTGTGGGGGAGCAAATCAAGTCTGCTCACCTCCTATACATGCTGGCTAGATTCTTCCTTCTATGCCAGCTATAGTTTTTCTTAGACTGGATCACAACACCTCACCAGACCAGCTATGTGGTGATTGTGCTACTTGTTGCTGAATGTGGTTATGGAGTTAACCCTTGTTGCTACCTTCCTGCTCTTGCTTTACTCCTGAGTCTGTCATTGTCTATTCCTGTGTGTGCAGTGTGTCAGAGTTTTGGTTTTCCTTTGTCTGTCTTTTTCTTTTTTCTATCACACTCCTTCCCTGGTGGGAGGGGAGTATCAGAGTATTACTGGTCAGGAGCATAGCTAGGAACAGGTCTCAAGCATGTCCAGCATCAGGAGTAACCCTGAGGTTAGGCATAGCCTAGGATCTCCTAGCATGTGGGACAACATAGGAACCCCTGTTCCCTGCTATCACAATAGTAACTTTGTGACAGCAGCCAACACATTTAATCAGGGACACGTATTTTCTGTAGCTTGCCAGGGTGATATATTGCAGTCGCAGCTCGCCAATAACTACCGCTCTCAGGCACCCTACATCCACATCGTGAAAAAATCCAAAACTAATTTTCCCATGAAATGATGTTACCATCTTACCGTGATTTAGGTATTCCTTATTATTGGTCATTTTTGAAGGTGTCACACAGTGTTTAGCTCTAAGCTTGCTGAGTGTCATGGCGGCATCTGACGCTGTTCACACTGCAGAGTCTGACCCTCCTCCCTATACCTCCTTTGGTGCTTCTGAGTTGCACAGACAGGCTTGGGCGTGTGCAACTCAGTGTGCTCATTAGTGATCGGGCTTACAGGAGTTAATTTTTGCTAGCCTGCTGGTTACCTCTTGGATCACACATTGTGAGAGACCTATCACAGTCACTCTCCACCTTTTTAAGATGGAGGAGCCTGTGTTCCCATGCCAACTCTAGCTTTGTGTTACACCGGTCCGTGTGCTGTTTTGTCCCAGTCCTGGTAGTGATTGCATTACTTTGTGCTTGGAGTTTTCCTGTTGATTCTTCCCTGCTCTCATTTTCCTCCTAAGCTCTTTTGTCTTTCACGTGTGTGTGTCATGAGATAGAGGTTTGGTTTCCCCTGTTTATTTCTGTTGGCTTTATAACTCTTGCCCTGACCCCCCTCCCCCCAAGGGTTGGGGGGAGGGGGTATAAGATCAGAGCTGGTCAGGAACAGGGCAAGAAAAGCGGTCCAGATATCACCACCATTAGAAGTATCTCTAGAAGTAAGGTCGGCTAGGGCCCTCCTAGCCTGAGGGCCAGTCTAGGAGCCCCGGATGCCTGTTTTCCCCTCACTCCCCGTAACAGAATGAGCCGGAGTGTGGAAAAATAGAGGAGTCAGAGTCGGATCCTTGGCTTACTGATTCCACAGATCTAGCTAAAACATTATCGACATGACTGATACAGTAATCCGCTACAGATTTTGTAAATTTGCCCTGTGCCTTCCCTTACGGATCAGTTTATTATTGATGGACCTGTTTTCTGCAAATCCCATTAAGGCTCATATTGCCTAAGAATGATTCCTTGTAGACACCTTGATTCTCTTCTAGTACCACGTTTTTCTATGTGTTTTACATCCGTACCGTCCGATCTGACATGTTATGTTAATGCACGTATTATTCCTTGATAGCGGAGACTACTATAAATAATGCTACATGATAATGGTGTGCAGCTAGCCCCACCTAGTGGACACCTGAAGATATACACTACTAAAATATCGATGTAGAGCAGGGGTCTCAAACTCAGCTGGGTGTATGGACCGCATAGAAAAAAAATAAAGAGAGGGGCCGCATTCTTTGCAGGACAAAGTGACATTTGTAGTGATTCCATGTTTTTTTTCTATACACCTTTGGATCACTTTTTTGAACATTATTTTCTTGTTTATGATAACAACCCTGTACTTTTTTGTTTAGTTTTTATATATATATATATATATATATATATATATATATATATATATATATATAAAAAAAAGCAATTTTGATGGCCAAAAAAAGTCATGCTTTATTTTGAATTTTTATTTTATATTTCATCACCTTCTTGTAATATTGTTTCACAATTAGCAGCATATAGTAATCTTAGCCAACATCTTGTAGTAATGTTCCCATCCGTGTGCCCTGTAGTATTGTGCCCATCCTTGTGGTATTGTGCCCTGTAGTATTGTGCCCATCCTTGTGGTATTGTGCCCTGTGGTATTGTGCCCATCCTTGTAGTATTGTGCCCTGTAGTATTGTGCTCATCCTTGTAGTATTGTGCCCATCCTTGTAGTATTGTGGCCAATAGTATTGTGCCCATCCTTGTGGTATTGTGGCCAATAGTATTGTGCCCATCCTGTAGTATTGTGCCCAGTATTATTGTGCTTATCCTTGTAGCATTGTGCCCTGTAGTATTGTGCCCATCCTTGTAGTATTGTGCTCATCCTTTTAGTATTGTGCCCATCCTTGTGCCCTGTAGTATTGTGCCCATCCTTGTGCCCTGTAGTATTGTGCCCATCCTTGTGCCCTGTAGTATTGTGCCCATCCTTGTGCCCTGTAGTATTGTGCCCATCCTTGTAGTATTGTGCCCATCCTTGTGCCCTGTAGTATTGTACCCATCCTTGTAGTATTGTGCCCAGTATTATTGTGCTCATCCTTGTAGTATTGTGCTCATCGTTGTACTATTTTGCCCAGTAGTATTGTACCCATCCTTGTGCCCTGTAGTATTGTGCCCATCCTTGTAGTTTTGTGCTCATCATTGTCCCCTATAGTATTGTGCCCATCCTTGTAGTATTGTGCTCATCGTTGTACTATTGTGCCCAGTATTATTGTACCCATCCTTGTGCCCAGTAGTATTGTGCCCATCCTTGTAGTATTGTGCTCATCCTTGTCCCCTGTAGTATTGTGCTCATCGTTGTACTATTGTGCCCAGTAGTATTGTACCCATCCTTGTGCCCTGTAGTATTGTGCCCATCCTTGTAGTATTGTGCTCATCGTTGTACTATTGTGCCCAGTAGTATTGTACCTATCCTTGTGCCCAGTAGTATTGTACCTATCCTTGTGCCCAGTAGTATTGTGCCCATCCTTGTAGTATTGTGCTCATCCTTGTCCACTGTAGTATTGTGCCCATCCTTGTAGTATTGTGCTCATCGTTGTACTATTGTGCCCAGTAGTATTGTACGCATCCTTGTGCCCTGTTGTATTGTGTCTATCCATGTGTTTGAGACCTCTGATATAGAGGTAGTACTGTCCCAAACGCTTAGATCGTTATGTCCTCCTGCCCCCACAATGGTCGCCAGTTACTGAATACCTGCTGATGTCGTACCCCTTTGCTACGATCATTCTGAATAAGCAGTGCTGCGGTGTAAAGCATGGCAAAGAATGATAAGGAATGTATTACACCAATAATAAATGCGCTCAAATAAATCACACACCGCACACGTTTGTATCAAAGATATTTGTAATTGAGTAATTTATTGAAATTTCCAATGCGTATATTTTAGTAAGAATTTTCTTTCCGAATTGTACACATCGTATCGTCTTGGCCACAGAATTGTAAGCACATGATTAATAAAAAAAAATACACCTACAAATGACCAGATGTGAGACGCGGTGTGTGCAGGGCTCCAGGGCGCCTTCTGTGGTTAAAATTACGGAATCGTGCGACATTTTGCACAAATTCCGTGGTTCCCTACAACCGAAAGTCGCTGTGGAGCTTTTGACCTAAAGTGTAGCGTTATGTTTAACACCATTTTACAGGTTTCGCCAAGGAATAAACTAGATTGCAGTTTTTAACAATCCTGCAAAAGCACCTTTTTTTCTGAAAGTTCTATTCCCAGAGCTGCATTCACAATTCTGCTACCTTCTGAGGCACCTTATGCCACTCTATAGTGCTCGATCTGCATCCTGTATAGACCTCGTACTAGAGACTACTATATTGTCATCGGAATAAACCAACTATCCCAGAATGCACGGAGGTAGAGAGCACAGCATTATTAGGGCGAGTCCGCCAATAAACTGTCAACTGTGTCCAAACAACAACTGTCAGAAATCTGAATTCAGCTCCGGTGTATAAGGTTTGGTTTTCATGTAAAAGTACAGTTGAACTTTTATGTGTTTCGCCTGAAGATTGTACCCTCAGGAGTTCTTTAAAAAAAAAGTGGAACACTGCAGTCTGACCTCCATGTTGAAAGGGGAGATGGTCCTGCTCGCACAGTTCCACTCTATTTGATATCTACGGGATGGAAGGAGGTAACCATGTACTAACCTCTCGTGTGCTGGACCACCTCCGGATCAGTAGGTTAGACCTCAATCATCAGCAACTGATCATCTAACCAATGGATGGGTTATAAGGTTTTTTTGGACGGCTACCAACTTTAACCCTTTATCTAAACAATAAATTGAGTAAGCGTACACTTTCAGAAAAAGATATAAACAATCTGTACCATGTTTAAAAAAAAAACAAAAAAAAAAAACAATTCCGGAATTTAGCATAAAAAAAAAATGTTGGTCTCGTTTCCTGTTCTGAAAATTAAACAGTAGAAGAGACAATGATAAAATATGTAAACTAACAGGAACATATAAAGAGCGTGTGTGCATGTGACATGAAACCCCAGAGGCAGCAAAAACTGCGAAACACAGATTAACAGAATACAGGAAAAACTCAAAGAAAGGACTAATCCTTATTATTGATACAAACTCTACAAATATATATATTAATTCCTCTGGTGCATAAGTTATTCAGCTAACACATTATATGTTAAAGGGGTTTCTCCTGAATTAGAAAAACATGGCTGCTTTGTTCCAGAAACAGCACCACGTGCGTCCTCAGGGGGTATCTGGTTGTGCAGTTCAGCATCATTCACTTCAATTTTCTATAATACCAGACGTAAACCATGGAAAGATGTGAAGCGGAGATCAGTCACCATTGTTGTAGTCCTGTAAACCCATTTAAAGGAATGTATCACTTATATATTTATTTGCAATCATTTTTTATTTTCTGGTGGTATTTATTTTGGGGGGTATTGGGGAAACATCTTACCTTATCTGCTGGTCGACAGAGTTTAAAGATCCTCTTTCCAGCAGCCACATCAACCATTGTTAACAATAGATTGGAAGATTCATAAACTTCTATTGGAAAGCACTGTGGGCATGCTCTGTGACTTGTGCAGAGAAGGGGGAGGGGAGGCACGCACTTCCATCACTTGTTATGAGTGGTGAATTCAGTTTTATTTATATATAGATTTTCTCTAATCCTGACTCTGATGATAACGAGATAACTGCTGAGAAGTGACTTCTACAGAACAGGAAGTGACTGCTGAGAAGTGACTTCTACAGAACAGGAAGTGACTGCTGAGAAGTGACTTCTACAGAACAGGAAGTGACTGCTGAAAAGTGACTTCTACAGAACAAGAAGTGACTGCTGAAAAGGGATCTCTACAGAACAGGAAGTGATTTCTGAGAAGTGATCTCTACAGAACAAGAAGTGACTGCTGAGAAGGGATCTCTACAGAACAGGAAGTGATTTCTGAGAAGGGATCTCTACAGAACAGAAAGTGACTGCTGAGAAGTGACTTCTACAGAACAGGAAGTGACTGCTGAGAAGGGATCTCTACAGAACAGGAAGTGACTGCTGAGAAGGGATCTCTACAGAACAGGAAGTGACTGCTGAGAAGGGATCTCTACAGAACAGGAAGTGACTGCTGAGAAGTGACTTCTACAGAACAGGAAGTGACTGCTGAGAAGTGACTTCTACAGAACAGGAAGTGACTGCTGAGAAGTGACTTCTACAGAACAGGAAGTGACTGCTGAGAAGTGATCTGTACAAAACAGGAAGTAACTGCTGAGAAGTGACTTCTACAGAACAGGAAGTGACTGCTGAGAAGGGAGCTCTACAGAACAGGAAGTGACTGCTGAAAAGTGCTCTTTACAGAACAGGAAGTGACTGCTGAGAAATGATCTCTACAGAACAGGAAGTGACTGCTGAGAAGTGACTTCTACAGAACAGGAAGTGACTGCTGAGAAGTGACTTCTACAGAACAGGAAGTGACTGCTGAGAAGTGACTTCTACAGAACAGGAAGTGATTTCTGAGAAGGGATCTCTACAGAACAGGAAGTGACTGCTGAGAAGTGATCTCTACAGAACAAGAAGTGACTGCTGAGAAGGGATCTCTACAGAACAGGAAGTGATTTCTGAGAAGGGATCTCTACAGAACAGAAAGTGACTGCTGAGAAGTGACTTCTACAGAACAGGAAGTGACTGCTGAGAAGGGATCTCTACAGAACAGGAAGTGACTGCTGAGAAGGGATCTCTACAGAACAGGAAGTGACTGCTGAGAAGGGATCTCTACAGAACAGGAAGTGACTGCTGAGAAGTGACTTCTACAGAACAGGAAGTGACTGCTGAGAAGTGACTTCTACAGAACAGGAAGTGACTGCTGAGAAGTGACTTCTACAGAACAGGAAGTGACTGCTGAGAAGTGATCTGTACAAAACAGGAAGTAACTGCTGAGAAGTGACTTCTACAGAACAGGAAGTGACTGCTGAGAAGGGAGCTCTACAGAACAGGAAGTGACTGCTGAAAAGTGCTCTTTACAGAACAGGAAGTGACTGCTGAGAAATGATCTCTACAGAACAGGAAGTGACTGCTGAGAATTGACTTCTACAGAACAGGAAGTGACTGCTGAGAAGTGATCTCTACAGAACAGGAAGTGACTGCTGAGAAGGGATCTCTACAGAACAGGAAGTGACTGCTGAGAAGTGACTTCTACAGAACAGGAAGTGACTGCTGAGAAGTGACTTCTACAGAACAGGAAGTGACTGCTGAAAAGTGACTTCTACAGAACAGGAAGTGACTGCTGAGAAGTGATCTGTACAAAACAGGAAGTGATAGCTGAGAAGTGACTTCTACAGAACAGGAAGTGACTGCTGAGAAGGGATCTCTACAGAACAGGAAGTGACTGCTGAGAAGTGACTTCTACAGAACAGGAAGTGACTGCTGAGAAGTGACTTCTACAGAACAGGAAGTGACTGCTGAGAAGTGACTTCTACAGAACAGGAAGTGACTGCTGGGTAGTTATCTCTGGAGAACAGGAAGTGACAGCTGATAAGTGATCTATACAGAACAGGAAATTACTGCAGAGAACTGATCTCTAAAGCTGAGAAGTGATCTCTACAAAATAGGAAGTGACTGCTGAGAACTGATCTGTACAAAACAGGAAGTGATAGCTGAGAAGTGACTTCTACAGAACAGGAAGTGACTGCTGAGAAGTGCTCTCTATAGAACAGGAAGTGACTGCTGAGAAATTACTTCTACAGAACAGGACGTGACCACTGAGAAGTGATCTCTACAGAACAGGAAGTGACTGCTGAGAAGTGACTTCTACAGAAAAGGAAGTGACTGCTGAGAAGTGCTCTCTATAGAACAGGAAGTGACTGCTGAGAAGTGACTTCTACAGAAAAGGAAGTGACCACTGAGAAGTGATCTCTACAAAACAGGAAGTGACTGCTGAGAAGTGATCTCTATAGAACTCGAAGTAACTGCTGAGAAGTGACTTCTACAGAACAGGAAGTGACTGCTGAGAAGTGATCTCTACAGAACAGGAAGTGACTGCTGAGAAGTGACTTCTACAGAACAGGAAGTGACTGCTGAGAAGTGACTTCTATAGAACAGGAGGTGACAGCTGAGAAGTGCTCTCTACAGAACATGAAGTAACTGCTGAGAAGTGACTTCTACAGAACAGGAAGTGACCACTGAGAAGTGATCTCTACAGAACAGGAAGTAACTGCTGAGAAGTGATCTCTACAGAACAGGAAGTGACTGATGAGAAGTGACTTCTACAGAACAGGAAGTGACTGCTGAGAAGTGACTTCTACAGAACAGGAAGTGACTGCTGAGAAGTGACTTCTACAGAACAGGAAATGACTGCTGAGAAGTGATCTCTATAGAACAGGAAGTGACTGCTGAGAAGTGATTTCTATAGAACTCGAAGTAACTGCTGAGAAGTGACTTCTACAGAACAGGAAGTGACTGCTGAGAAGTGATCTCTATAGAACAGGAAGTGATTGCTGAGAAGTGATCTCTATAGAACTCGAAGTAACTGCTGAGAAGTGGACTTCTACAGAACAGGAAGTGACTGCTGAGAAGTGATCTCTACAGAACAGGAAGTGACTGCTGAGAAGTGACTTCTACAGAACAGGAAGTGACTGCTGAAAAGTGATCTCTATAGAACAGGAAGTGACTGCTGAGAAGTGATCTCTATAGAACTCGAAGTAACTGCTGAGAAGTGACTACTACAGAACAGGAAGTGACTGCTGAGAAGTGATCTCTACAGAACAGGAAGTGACTGCTGAGAAGTGACTTCTACAGAACAGGAAGTGACTGCTGAGAAGTGACTTCTATAGAACAGGAGGTGACAGCTGAGAAGTGCTCTCTACAGAACAGGAAGTAACTGCTGAGAAGTGATCTCTACAGAACAGGAAGTGACCGCTGAGAAGTGACTTCTACAGAACACGAAGTGACCACTGAGAAGTGATCTCTACAGAACTGGAAGTAACTGCTGAGAAGGGATCTCTACAGAACAGGAAGTGACTGCTGAGAAGTGACTTCTACAGAACAGGAAGTGACTGCTGAGAAGTGACTTCTACAGGACAGGAAATGACTGCTGAGATGTGATCTCTACAGAACAGGAAGTGACTGCTGAGAAGTGATCTCTACAGAACAGGAAGTGACTGCTGATAAGTGACCTCTACAGAACAGGAAGTGACTGCTGAGAAGTGACTTCTATAGAACAGGAAGTGACAGCTGAGAAGTGATCTCTACAGAACAGGAAGTGACTGCTGAGAAGTGACTTCTATAGAACAGGAGGTGACAGCTGAGAAGTGCTCTCTACAGAACAGGAAGTGACTGCTGAGAAGTGATCTCTACAGAACAGGAAGTGACTGCTGAGAAGTGACTTCTATAGAACAGGAAGTGACAGCTGAGCAGTGATCTCTACAGAACAGGAAGTGACTGCTAAGAAGTTACTTCTACAGAACAGGAAGTGACAGCAGAGAAGTGACTTCTACAGAACAGGAAGTGACTGCTGAGAAGTGATCTCTATAGAACAGGAAGTGACAGCTGAGAAGTGATCTCAACAGAACAGGAAGTGACAGCTGCGAAGTGATCTCTACAGAACAGGAAGTGACAGCTGAGAAGTGATCTCTACAGAACAGGAAGTGAATGCTGAGAAGTGATCTCTACAGAACAGGAAGTGATTGCTGAGAAGTGATCTCTACAGAACAGGAAGTCACTGCTGAGAAGTGATCTCTACAGAACAGGAAGTGACAGCTGAGAGGTGATCTCTACAGAACAGGAAGTGACAGCTGAGAAGTGATCTCTACAGAACAGGAAGTGACAGCTGAGAAGTGATCTCTACAGAACAGGAAGTGACAGCTGAGAAGTGATCTCTACAGAACAGGAAGTGACAGCTGAGAAGTAATCTCTACAGAACAGGAAGTGACAGCTGAGAAGTGATCTCTGCAAAACAAGAAGTGACAGCTGAAAAGTGATCTCTACAGAACAGGAAGTGACTGCTGAGAAGTGATCTCAACATAACAGGACGTAACTGTGGAGAAGTGATCCCTACAGAACAGGAAGTGACAGCTGAGAAGTGATCTCTACAGAACAGGAAGTGGTCGCTGAAAAGTGATCTCTACAGAACAGGAAGTGGTCGCTGAAAAGTGATCTCTACAGAACAGGAATAGACAGATGAGAAGTGATCCTTACAAAATAGGAAGTGACTGTAGAAGAGATCTGTACAAAACAGGAAACACAAAACAAAAACGTTTTCACAGCAGTTGTTACCTCTGTCTTTCCACATAAACTTGAAGTTTTCTCTTACAACAATTTCTGATTGTTTGTGGCCATGGCAATAGGTAAAAATCTTCAATTTAAATATATTGGGATTTAGGGACTTCCTTTAGATATGAGCGTGGTGAATGTGCCAATTTTAGTGATGACGATTGAAAGGGAAAACTCAAAAGTCACTCTTAGAATTATAGAGGAACATTTTTGTAAAAAAAGTGCCTTAGTAGAAAATCTTTTCCCAAAGTATTGCCAACAACAGTCTGGGTTTACCTTTGATGTGATATCAGAGTTGTCAGATTTCTGTGATGGGATACTCGATAACAGAAAAAAACAACCCCTTTACTGACCCGGCCTCTGTCATATGTGACCAGTACCCAATGACCAGTACCCAATGACTTTTTGTAATATATTTGTGGAAGGAAAATAAAAAGGTATCGGTCCTCCACTAAAATTTCAAACATTAGATGTTCACCTGGAGGGGTTGTGCTTGCAATAGCCACAACCCTAGTGAATGCTTAAAAATTGTAGATGGGGGCTACTATGGCTTGATAAAACCAGCGGGGAAAATCTTATGGGTGTAGCAAATGGATTCAAGAAAAATGGACAAGTATAGAGGGTCCCCTGAAAAAAAGGAGAAAGCAAAACGTACGTCGGGGCTGGAGGTAATTACTTTATTACTTTTTTATTACGATACTTTTACCAACTATGGCTGTGACACACATTACACGCACCTTTAGATGTCCAATTGCATGTCAACTATGGTTACTGTGATCCAGTCTTATGTATATTTTGCTTTTTTGCTTGTAATACTCTATACCTCCTGCCTCCAGCTCCTGTGGTGTGGTGCCACCTGCTGGTATGCTACTTTTTAAATGCTTTATATATTTATTAATCAATAAAGTTTTCATTATGTTTCCATAAAGTGTTATTCTACAGCTTTTTTTGTAGGATTCAGTTTAGATTTCTGTACATAACCGAAATTCATAGTCCATGTCACAGGCATTCTATGGCTTTTTAAGTCCATATTTGCCATTTTTGTCTGCTAATTTTGTTTTTATCATGTATAGAGAGCGCCAACCCACAGAATAATGCTTTCGAAATGCCTTGTCCACTCATATCCATTAAGAGTCCCTTAGACTCACTAGTTGGGTTGTATATTTGGGTTGTCCCGATTATTTGTCACAGTCATCGGTGGGTTTGCCGCCCTCTGTACTTGGCTTTTTTTCTTCGATCCATTTGTTGTATTATTTGCCAGCTCCTTTTTATAAGGTAACTACATCTGTATCTAATATTGTAGTTAAAGGGGTTGTCAACTATTTGGACAGCCCCTACTCATTGCCCATGTTCGGAGACATAAAAATAAATAAGCCTATACTCACTTGCTGTGCGGCCGCGGTTCCTGCAATGTCTGAAGCTGCTTTCCTTGGACCCATGTGACATTGTTATGACCAATCAGTGCCGACTTCCTTCTCCCCGCCTTCGGATATTTGAGCAGGAAGTCAGCGCAGCTGACAGACTCCGGGCACTGATTGGTCGTGGGGCCCACGTGTTATAACAATGTCATGTGGACCCCAGGAACGCAGCTTTAGACATCACTTTAATTGCAGCTGTACCAAAGGTGAGTATAGGCTTATTCATTTTAATGAGCGCAAACAACATGTTAGGTTAGGTCATGGGTTGAACTCAATGGACATAAGTCTAGCTTCGACCTTAAATACTATGAAGCTAAGGGAATGAGAAGGGGTTGGCCAAGTAGTGGATAACTCCTTTAATCTCTTCAACAAGGCTGAGATGCAGTACCAAACACAGCCACACAGACAAAGATGGCACTGTGAATGGACTAGAGTGCTCCAGTATAAGTCCCTTTTTAGAGCAAATTCACAAAAAATACCAAAATGCACTAAACTGACTAGATACAGGATCAGAGGCATGATGGAAAGCAAATGAACTCTACAATGTCAACATTCAACCATCGAGTTAAGAATATTGTTCTGTCAGAGATCACACTGGGGATATATTCTTGGAGTGGAGGAAACCAAAGTGGATTCAAGGCCAAAAGACAGAAGTATAAGAACACTCACCTAAGAATAGGTAGGATTTTTCCTTAAAGGGGGTATTCCCACCTTGTAAATTTATAGGATTGGATATGCCATAAACACATGATGGATAGAAATCCTATTGTTGGGAGCTCTACAATGGAGCTTTGTCATTCGAATTCCAGGAATGGAGAGGTGGCCGAACAACCATGCTCGGCAGTTTCCAGATCTCTAATTAAAAAAGAAGGTAGAGAAATCCCCCTTTGCGCAGCCTCCTATATTTACAGCTCTGCATGGGCGGGACCCATTCTTGAGATACATCCTTTTAAGCTTGTCGGGACTCACCTACCCTCACCAATAGGTGGTGAAAAGGGAGAACCAAGTTGGAAAGTATTGTTTCGAACCTTCCACCTTCACCTAATGTGTGTGGAACATGGTGAGCGAGAAGATGTTTTACAAGGTGACTGGGAAGATGTTTTACAAGGTGATCGGGAAGATGTTTTACAAGGTAAATGGGAAGATGTTTTGCAAGGTGATTGGGAAGATGTTTTACAAGGTGATCGGGAAGACGTTTTAGAAGGTGACCAAGAAGATGTTTTACAAGGTGACTGAGAAGATGTTTTACAAGGTGATTGGGAAGGTGTTTTACAAGGTGACTGAGAAGATGTTTTATAAGGTGATCGGGAAGATGTTTTAGAAGATGACTGAGAAGATGTTTTACAAGGTGATCGACAAGATGTTTTACAAGGTGATCGGGAAGATGTTTTACAAGGTAAATGGGAAGATGTTTTGCAAGGTGATTGGGAAGATGTTTTACAAGGTGATCGGGAAGACGTTTTAGAAGGTGACCAAGAAGATGTTTTACAAGGTGACTGAGAAGATGTTTTACAAGGTGATTGGGAAGATGTTTTATAAGGTGATCGGGAAGATGTTTTAGAAGATGACTGAGAAGATGTTTTACAAGGTGACCGAGAAGATGTTTTACAAGGTGATCGGGAAGATGTTTTACAAGGTGACTGAGAAGATGTTTTACAAAGTGACTGAGAAGATGTTTTACAAGGTGATTGGGAAGATGTTTTACAAGGTGATCGGGAAAATGTTTTACAAGGTGACTGAGAAGATGTTTTACAAGGTGACTGAGAAGATGTTTTACAAGGTGATCAGGAAGATGTTTTACAAGGTGACTGAGAAGATGTTTTATAAGGTGATCGGGAAGATGTTTTACAAGGTGACCGAGAAGATGTTTTACAAAGTGACTGAGAAGATGTTTTACAAGGTGATTGGGAAGATGTTTTACAAGGTGATCAAGAAGATGTTTTACAAGATGATCGGGAAGATGTTTTAGAAGGTGACCAAAAAGATCTTTTACAAGGTGACCGAGAAGACGTTTTACAAGGTGACCGAGAAGATGTTTTAAAAAGGTGATCAGGAAGATGTTTTACAGGAATCAACTTGACCAAAAAAGCGAGGCAGAACACCACAGTGGTTTATCGAATCTGTTTACAAAAAGTTTTGATGGATTCATTGTAAATTCTTGACGAGAAAGGAATTATTACATTCATTAAAAAAAACACACCCCATGAACAACAAAGACCTTGACAACTGAGGCACCTAATTGGCTACTCCAAGCTAAATAAAGGCTAAATATCATCAACCGTACAATCTTCTTTTAATCTTAATTGTCCACCCTGAGCTTACGACATCCTCTCCACTTTTTTTGAGAAAGCTCAAACTTTGCCAATTTAAAGTAAAAAGGACTCAAAAAAACATTCTCAATTAATAACACAGAAACTTTTTGAAAAGGATATTTTCAAGATTTTACGAGAAAGAACCAAAACATGGACTACAGAAAAAAAACAAAACACAAAAGTTCTACATCCTCAGTATCAAATGTCCGTATTGGTCCACAACACGGGAGTAGGTGACCTCACAGCCTCCGGATACCTACACCTCACCAAGATGTCTGCTAAATATCTTATGCAGAGGAAAATTAAGACGTTTAATTGGTGTTAGTTCATCTAAGATACAATCAATGATAAGATATAATAATTTTAGCCCATTATAAATGACTTTTCTTGTTTATATTTTGCCAGAATAATAGAGACACCTCCGCATCTGGTTTCAATCTCTATCGGGATCATTCGATAATCTATCAAAACGTCCAAGAAGAATTAACTCATCTTCGTATTGGTCAACTAGAATTACTTAATACTGGACTGAAGCTTACAAGTTTCCGCTTCGGATCTTTTTTTTTTATTTTTCCAGAAATTTATTCTGAATTTGAGACTTCACATTTTGCCACAGGAGAAGGAGCGCGAGAGTTCAAGAGAACTGTATCGGTAACTCTGGTGTCACGATGGTGAATCTTGGGTCCAGTTTAGGTATAAAGTTGTTGAACTTCTTAGAAGCTTCAGAACCAAAGGCATCCAAGGCTTTCCGGTTCATTAACGCAAACCTAACCGAGGAGAAGCGGAAAGACATTATTATTGCTTGAGTTTACTTTGGTGTTGTTGCTTTTTTTGGCTATAGTTGGTAGGACTACTGCAACCTCCTGCTGTCTGGCCTCCCTTCCAACACTCTTGCACCCCTCCAATCTATCCTAAACTCTGCAGCCCGCTTAATCCACCTCTCCCCTCGCTATTCCCCAGCCTCTCGCCACTCTACCAATCCCTTCACTGGCTTCCCATCGCCCAACAACTCCAGTTCAAAACATTAACCATGTCATACAAAGCCATCCACAACCTGTCTCCTCCTTACATCTGTGACCTAGTCTCCCGGTACCTACCTGCACGCAACCTCAGATCCTCACAAGATCTCCTTCTCTACTCCTCTCTTATCTCCTCTTCCCACAATCGCGTACAAGATTTCTCCCGTACCTCCCCCATACTCTGGAACGCTCTACCTCAGCATATCAGACTCTCTCCTACCGTGGAAAGCTTCAAGAGGAACCTCAAGACCCACCTCTTCCAACAAGCCTACAATAGCCCTCAGTCCAGTACACCACTGCGCAACCAGCTCTGTCCTCACCTATTGTACTATCACCCATTCCCTATAGACTGTGAGCCCTCGCGGGCAGGATCCTCTCTCCTTCTGTACCTCTCTGTTTTGTACTGTTAATGATTGTTGTACGTATACCCTCTTTCACTTGTAAAGTGCCATGGAATAAATGGCGCTATAAGAATAAATAATAATAATAGGAAAAACGGTTCTCTACTTTGGTGGCATATTTTCAGAATAACATCATCATGTATATGGTGTCAGTGTGACTGACGGTGTAAAAACTAGGGCTGTAAATACAATAAGTGTAGGGGCCCAAAAGTTAACCTTTGCCCAAAAATGAGAAGTCCAATACCATTACAGACCCATGATATTTATGGGCCCTGTTGGCGATTTTGCTTTTGGGCCCATGAGATTCACTGGAGAAAACAATGGTAGTCCATTTGTTTGGTTTTTTTTTGTTTTGTATGTTTTTTAGACAGCGCCACCTTTGTTAGTGTCTGGTATTGCATCTTTGTCCATTTACATCCAGACAATTTCAATACCTGTACAAAACGAGAATGGTGCTGTCCCCCCAAAGGTGCCGTCACCCTTTTTGATTGTTAAAAACGAGAATCTATAGAAAATAATGGCAGCCAGACCCAAAAATGTCAAAAGGTGTGCCAAAAAGACCCAAGCTTTGATGTTTTATGCCTTATAGAGGCTTTTTGTAGGGTTTATAAATGCGTCAGACGCATGGGTCAAAAAAGACCTGAATTGTAAATGCCTGATATAGTAAAAGGGATGTGAACAGTAAGGATTAGGGTGCTTGGGAACATTTTAGGGTTGTCTAAAATTGGTCTTTCCATGCAATTTCATGAAATAATTCCCCCGTTGATTTGGCTGTCCTATAAGAACAACCAAGGCTTGTAATAAACCCGCCTTGGCGATCCGCTGATCATGAAGGGTTCGGAAATATAATGTATGGGGGTCACCATGCAATACATGGTTGCTCCAAGTCGGTCAGACCAGCGCCTCTCTGCAGCTACTCATAGAGAGTAGTTGCGAGCGGAGGGCGGAACCTACTTTTGACCTTAAAGAGAACCGGTCATGTCATTTTTTTTTTTTAATTAAATTGGCCCCAATGTGTTTTAAATGATGCAGTGTGCATAACTAACATGGTTTAAAAATGATTTTTTCCATGTATTCTTCTTAAAAAAAATACTTTATATGCTTAGGTGAATGCAGTAGATACCTTAGGTTTCAGTCATAGGGGCGGAGCTTTCCTTGGGATCAGTCACTGTCACTTAAATTGAGGCATGATACTTTTTTTTTAACTTAGTTACGCCCCCAGGATTGTAACTGATTACACTACAGGTCCTTCACCATCATTTCTCTGAACTCCACCCATTACAGTCACATGATCGTGACATCCTCACAGGTCCTGCACTACCACTTCTCTTCTGCTGATTACCACAGGTCCTTCAATATCATTTCTCTGCTGAAATCCGCCAATTACGGTCAAATGATTGTGACATCAGCACAGGTCCTGCAGAACCACTTCTCTTCTGCTGATTACCACAGGTCCTTCAACATCACTTCTCTGCTGAGCTCAGCCCATTATGATTCTATGATCGGTAACATCAGCACAGGTCCTGCAGAACTATTTCTCCTCTGATGATTACCACAGGTCCTTCACTATTACTTCTCTGCTGAGCTCCGCTCATTACGGTCACATGATCATGACATCAGCACAGGTCCTGCAGAAGCACTTCTCTTCTGCTGATTACCACAGGTCCTTCAACATCACTTCTCTGCTGAGCTCCGCCCATTACGGTCACATGATCATGACATCAGCACAGGTCCTGCAGAAGCACTTCTCTTCTGCTGATTACCACAGGTCCTTCAACATCACTTCTCTGCTGAGCTCAGCCCATTATGGTCACATGATCATGACATCAGCACAGGTCCTGCAGAACTATTTCTCCTCTGATGATTACCACAGGTCCTTCACTATCACTTCTCTGATGAGCTCCGCCCATTACGGTCACATGATCGTGACATCAGCTCAGGTCCTGCAGAACTACTTCTCTTCTGCTGATTACCACAGGTCCTTCACTATTACTTCTCTGCTGAGCTCCGCTCATTACGGTCACATGATCATGACATCAGCACAGGTCCTGCAGAACCACTTCTCTTCTGCTGATTACCACAGGTCCTTCAACATCACTTCTCTACTGAGCTCCGCCCATTATGGTCACATGATCATGACATCAGCACAGGTCCTGCAGAACCCACTTCTCTTCTGCTCATTACCACAGGTCCTTCAACATCACTTCTCTACTGAGCTCCGCCCACCTGATCGTGACATCAGCACAGGTCTTTCACCATCATTTCTCCAATGTTGAGCTCTGGAACTCAGCATTAGAGAAATGGTGGCGCAGAACCTGTGCTGATGTCACGATCATGTGACCATAATGGGCGGAGCTCAGCAGAGAAGTGGTGGTGAAGCACCTGTGGTGTAATCAATGCTGGGGTTGTGACTAAGTTAAAAAAACAATCACGTCTGAATTTTAAGTGACAGTGACTAATGCCAGCAAAAGCACAGCCCATTTGACTAAAACCTAATGTACTGCATTCGCCTAAGCATACACATTTTTTTTTTTTTTAATAAATACATGGATTATTGTTTTAAACCATGTTATTGATGCACAGTTCATCATTTAAAATAAATTGGAGTGGTTTAATATAAAAAAAAACGATGACAGGTTAACTTTAAGGCAAAATCTGCAACAAAATCTGCACCGTTTTCAGATCTCAAAGCAGATTTTGACCTGAAGTTGGGTGTGGAAAGGGGATAACAAATCGGATAACCCCTCCCCTCCCCCCACGCGCCCCTGCACTCCCCCTTCCCCTTTCACCCCCCCGTGAGATCTTTCATATAAAAGTCAAGCTTATATAGATCGAAACGTCTTACCGGCCCTTTGTAAGTCTCAGAAGAAATTTCCAGTAAGACGGTCTTAAATTCTGGACTTCCAGGACAGCCTGAGGGATGTATAAAAATAATTAAAAAATAACGCATTGATCGCAGATCACTTCAGAGTATTAAAGAAGAAAAAAGTGTCATCAATCACAACCGGACTTCAATACTGTCGCCTCTCTAAGCGACCCCGTATCCTGACTTTGAAGGCCACGTGCACCAATGCTCAATTGTACCCGTTTTTATTACGGCCCATCAAAATGAAAAATAATAATAAAAAAAAAAAAATAGTCCTCCGTTATATGTTTACAGCTCCCATGCAGAGTCATGTGTCTCCATGGTAACAGACTACAAACAAAACCAGTGAAGTCTGATCGTGCAGTCATATCTCCTTCCCTCACTCCTCTACTTCTTACTAACCTACCAAGTGTTTGCTTACGGGAAGTAGAAGATGGCTGGCAACATGACCGCGGGATCAGACTACAGACTTTGTAGTCTGTAACCATGGCGACAATAGGTCAGCATAGAGGATGTAAACATGAAGTGTTAGGAGGGGGGTTAATTAGGACTATTTGATGAAGTGAAACTGTTCTTTTTTTGATTTTTAATAAGAAGTGGTGGCATCCGATTGTTTCTTTTAATTAATTGTTGACAGAAACCGTAAAGGGGACCTCCATTTTGGACAATTCCTATAGTCCATTCATAATAAGTTGGTCACAAAGTGTCCTCCTGCCGAAACCCAACTGTGACAAAACCCTAGAGGGAAATTTTCTAACGGCGCCACCACTGGAGAAATGAAGCATTACGCGCTGCATTCGAGTCAATGGCATATCTATGTCGCACAGGACGGGTCCTCCAGGGAAGGTTCTCCTCACAGGGAAGCAGGTTATGGACCTTCCACCCCCCATCCATGAACTCAATCTTCAGGATTATGGGTTTTCTGAAGTGGACAACCCCTTAAACCTCATTACTTACTGCGTGGAAGCAGATGGCCGTGGACACTGCGTAGATGACGCTATCTGCATGAGGGAAATAGGGAAACCTCCCGGCTTCAATCCCCTTGAAATACATTGTCTGCAACAACAAGAGGAGAATGAGTCTCCGAATAGACGAGACCGATTATAACAAAGGATATATGGCGCCATCACAAGGAGGTATAAAGAGATATGTACTCCCCCCCCCCTTGGATTCTGTAATAAATCCACGATACGTTCCATCACACGCTGTATCGTGGTGGTATGTTCCAACAGAAAGTATAGGGGAGTACACAGTGGGTGAAGTGTTATAACCAGGGTCGCTGCATGTGGTCATAGCAAAGGGGTACTCCCATTTCCATAATCCTATCTGAATATATAATAGGTATTCTAATATCAGAAATGTAGTATAGTTCTCCTGATTAGCTAGGTCTCTTACCTCATGTGCAGGGCATTGCAGTAGCTTATGTATCCATGGTAATGACCACAAGTAGCTAACTGTCACTATATGAGTGCTCATAACCAGGGATACCTATGCTGCAATGCCCTGCACATGAGGTAAGGTACTTACTGCATGGAAGCAGATGGCTGTGGACACTGCGTAGATGACGTTATCTGCCTGAGGGAAATAGGGAAACCTCCCGGCTTCAACCCCCTTGAAATACATTGTCTGCAACAACAAGGATACCATGGATACCCAAGCTGCAATGCCCTGCACACGAGATAAGAGACATATCTAATCAGGAGAACTATACTACATTTCGTATTGGAGGTATTTGCTATTATTATTATTAATACACCTAATACATATTGGGATAGGATCTTGGAAATGGGAATCCCCTTTTAACTCTACTGTGTGTACAAAGACCAATACTAGTAAATGTTTTTCAGAAAACACGTGACCACCAATGGGAATGATAACTGGAACATTTGTGAAGATTTTACAATGATCCTTCCAGGTACTGTATGTGTTTTTGTACAGTGGCGGTTCTTGGGTACTGTACCAGAGTATGGCCACTATGCAGTGTATGGAGCAGTGATATTCCAGCTCTGTACACTGTGTTCTTCCAGTAATAGCTGATGAGTGGGGTTCCGGATGATGGACTCCCCCAATCATCTACTTAAAGGATAGGTCACCAGTATCTAATAAGTGGACAATCCCTTTAAGATAACGATCCAATTTAAGAGGTGTCGCCCATACTGGAGTCATCCCAAGTCAATGACGCACTCACCTCCACCAGTTTGGATGCCAGATACATGGAGATTGTGGTGCTTTTGTAAAACATCATGGAGATTCCAGCGAGGAAACCTAGAACACAAAGAAGAACATTGGAAGCAATGGTCACCGGTCCGGGAAAGACTCAATGGAGGCAGGTTAAGCTATGCTGGACACTTAGAGCCCAATTCACTGGTGTCCAACCCTGCAGAAGGGACATACGTCTTATATAGCCTTATATACAGGGGGGCACCTGGGAGGCACAGCATGTGGGTCACCGACCCAAAAAGTCTAGTTGGTCTGTGTACGGCCACTCAGTCATTGGGTTTTTCATAACTCTGTAACACCCTGTCTTCCCATACTGGCGATGCCAACTATAGGCAGGTTCATCAGCCCTTTTTTTGCCCAGTTTTGTGCCTCTTTTTGGTTTGTGCCCCATTCATCTTTACAGTTGCGCCTTTTTATGTGTTCATCTCTTTAGTTTGGCCACAATTGTCAGGGCTTTGGCTTTCCAGATGTTTTTGGCCAATTCATCATTTGCAACTTTTGAAAAGTTGGACATTTTTTTGCAGCAATATTCTCCGGTGTCCTCCGCCCCTATAAACTCCTCCCTTTCCCCCAAAATGATTTCAGGTATGCCAGAAATATTTTTTTTTCCAACATTTTGCAAAATGTGAAAAAGTCACAAAAAGGGTTAAAGACAAAAATGGAGACAATTTTTGGATTTCGCAATCATGAAAGATGTGCGTCATTTTGGAAAATTTGGTGCAAAAAACGCAAACACAAAAAAAAAATGCAAATGTTGAATTGGAGCCTTTGGGATAAATAGGCAGCAGAATAAGTGGATACAAGGGCATAGTAAGGTAACACTAAACCTTGTCAAACGTTGGCCGATGGTTCCTGTGGGACAGTCTATCTTGGAGATAAGGGCGTAACAACCAGGTCCATGCAGGAGGGGGGCCTGCCTATTTCAGCTGAATGTCTGAGGACGCACATTCAGCTGGTGTATTGCGGTGTAGAGACTCGTCGGGTCTGTACACTGCAATGGAGAGTGCTGGCGAATCAGAGGCCGGCAGCTGACATCAGCGTGCCTGTGATTGGGTGCGTATGGGAGTGTTGTCATGTGCTGTCCATGGCATGCACACTATTGTAAGCTGGTAATTTCCTCACCGACATCACACATGGGAGCGGGGGAAGGTAAGTAGAATCTCATTTTTTATATATTTAATTGGAGAAGAACCATGGAACATTATTACTGGCAGAAGCCCACAATGGGGGACATATATATCAGAATGGGGGACATAAATTATTGGAAAGTGCTTAGGGTGGGTGCCATATTTTACTGGAAGAAGCCCAGGATGGAGAGCATTATAGCACGATGGGGAACATATATTACTGGAAAGTACCTAAAATCGGGGACATAATATCAGGATGGGGGGCCATACACAGTATTACTAAAATGAACCCAGGATGGGGGACATTATCAGAGAAAGGAGCCTAAGGTGGAGGAAGTAATATCAGAAAAGGGAGACCTTGTACCAGGAAAAGGCACAGGAAGGAGAACATTATACCAAAAAAATAGACATTGTATCAGGAAGGGGCCCAGGATGGAGACAATATACCAGACTAGGGGACATTATTACAGGTAGAAGCTAGGATGAGGAACATTATACCAAGAAAAGGCCAAGGATGTAGGATGTTATGCTAGGATGGGTGACAGATATACCAGGATGGGAGCCATAAATTACTGGAAATTGCCCAGGATGAAGAACATGATACCAGAAAGGGGGGACATATAATACTGGAAAGTGCCCAGGATAGAGGACATTATACCAGAATGGGGACATACTGTATATTACTGGAATAAACTCAGGAAGGAGGACTTTATGCCAGGATGGGGACATTAGATTACCAGAAACTGCCCAATATAAGGGACATTATACCAGGAGGGGGAGGGGACATATATTACTGGAAAGTACCCAGGATAGAGGACAGTATAGCAAGGTGGAGGGGCATATATTTCTGAAAAGTGGCCAAGATAAAGGACAGTTTATCAGGGTGGGAGGCATATATTCCCAGAAAGTGTCCAGGATAGAGGACAATATACCAGGATGGGGGAGTGCATATATTGCTAAAAAGTGCTCAGGATGGGAGATATTATACCAGGATGAGGGAGGGCCATATATTACTTGAAGATAGCCAGAATGAGGGACACTATAAGACGAAGGAGCACAAGATGGAGGAAGTAATACCTGGAAAGGGAGACACTATACCAAGAAAGGGAGACCTTGTGCCAAGAAGGGGCCCAGGAGAAAGGACATAACACCAAGAAAAGGATACATTATACCAGGAAGGGTCCCAGGATGTAGACATTATACCAGGATGGGGGACATTATTACTAGAAGGGGCCAGGATGATGAACATTGAACCAAGAAAAGGCCCAGGATGGAGGACATAATACCTGTAAGGGGCCCTAGATGGGGGACATTATTACTGGAAGGGGCCAGGATGACGAACATTGAACCAAGAAAAGGCCCGGTATGGAGGACATAATACCTGTAAGGGGCCCTAGATGGGGGACATTATTACTGGAAGGGGCCAGGATGACGAACATTGAACCAAGAAAAGGCCCGGTATGGAGGACATAATACCTGTAAGGGGCCCTAGATGGGGGACATTATTACTGGAAGGGGCCAGGATGACAAACATTGAACCAAGAAAAGGCCCGGTATGGAGGACATAATACCTGTAAGGGGCCCTAGATGGGGGACATTATTACTGGAAGGGGCCAGGATGACGAACATTGAACCAAGAAAAGGCCTGGTATGGAGGACATAATACCTGTAAGGGGCCCTAGATGGGGGACATTATTACTGGAAGGGGCCAGGATGATGAACATTGAACCAAAAAAAGGCCCAGGATGGAGGACATAATACCTGTAAGGGGCCCTAGATGGGGGACATTATTACTGGAAGGGGCCAGGATGACGAACATTGAACCAAGAAAAGGCCCGGTATGGAGGACATAATACCTGTAAGGGGCCCTAGATGGGGGACATTATTACTGGAAGGGGCCAGGATGACAAACATTGAACCAAGAAAAGGCCCGGTATGGAGGACATAATACCTGTAAGGTGCCCTAGATGAAGGACATTATTACTGGAAGGGGCCAGGATGACGAACATTGAACCAAGAAAAGGCCCGGTATAGAGGACATAATACCTGTAAGGGGCCCTAGATGGGGGACATTATTACTGGAAGGGGCCAGGATGACGAATATTGAACCAAGAAAAGGCCCGGTATGGAGGACATAATACCTGTAAGGGGCCCTAGATGGGGGACATTATTACTGGAAGGGGCCAGGATGACGAACATTGAACCAAGAAAAGGCCCGGTATGGAGGACATAATACCTGTAAGGGGCCCTAGATGGGGGACATTATTACTGGAAGGGGCCAGGATGACAAACATTGAACCAAGAAAAGGCCCGGTACGGAGGACATAATACCTGTAAGGGGCCCTAGATGGGGGACATTATTACTGGAAGGGGCCAGGATGACGAACATTGAACCAAGAAAAGGCCCGGTATGGAGGACATAATACCTGTAAGGGGCCCTAGATGGGGGACATTATTACTGGAAGGGGCCAGGATGACAAACATTGAACCAAGAAAAGGCCCGGTATGGAGGACATAATACCTGTAAGGGGCCCTAGATGGGGGACATTATTACTGGAAGGGGCCAGGATGACGAACATTGAACCAAGAAAAGGCCCAGGATGGAGGACATAATATGTGTAAGGGGCCCTGGATGGGGGACATTATTACAAAATGGGGAAAATTGTTACATAACCGGGTGAACAAGTATGTCTTCATCGAATCTGGAACGCTACAAGGGTCCATGCATCTGATGAACATGCAGGTGGGGACACAGGTCCAAATTTGCAACAAGCCCATCGAACTGTAGTTACGTCCCTGCTTGGAGAGTTACAGACTATAACCCTTTTTTCCCCAAATTGAGACAAATGTAGTCCACTGATGGGGTCACATCGACCTGGGAGATCTCTCTACGATCCCAAAAGCCTTACCAGCTATAAGCGCATGAAGCTCGTCATCCAGATTCCGAACCCATCGCAATAAGCAGCTTGTCCCCTGTGTGGACAGACAGAATGGACACGATTTTAGTAGCCACAGCTTACATGCATTGTGTCTTGGAGTCTCACGCATCCTCTTCCTGACTCATCAGAGGCATTGCCCGATTCTCTGTTGCTCCACTATACTTTACACTGCAGCTCGGTTTATTCTGACAGGCTTCTTTTTATTAGCACAAGCCCACCAAGAGATCATGGGGAAGTCAATGCATGAAATAATGTGACACTGATGGGCAACTAGGAAACTAGACTGGGTGATCCAGCTGGAAATGGGGACTAATGGAAGTGAAACAAGTGGGCTATAAAATAGTGGGGACAAAAAGGAAAAAAAAAAATAGGAATTGCAGGAGTGGCCGTACCTTATAAATACTGACAAACGACCCCAGGAAAGCCCCGAGCTGGAAATTTTCTTTGTTGTAAAACAGAGAGATCAACCGAGACGGCTTTGTAAACACTTGTCTGAATGTGGACGGGATCCGGAGGCAGCACTGGATCAGGTACCCAACGCTGAACATGCGTATAAATCCCTGAAAAACAATAGAAGCAGTATTATAGTAGTTATATTCTTGTAAATAGGAGCAGTATTATAGTAGTTATATTCTTGTACAT
The DNA here is from genome assembly GCF_048569485.1 of Anomaloglossus baeobatrachus. NCBI lineage: Eukaryota > Metazoa > Chordata > Amphibia > Anura > Aromobatidae > Anomaloglossus > Anomaloglossus baeobatrachus. The sequence continues at coordinate 774,295,672 of NC_134354.1, read as the reverse complement.
AGGAGCAGTATTATAGTAGTTATATTCTTGTAAATAGGAGCAGTATTATAGTAGTTATATTCTTGTACATAGGGGCAGTATTATAGTAGTTATATTCTTGTACATAGGGGGCAGTATTATAGTAGTTATATTCTTGTAAATAGGAGCAGTATTATAGTAGTTATATTCTTGTACATAGGAGCAGTATTATAGTAGTTATATTCTTGTAAATAGGAGCAGTATTATAGTAGTTATATTCTTGTACATAGGGGCAGTATTATAGTAGTTATATTCTTGTACATAGGGGGCAGTATTATAGTAGTTATATTCTTGTACATAGGAGCAGTGTTATAGTAATTATATTCTTGTACATAGGGGCAGTATTATAGTAGTTATATTCTTGTACATAGGAGCAGTATTATAGTAGTTATATTCTTGTACATAGGAGCAGTGTTATAGTAGTTATATTCTTGTACATAGGGGCAGTATTATAGTAGTTATATTCTTGTACATAGGAGGCAATATTATAGTAGTTATATTCTTGTACATAGGAGCAGTGTTATAGTAGTTATATTCTTGTACATAGGGGCAGTATTATAGTAGTTATATTCTTGTACATAGGAGGCAATATTATAGTAGTTATATTCTTGTACATAGGAGCAGTGTTATAGTAGTTATATTCTTGTACATAGGGGCAGTATTATAGTAGTTATATTCTTGTACATAGGAGCAGTATTATAGCAGTTATATTCTTGTACATAGGGGGCAGTATTATAGTAGTTATATTCTTGTACATAGGGGGCAGTATTATAGTAGTTATATTCTTGTACATAGGGGCAGTATTATAGTAGTTATATTCTTGTACATAGGAGCAGTATTATAGTAGTTATATTCTTGTACATAGGAGCAGTATTATAGTAGTTATATTCTTGTACATAGGGGGCAGTATTATAGTAGTTATATTCTTGTACATAGGAGCAGTATTATAGTAGTTCTATTCTTGTACATAGGGGCAGTATTATAGTAGTTATATTCTTGTACATAGGAGCAGTATTATAGTAGTTATATTCTTGTACATAGGGGCAGTATTATAGTAGTTATATTCTTGTACATAGGAGCAGTATTATAGCAGTTATATTCTTGTACATAGGGGGCAGTATTATAGTAGTTATATTCTTGTACATAGGGGGCAGTATTATAGTAGTTATATTCTTGTACATAGGGGCAGTATTATAGTAGTTATATTCTTGTACATAGGAGCAGTATTATAGCAGTTATATTCTTGTACATAGGGGCAGTATTATAGTAGTTATATTCTTGTACATAGGGATCAGTATTATAGTAGTTATATTCTTGTACATAGGAGCAGTATTATAGCAGTTATATTCTTGTACATAGGGGCAGTATTATAGTAGTTATATTCTAGTACATAGGAGCAGTATTATAGTAGTTATATTCTTGTACATAGGGGGCAGTATTCTAGTAGTTATATTCTTGTACATAGGGCAGTATTATAGTAGTTATATTCTTGTACATGGGGCAGTATTATAGTAGTTATATTCTTGTACATAGCAGCAGTATTATAGTAGTTATATTCTTGTACATAGGGGCAGTATTATAGTAGTTATATTCTTGTACATAGGATGCAGTATTATAGTAGTTATATTCTTGTACATAGGAGCAGTATTATAGTAGTTATATTCTTGTACATAGGGGGCGGTACTATAGTAGTTATATTCTTGTACATAGGGGGCAGTATTATAGTAGTTATATTCTTATACATAGGGGCAGTATTATAGTAGTTATATTCTTGTACATAGGGGCAGTATTATAGTAGTTATATTCTTATACATAGGAGCAGTATTATAGTAGTTATATTCTTGTACATAGGAGCAGTATTATAGTAGTTATATTCTTGTACATAGGATGCAGTATTATAGTAGTTATATTCTTGTACATAGGAGCAGTATTATAGTAGTTATATTCTTGTACATAGGGGGCGGTACTATAGTAGTTATATTCTTGTACATAGGGGGCAGTATTATAGTAGTTATATTCTTATACATAGGGGCAGTATTATAGTAGTTATATTCTTGTACATAGGGGCAGTATTATAGTAGTTATATTCTTATACATAGGAGCAGTATTATAGTAGTTATATTCTTGTACATAGGGGGAGGTACTATAGTAGTTATATTCTTGTACATAGGGGGTAGTATTATAGTAGTTATATTCTTATACATAGGGGCAGTATTATAGTAGTTATATTCTTGTACATAGGATCAGTATTATAGTAGTTATATTCTTGTACATAGGAGCAGTATTATAGTAGTTATATTCTTGTACATAGGGGGCAGTATTATAGTAGTTATATTCTTGTACATAGGGGGCAGTATTATAGTAGTTATATTCTTGTATATAGGGGGCAGCATTATAGTAGTTATATTCTTGTACATAGGAGCAGTAGTATAGTAGTTATATTCTTGTACATAGGGGGCAGTATTATAGTAGTTATATTCTTGTACATAGGAGCAGTATTATAGTAGTTATATTCTTGTACATAGGGGGCAGTATTATAGTAGTTATATTCTTGTACATAGGAGCAGTATTATAGTAGTTATATTCTTGTACATAGGGGACAGTATTATAGTAGTTATATTCTTGTACATAGGAGCAGTATTATAGTAGTTATATTCTTGTACATAGGAGCAGTATTATAGTAGTTATATTCTTGTACATAGGAGCAGTATTATAGTAGTTATATTCTTGTACATAGGGGGCAGTATTATAGTAGTTATATTCTTGTACATAGGGGCAGTATTATACTGGTTATATTCTTGTACATAGGGGCAGTATTATAGTAGTTATATTCTTGTACATAGGAGCAGTATTATAGTAGTTATATTCTTGTACATAGGGGCAGTATTATAGTAGTTATATTCTTGTACATAGGGGGCAGTATTATAGTAGTTATATTCTTGTACATAGGAGCAGTATTATAGTAGTTATATTCTTGTACATAGGAGCAGTATTATAGTAGTTATATTCTTGTACATAGGGGGCAGTATTATAGTAGTTATATTCTTGTACATAGGGGCAGTATTATAGTAGTTATATTCTTGTATATAGGGGCAGTATTATAGTAGTAATATTGTACATAGAGGCAGTATTATAGCAGTTATATTCTTGTACATAGGGGCAGTATTATAGCAGTTATATTCTTGTACATAGGGGCAGTATTATAGTAGTTACAGTCATAGCTGAAAGTGTTAGTGCCCTTGAAATTGGTACAGAAAACTATTCCAGAGTGTCACAATAAAGAATCTGCGCCTGTGATTATAATTAAACCTTCGTTCTCTTAGACGTGGAGGATGCCTTTTTGTCCCAGTTGCAGACCTAAAGTCATGGCTGAAAGTGTTGGCCCCTTAAAATTGTTCTTGAAAATGAAATATTTCTCCCATAAAGTTATTACAATTACACACGTTATTTCCTTTGTGTGTATTGGAAAAACAAAAAAACAACAGAGAAAAAAAGAAGATTGGAAATAATTTCCCACAAAAACTGACAAAATTGTGGGTAAACAAGCATGTGATGCTCGTTTCAACTCACCTGTGGCAAGTAACAGGTGTGGGCAATATGAAAATCACACCTGAAACCAGATAAAAAGGGAGAAGTGGACTAAATCTTTGCAGTGTGGGTCTATGTGTGTCACACTAAGCATGGAGAACAGACAGAGAAAAAGAGAACTGTCTGACAACATGCTCTCGAAAATTGAGACGGTTGCAAGTCCATCTCCAGAGATCTTGATGTTCCTTTTTCCACGATGCGCAACATAATCAAGAACCTTACAATCTGTTGCACTGTAACTAATCTTCCTGGACGTGGACGGCAGAGAAAAATTGACGAGCAGTTGTAACGCAGGATAGTTCAGATGGTGGATAAGCCCCAATCATGAGCCAAAGAATTGGCTCAGTGTGCATCAGTGTGAGCACGAACTATCTGTCCACATCTGAATAAAATGAAATGCTATGGAGGAGACCCAGGAGGCCCCCACTACTGACACAGAGACATAAAAAAGCCAGAATATAGGGGAGTAACCAAAATCCTTCTGGGAAACCATCTTGTTGGCAGATGAGACCAAGATGGAGCTTTTTGGTAAAGCACATCATTCTACTGTTTACCAAAAATGGAATGAGGCCTACAAAGTAAAGAACACAGAACCTACAGTCAGATATGGTGGAGGTCAGAGATGTTTTTTGGTTATTTTGCTGCTGGATGCCCTGACTGTGTGCAAGACATCATAAAATCTGAAGATTACCAAAAGATTGTGGATGGCAATGTAGAGCTCAGTGTCAGATTCTGGGTTTGTGTCCCAGGTCATGGGTCTTCCAGCACGACAATGACCCCAAACACTTCATGAAGCCCCAGAAATGGATGGAAACAAAGCGCTGGAGAGTTCTGAAGTGGCCGCTATGAGTCCGGATCTGAATCCCACTGTCATCTGTGGAGACATCTTAATATTACTGGTGGGAGAAGAGAAGAGAAGACGCCTTCAAGTATGAGAGACCGGGAGCAGATTATAAAGAAGAGTCCAAAATTCCAGGTGAGAGGAGGAAGAAGCCTGTGGACGGGTATAGGAGGCGACTGATTGCAGTTATTTATTCCAAAGGCTGTGCAACCAAATATTAAGGTGAGGGGTAGAACTATTTTGTCCGGCCCATTTTTGGAGATTTGTGTGAAATTAGGTCCAATTTGCCTTTTTTTTATTGTTTTTTTTTGTGTTGTTCCAATACACACAAAGGAAATAAACATCTGTATAACAAAATGTGTGATTGTAATAATACTTCTTTTTAGGTTTCCTCTCTTTTTGGGATTTCTGTATGAATATATTATCTGAAACATTAGGGCGTCCATTCACACATTGCATTTAGCGAATAACTGTTGCAATACCTTTTCCTGACACCAGATGGCGGTAAAGTTTCACAGATGTTTTCGGTTATTCCATCATTTGAGGCTTTTTGAAGAGACTACTCTTTTTTTTTTAAGTTTCTTTCTATAGTTTATGACTAAAGAGCGACATTTTAAAGCTATTTGGACGGATTTCACAAAAAAGTGACTTTTGGCGTTTTGTCACGAAGCTCTGACAGATTGGGTAGGGCTTGGACGGGATGTGGTGCGGTGATCCCTGCCCATTAAATTCACGATGGATAGAGGCAAACCCCGGCCACAAATCCTACTCCAGTCCTTGAGGTGCAAAAGAAGATGCTCCTCTGTATGGATCAAGCGCCCTACTCTTCACCCCACATCCTCATGAACACTGGCATAACAAAATATCCTGGTCTTTATGAATAGGGGTCTCTGTGTTTGAATTTTTCAATTTCTCAGCATTTCCAAGATACTCGCTGTCAGTGGATACAACACCGGTGTATATGTACAGGGCAGCAACCTGCATACAGCTAATGCTACTCAGCTCAGAAATGGATAGGATTGTGTACAGGGCCCTAGAGAAAGCTCAGTGAGCGAAACATCAGCAGCAGCGGCACAAATCTGTCCACTGATAACCTACAATCAGTGTGGGTGGTCAACTCATATACCGAGTATAATGGAAGTCAGTGGGAAGATCATCACTAGTTACAAGTATTGAGCACCCGAGCATTGTAGTGCCCGCTCATCACTAGTTACGAGTACTGAGCACCCGAGCATGGTAGTGCCCGCTCATCACTAGTTACGAGTACTGAGCACCCGAGCATGGTAGTGCCCGCTCATCACTAGTTACGAGTACTGAGCACCCGAGCATGGTAGTGCCCGCTCATCACTAGTTACGAGTACTGAGCACCCGAGCATTGTAGTGCCCGCTCATCACTAGTTACGAGTACAGAGCACATGAGCATGGTGGTGCCCGCTCATCACTAGTTACGAATACAGAGCACCTGAGCATGGTAGTGCCCGCTCATCACTAGTTACGAATACAGAGCACCCGAGCATGGTAGTGCCCGCTCATCACTAGTTACATGTATTAAGCACCCGAGCATGGTAGTGCCCGCTCATCACTAGTTACGAGTATCGAGCCCCTGAGCATGGTAGTGCTCACTCATCACTAGTTACGAGTACTGAGCACCCGAGCATGGTAGTGCCCACTCATCACTAGTTACGAGTACTGAGCACCCGAGCATGGTAGTGCCCGCTCATCACTAGTTACGAGTACTGAGCACCCGAGCATGGTAGTGCCTGCTCATCACTAGTTCCGAGTACAGAGCACCTGAGCATGGTAGTGCCCACTCATCACTAGTTACCAGTACTGAGCACCCGAGCATGGTAGTGCCCGCTCATCACTAGTTACCAGTACTGAGCACCCGAGCATGGTAGTGCCCGCTCATCACTAGTTACGAGTACAGAGCACCCGAGCATGGTAGTGCTCACTCATCACTAGTTACCAGTACTGAGCACCCGAGCATGGTAGTGCCCGCTCATCACTAGTTACCAGTACTGAGCACCCGAGCATGGTAGTGCCCGCTCATCACTTGTTACGAGTACTGAGCACCCGAGCATGGTAGTGCCCGCTCATCACTAGTTTCCAGTACTGAGCACCCGAGCATGGTAGTGCCCGCTCATCAGTAGTTACGAGTAGTGAGCACCCGAGCATGGTAGTGCCCGCTCATCACTAGTTACGAGTACAGAGCACCAGAGCATGGTAGTGCCCGCTCATCACTAGTTTCCAGTACTGAGCCCCCGAGCATGATAGTGCCCGCTCATCACTAGTTTCCAGTACTGAGCCCCCAAGCATAGTAGTGCCCAATCATCACTAGTTACCAGTACTAAGCACCCGAGCATGGTAGTGCCCACTCATCACTAGTTACGAGTACAGAGCACCCGAGCATGGTAGTGCCCACTCATCACTTGAAATAACCTTTAGAAATAAAAAGGGCTGTCCTAGAATTCAAAAAACATGGCTGCTTTCTTCCCAAAACAGCACCACATTGGTCCACAGGTTGTGTGTGGTATTACAGCCCAGTCTCAGTCACTTTAATGCAGTTGAGCTGCAATACCACACGCAACCTGTAAGTGAGAGTGGCGCCGTTTCTGATATAAAGCAGCCATGTTTTTACTCTTTTACTGCAGCACAACCTCTTTATTTGTAATGTGGGCTGCAGACAGCAGTGGGTGGGCTCACCAGTCGGGGTCAGGTCGTCAGCGTTAGTAATTAATTGACGGATTAGTCCTCTATCCTTTATTACTGGAGATGATGCTGATTTTCTTGGCCGGGGTTTCGGGGGGAGTTGACGTAAGACGTTGGCTCATACAGCCGTAGTGGAGTTTATCAGCGAGGGTCTTCAAAGCAGCATGTCTGCCATCCTGGCCGGGGTCCGCCGCAGCTTGTAGCAATTACCCCGCTCTGCAATCAGCGCTTACCTTAATGCAGTAAGAGATACAGTTGTCTTCGTAGTGTTTGCAGCATCTGTGCCTCGGCCCGTGCTTGCATCTAAACAGAGAGCCATAAATCACCGGGAAGAATGCACAAGAGTAAATAGAAATGTATCGTATCGGCAAACACTCCGCGAGCACGCAGGGCCACCACCGCCGAGAATATGGACATAGGCGGAAAGACACAACCCTGAGCGTGAGATATACAGCGAGTCTAGACCAGGAGGGTGGAAGGCTGGAGACAAATAAGCCGCCAGTCACCAACACCGGGGGGCACAACAGTACCAGGAATTAAAGGTGTGGTCCAAAGCTACGACCAAGGTGTGGTCAAGGGCTACGACCAAGGTGTGGTTCAGAGCTACGACCAAGGTGTGGTCCAGAGCTACGACCAAGGTGTGGTTCAGAGCTACGACCAAGGTGTGGTCCAGAGCTACGACCAAGGTGTGGTTCAGAGCTACGACCAAGGTGTGGTCCAGAGCTACAACCAAGGTGTGGTTCAGAGCTATGATCAAGGTGTGGTCCAGGGCTACGACCAAGGTGTGGTCCAGGGCTACGACCAAGGTGTGGTCCAGGGCTATGATCAAGTTGTGTTCCAGAGCTACGACCAAGGTGTGGTTCAGAGCTATGACCAAGGTGTGGTCCAGAGCTACGACCAAGGTGTGGTCCAGAGCTACGACCAAGGTGTGGTTCAGAGCTACGACCAAGGTGTAGTTCAGAGCTATGATCAAGGTGTGGTTCAGAGCTACGACCAAGGTGTGGTCCAGGGCTACGACCAAGGTGTGGTTCAGAGCTACGACCAAGGTGTGGTCCAGAGCTACGACCAAGGTGTGGTTCAGAGCTACGATCAAGGTGTGGTCCAGGGCTACGACCAAGGTGTGGTCCAGGGCTACGACCAAGGTGTGGTCCACGGCTACGACCAAGGTGTGGTCCAGAGCTACGACCAAGGTGTGGTCCAGAGCTACGACCAAGGTGTGGTTCAAGGTTACGACCAAGGTGTGGTCCAGGGCTACGACCATGGTGTGGTCCAGAGCTACAACCAAGGTGTGGTCCAGATCTATGACCAAGGTGTGGTTCAGAGCTATGATCAAGGTGTGGTTCAGAGCTATGATCAAGGTGTGGTCCAGAGCTATGACCAAGGTGTGGTCCAGGGCTACGACCAAGGTGTGGTCCAGAGCTATGATCAAGGTGTGGTCCAGAGCTACGACCAAGGTGTGGTTCAGAGCTACGATCAAGGTGTGGTCCAGGGCTACGACCAAGGTGTGGTCCAGGGCTACGACCAAGGTGTGGTCCAGAGCTACGACCAAGGTGTGGTCCAGAGCTACGACCAAGGTGTGGTTCAAGGTTACGACCAAGGTGTGGTCCAGGGCTACGACCATGGTGTGGTCCAGAGCTACAACCAAGGTGTGGTCCAGATCTATGACCAAGGTGTGGTTCAGAGCTATGATCAAGGTGTGGTTCAGAGCTATGATCAAGGTGTGGTCCAGAGCTATGACCAAGGTGTGGTCCAGGGCTACGACCAAGGTGTGGTCCAGAGCTATGATCAAGGTGTGGTCCAGAGCTACGACCAAGGTGTGGTTCAGAACTACGACCAAGGTGTAGTTGAGAGCTATGATCAAGGTGTGGTTCAGAGCTACGACCAAGGTGTGGTTCAGAGCTACGACCAAGGTGTGGTCCAGAGCTACGACCAAGGTGTGGTTCAGAGCTACGATCAAGGTGTGGTCCAGGGCTACGACCAAGGTGTGGTCCAGGGCTACGACCAAGGTGTGGTCCAGAGCTACGACCAAGGTGTGGTCCAGAGCTACGACCAAGGTGTGGTTCAGGGTTACGACCAAGGTGTGGTCCAGGGCTACGACCATGGTGTGGTCCAGAGCTACAACCAAGGTGTGGTCCAGATCTATGACCAAGGTGTGGTTCAGAGCTATGATCAAGGTGTGGTTCAGAGCTATGATCAAGGTGTGGTCCAGAGCTATGACCAAGGTGTGGTCCAGAGCTACGACCAAGGTGTGGTCCAGATCTATGACCAAGGTGTGGTTCAGAGCTATGATCAAGGTGTGGTTCAGAGCTATGATCAAGGTGTGGTCCAGAGCTATGACCAAGGTGTGGTCCAGGGCTACGACCAAGGTGTGGTCCAGAGCTACGACCAAGGTATGATCCAAGGCTATGACCAAGGTGTGGTCCAGGGCTTCGACCAAGGTGTGGTCCAGGGCTACGACCAAGGTGTGGTCCAGGGCTACGACCAAAGTGTGGGTCCAGGGCTACGACCAAGGTTTGGTCCAGAGCTATGACCAAGGTGTGGTCCAGAGCTACGACCAAGGTATGATCCAAGGCTATGACCAAGGTGTGGTCCAGAGCTATGACCAAGGTGTGGTTTAGAGCTACGACCAAGGTATCATCCAAGGCTATGACCAAGGTGTGGTCCAGGGCTATGACCAAGGTTTGGTCCAGGGCTACGACCAAGGTGTGGGCAAGGCCTACGACCAAGGTGTGGTCCAGAGCTACGACCAAGGTGTGGTCCAGAGCTACGACCAAGGTGTGGTTCAAGGTTACGACCAAGGTGTGGTCCAGGGCTACGACCATGGTGTGGTCCAGAGCTACAACCAAGGTGTGGTCCAGATCTATGACCAAGGTGTGGTTCAGAGCTATGATCAAGGTGTGGTTCAGAGCTATGATCAAGGTGTGGTCCAGAGCTATGACCAAGGTGTGGTCCAGGGCTACGACCAAGGTGTGGTCCAGAGCTATGATCAAGGTGTGGTCCAGAGCTACGACCAAGGTGTGGTTCAGAGCTACGACCAAGGTGTAGTTGAGAGCTATGATCAAGGTGTGGTTCAGAGCTACGACCAAGGTGTGGTTCAGAGCTACGACCAAGGTGTGGTCCAGAGCTACGACCAAGGTGTGGTTCAGAGCTACGATCAAGGTGTGGTCCAGGGCTACGACCAAGGTGTGGTCCAGGGCTACGACCAAGGTGTGGTCCAGAGCTACGACCAAGGTGTGGTCCAGAGCTACGACCAAGGTGTGGTTCAGGGTTACGACCAAGGTGTGGTCCAGCGCTACGACCATGGTGTGGTCCAGAGCTACAACCAAGGTGTGGTCCAGATCTATGACCAAGGTGTGGTTCAGAGCTATGATCAAGGTGTGGTTCAGAGCTTTGATCAAGGTGTGGTCCAGAGCTATGACCAAGGTGTGGTCCAGAGCTACGACCAAGGTGTGGTCCAGATCTATGACCAAGGTGTGGTTCAGAGCTATGATCAAGGTGTGGTTCAGAGCTATGATCAAGGTGTGGTCCAGAGCTATGACCAAGGTGTGGTCCAGGGCTACGACCAAGGTGTGGTCCAGAGCTACGACCAAGGTATGATCCAAGGCTATGACCAAGGTGTGGTCCAGGGCTATGACCAAGGTGTGGTCCAGGGCTACGACCAAGGTGTGGTCCAGGGCTACGACCAAGGTGTGGGTCCAGGGCTACGACCAAGGTTTGGTCCAGAGCTATGACCAAGGTGTGGTCCAGAGCTACGACCAAGGTATGATCCAAGGCTATGACCAAGGTGTGGTCCAGAGCTATGACCAAGGTGTGGTTTAGAGCTACGACCAAGGTATCATCCAAGGCTATGACCAAGGTGTGGTCCAGGGCTATGACCAAGGTGTGGTCCAGGGCTATGACCAAGGTTTGGTCCAGGGCTACGACCAAGGTGTGGGCAAGGGCTACGACCAAGGTGTGGTCCAGAGCTACGACCAAGGTGTGGTTCAAGGTTACGACCAAGGTGTGGTCCAGGGCTACGACCATGGTGTGGTCCAGAGCTACAACCAAGGTGTGGTCCAGATCTATGACCAAGGTGTGGTTCAGAGCTATGATCAAGGTGTGGTTCAGAGCTATGATCAAGGTGTGGTCCAGAGCTATGACCAAGGTGTGGTCCAGGGCTACGACCAAGGTGTGGTCCAGAGCTATGATCAAGGTGTGGTCCAGAGCTACGACCAAGGTGTAGTTGAGAGCTATGATCAAGGTGTGGTTCAGAGCTACGACCAAGGTGTGGTTCAGAGCTACGACCAAGGTGTGGTCCAGAGCTACGACCAAGGTGTGGTTCAGAGCTACGATCAAGGTGTGGTCCAGGGCTACGACCAAGGTGTGGTCCAGGGCTACGACCAAGGTGTGGTCCAGAGCTACGACCAAGGTGTGGTCCAGAGCTACGACCAAGGTGTGGTTCAGGGTTACGACCAAGCTGTGGTCCACGGCTACGACCATGGTGTGGTCCAGAGCTACAACCAAGGTGTGGTCCAGATCTATGACCAAGGTGTGGTTCAGAGCTATGATCAAGGTGTGGTTCAGAGCTATGATCAAGGTGTGGTCCAGAGCTATGACCAAGGTGTGGTCCAGAGCTACGACCAAGGTGTGGTCCAGATCTATGACCAAGGTGTGGTTCAGAGCTATGATCAAGGTGTGGTTCAGAGCTATGATCAAGGTGTGGTCCAGAGCTATGACCAAGGTGTGGTCCAGGGCTACGACCAAGGTGTGGTCCAGAGCTACGACCAAGGTATGATCCAAGGCTATGACCAAGGTGTGGTCCAGGGCTACGACCAAGGTGTGGTCCAGGGCTACGACCAAGGTGTGGTCCAGGGCTACGACCAAGGTGTGGGTCCAGGGCTACGACCAAGGTTTGGTCCAGAGCTATGACCAAGGTGTGGTCCAGAGCTACGACCAAGGTATGATCCAAGGCTATGACCAAGGTGTGGTCCAGAGCTATGACCAAGGTGTGGTTTAGAGCTACGACCAAGGTATCATCCAAGGCTATGACCAAGGTGTGGTCCAGGGCTATGACCAAGGTGTGGTCCAGGGCTATGACCAAGGTTTGGTCCAGGGCTACGACCAAGGTGTGGGCAAGGGCTACGACCAAGGTGTGGTCCAGAGCTACGACCAAGGTGTGGTTCAGAGCTATGATCAAAGTGTGGTCCAGGGCTACGATCAAGGTGTGGTCCAGAGCTACGACCAAGGCGTGGTCCAAGGCTATGACCAAGGTGTGGTCCAGGGCTATGATCAAGGTGTGGTCCAGGACTACGACCAAGGTGTGGTCCAGAGCTACGACCAAGGTGTGGTCCAAGGCTATGGCCAAGGTGTAGTCCAGGGCTATGACCAAGGCATGGTCAAGGGCTACGACCAAGGTGTGGTCTAGAACTACGACCAAGGTGTGGTCTAGGGCTGCGACTGGCTCAATATCTGCTTGTTGTAGTGGCCGTTCTGGGGTACTGTAGCTCAGGTCACAAATGTTTCAATAGGTGGTAACTGGCGGCCGTAGCTGATCAGTGGCGGTAACTTTTCCAGCATACTAGTGTTGATGAAAACATTTATAAACCTAATCCTGGTTGTCTGAGGGGAATGCTTGACCTGTCAACCTAACAATGTACCGGTCTAGACATCAGATACATGTGAAGTACCTCCTGGACCGGCAGCAGTACCTGCTACAACTCTAAAGATATCACTTTCTAACCACTACACTGCCAGGGACATTGTTATTTACTAAACCACTATAGATATAGATTATATATATATATATATACACGTATATGTATATATATATATATATGTATATATATATATATATATATATATATATATATATATACGTATATGTATATATACGTATATGTATATATATATATATATATATATATATATATATACGCATATGTATATATACGTATATGTATATATATATATATATATATATATATATGTATATATATATATATATATATATATATATACACGCACACACTTAAACCACTAGACCATCAGGGGTATTGTTATTAGCTAGATCTATAGATATATTGCAAACTACACTGCTTGACTACCAGAGATATAATTATTTGATAGACCGCAAAACAGTTTAATTACATGCTGTAACCACTGAGTCACCAAGGGTATTGTTATTTGGTAGACCACTAAATGATCTACTTAAAGTAACCACTGGTCTACCAGGGATATCTTTATTTGCTAGACCACCACTGGTCTACCAGGGATAATGTTATTGCTAGACCTCTAAATATATTGCATACTACACTACTTGCATACCGGGGATATTATTTGATTGACCACTAAACAATTGACTTATAGTAACCACTGGGCCACCAGGGATATTGTTATTTGCTAGACCACTATCACATCCATATCTGCTATTAGCATGCTGTAGTGAGATAACCCCTTTAATCACTATCCTACTCTCCAGGACACTTTTGTCTGTTAATGTCACTCTTCTCTCAATATCTCTGCTTGCTGTCAGTAAAGAGAAACATTCATGTTTGCAGTGAGAGGCTGAAGTCTGTCCTGAGCCGGTCTGGTAGATTGTTACAAGGTATTTATTTGTATGGTTCATGAATTTTTTCCCATATCATATTTCATATAATATGTGATGTGACATCCTCATTCCTGGGGGGCACAAACGCTGGGACTCCTAACAATGAAAAGAATGAGGGTCTGTATCACTGGTTATACGCTGCACAGCTGAACTCCCCCCTAGTGGTCTGCGGGGAGAGAAGCCACGAGGGGGATTTATGCTGCAATACCTACACTTATACAGTGGAAAACATAATGCTGGGAAAGTTCAGCTCTGAAGACTACAGAATAGTGAGTGCAGCTCTGGAGTATAATACAGGAGGTAACTCAGGATCAGTAATGTAATGTATGTACACAGTGACTGCACCAGCAGAATAGTGAGTGCAGCTCTGGAGTATAATACAGGAGGTAACTCAGGATCAGTACAGGATCAGTAATGTAATGTATGTACACAGTGACTGCACCAGCAGAATAGTGAGTGCCGCTCTGGAGTATAATACAGGAGGTAACTCAGGATCAGTACAGGATCAGTAATGTAATGTATGTACACAGTGACTGCACCAGCAGAATAGTGAGTGCAGCTCTGGAGTATAATACAGGAGGTAACTCAGGATCAGTACAGGATCAGTAATGTAATGTATGTACACAGTGACTGCACCAGCAGAATAGTGAGTGCAGCTCTGGAGTATAATACAGGATGTAACTCAGGATCAGTAATGTAATGTGTGTACACAGTGACTGCACCAGCAGAATAGTGAGTGCAGCTCTGGAGTATAATACAGGAGGTAACTCAGGATCAGGACAGGATCAGTAATGTAATGTATGTACACAGTGACTGCACCAGCAGAAGAGTGAGTGCAGCTCTGGAGTATAATACAGGATGTAACTTAGGATCAGTAATGTAATGTATGTACACAGTGACTGCACCAGAAGGAATAGAGAGTGCAGCTCTGGAGTATAATACAGGAGGTAACTCAGGATCAGTAATGTAATGTATGTTCACAGTGACTGCCCCAGCAGAATAGTGAGTGCAGCTCTGGAGTACAATACTGGAGGTAACTCAGGCTCCATTCTCGATGCTTCATTACCATTCCCCTGATATATGCTTGTTTCCCGGTCATTATATAGCCGTCTGTAGACTCTTGTAACAATCTCAGATTGTCCGTAATCAGAAACATCGTGAACGTCTTAAGGTAAAATTCCCAGTCTTATGGACATGTTGAGTAACTCGCACCCTCATCGCTGAGAAGACGCTGGATTCCTGACCTAATACTCCTGAGTCTGATACATTCACATGATTTACGGGGATGGTTTTGGCCGCTGTGTGGTTTTTCCATTTCTCCGAGACTCTACTAATGGTCAAAGTGACAGAGCATGGTTTACAAATGAACCCCCCCCTTTCTCCCCAAACCTCGTACATACATTGAGTCCATAAGTTTCCTTGTCAGAGAGAATATATTGATCCGCCGAGAGGTTTCCTCCCGCTCCTTGGATTTCTTCCCGCTTTTGGCATACAGGGTTTCAGGCAGCAGAGTATGAGCAGGAATTTCTTCTTTTCCCACAATGAATCTGATGAAAAAAAAAATAATATTGCATTAAAACATCCGCACCCTGGTAATATGCCATAAAACATCCGCACCCTGGTAATGTGCCATAAAACACCCACACCCTGGTAATGTGCCATAAAATACTCGCACCCTTGTAATGTGCCATAAAATGCCCACACTCTGGTAATGTGCCATAAAACACCCGCACCCCGGTAATGTGCCATAAAATACCCGCACTCTTGTAATGTGCCATAAAATACCCACACTCTGGTAATGTGTCATAAAATACCCGAACCCTTGTAATGTGCTATAAAATACCCGCACCCTGGTAATGTGCCATAAAACACCCACACCCTTGTAAAGTGTCATAAAACACCCGCACCCTGGTAATGTGCCATAAAATACCCGCACCCTTGTAATGTACTATAAAATACCCACACCCTGGTAATGTGTCATAAAGTACCCGCACCCTGGTAATGTGCCATAAAATACTTGCACCCTTGTAATGTACTATAAAATACCCACACCCTGGTAATGTATCATAAAGTACCCGCACCCTGGTAATCTGCCATAAAATACTCGCACCCTTGTAATGTACTATAAAATACCCACACCCTGGTAATGTGTCATAAAATACTCGCACCCTTGTAATGTACTATAAAATACCCGCACCCTGGTAATGTGCCATAAAATACCCGCACCCTGGTAATGTGCCATAAAATACCTGCACCCTGGTAATGTGGCATAAAATATCCACACCCCGGTAATATGCCATAAAATACCCGCACCCTGGTAATGTGCCATAAAACACCCGCACCCTTGTAATGTGCTATAATACACCCGTACCCCGGTAATGTGCCATAAAACTCCCGTACACTGGTAATGTGTCATAAAACACTCACACCCTGGTAATGTGCCATAAAACACCTGCACCCTAATAATGTGCCATAAAACACCCGCACCCCAGTAATGTACCATAAAACACCCATACCCCAGTAATGTGCTATAATACACCCGTACTCCGGTAATGTGCCATAAAACATCCGCACCCCGGTAATGTGCCATAAACCACCCATACCCTGGTAATGTGCTATAATACACCCGTACCCCAGTAATGTGCCATAAAATACCAGCACCCCAATAATGTACCATAAAATACCGGCACCCTGGTAATGTGCCATAAAACACCCGCATCCCGGTAATGTGCCCTAGCGGATTTGAAGAACCTTTTAGAACACTCTTTTGGGCATCGAGGAGGCGGCACGTGTTACTGTTTTTCCCTTCTAGCTTTCCGATCAATAGCGTCTTGCTAATGGACTATAATAACAAAAAAAGAAAGCTGCACTCTGAAATGCTAAAACATGCAAACAATGAATGTAAGAATATAGATATTCATTACTGATCATGGAAATCTAAGAAAAATTTAGTTCTTTAGCATACAAAAATGGCCATTTCGATATCTGCCCAGTAGCCACGTCAAGGCATATCTCTATACTGGGAACCTACACTGCACTGAAGCCTCTTCTCTGGATTACAAACCGCCTGTCTATAGGTAAGTAGGAATCTGCTACTAGAGAATAAAGTCACCTGTGACTAATGGGGGAGGGGTGCACAGTCTGAGGGCATGACTCCATAATCTAGACAAAAAGACTGATGGTACTCCCAAAATGCAATCTAAATATCTCAATTTTTCCTAGATTTCTTAAGCAGTAATGCATATCTATATTCTTGCATCCATTGTTTGCATGCTTTAGCATTTCCGGGTGCAACTGTCTTTATTTGTTATTATAGGTCATGTTCAGATATGCAGCTTTTCAGACTGTATTTTGAGAGTGCCATCAGTCTTTTTGTCTAGATTATGCAGTCATGCCCTCAGACTGTGCACCCCACCCCCTTTAGCCACAGGTGATTTTATTCTCTAGTAGCAGGTCCCTACTTGCCCATACACATGCAGATTTGTAACCCAGACAGAGGCTTCAGTTCAGTATAGGTTCCCAGTAACGAGATATGCCTTGACATGGCTACTGGGCAGATATTGAAATGGCCATTTTTGTACTGTATGCTATATATCTTATCTCAATTTGTTCTAGATTTCCTTAAGCAGCAATGCATATCTATATTCTTGCATCCATTGTCTTTATTTGTTATTATAGGTCATGTTCAGATATGCAGCTTTTCAGACTGTATTTTGGGAGTGCCGTCAGTCTTGTTGTCTACATTAAGGAGTCATGCCCTCAGACTTAGACACAAGTGATTTTATTCTCTAGTAGCAAGTCCCTACTTGCCTATACATATGAAGTTTTGTAACCTAGAGAGAGGCTTCAGTTTCGTGTAGGTTCCCAGTATAGAGATATGCCTTGACGCGGCTATTGGGCAGATATTGAAATGGCCATTTTTGTTTGCTAAATATCTCAATTTTTCCTGGATCTTCTTAAGCAGTAATGCATATCTATTATTTGTTGTTTGCATGCTTTAGCAATTCAGAGTGCAGCTGTCTTTTTTTGTTATTATAGGTCATGTTCAGTTATGCACCTGTTCAGACTGCATTTTGGGAGTGCCGTCAGTCTTTTTGTCAATGGACTAGTCACAAAAACATGTCCAGGGGTTTGATTCTGACGGCACAAGTCCATCAAGTAAAGGAAACACAATATTAATGCCCTGAGATGTTCCATAAAACTGTAAGATATATCGTTGATTCTTTGGAAGACTTTCATTTATGACTAGGATTTACCAGCAGATCCAAAACAAGGCATGTTAATGTGGATTCAGAATGATTCACTGAGAGTTTACAGAAAAACATTAAAATTTTACAACTGAAAACGTATTTGAGCCTAAGTGTGGGCCTGCGCCAAAAATTAGTACAAGTATTTCATGGAAACGATCCACTAAGGATATGATTTAGAGAAGTAATCTCATTCCCGTGCCAGAAACCACACAACTCCTTGGAAGGATCTAGACATTAACGTGATGGCGTTTCTTAAACTCAAAGTTATTGAAACTGCGGGTCCAAATTAAGTAAATCTTAAGAAGTTATCGGGAATGTTTACAGGAATCCAAATAAAATAATGTAAGGGCTCAGAACAGCTGTGGTCCTAGAAAGTTCAAATTAACTTGATGGAGAAGTGGTCTCCTCCACCAGGAATGGTCATCAAGAGGATGAGTAGATAGGGTATTTTGGGTG
This sequence comes from Anomaloglossus baeobatrachus, assembly GCF_048569485.1. NCBI lineage: Eukaryota > Metazoa > Chordata > Amphibia > Anura > Aromobatidae > Anomaloglossus > Anomaloglossus baeobatrachus. The sequence goes on along the minus strand of NC_134354.1, from coordinate 774,277,224 downwards.
AGGGTACTAACGATGAAGCCAAGAAGTAGGGTTAGCCAAAGACGGGCTGATCCCAAACCGTGTTTGCAATAAATTACCTAGTACACTGGCTCATAGGTAGAGCCCACTTTTTCCCACCTAGGACATCTTTCCGATTCCATACTCTTCCCCATGATTTTTGGGTTGATTCACCAATCTTGAGTTTGCCAAAAACTCTTCTTCTTGAGAGAAGACTACTTCCAAGATTCTTGACCTCCATGGGCTCAACTCCCTCTTTTCCAATGTCCCTACAGAAGCCGAACGGGCGTCCTTGATGGTACATAAGCCCTCGATAAGAGTTTATGTAACTAGGTCATCAGTCTACTTGGGTTCTCCAAGTATAAATGGGATACATTAGGTTTCCAAGGTTTTTTTTCTTATTGAGCCCAGCACAAGAAGGAAAAGTCATGGGTGTATGACAGGTGCATGCCATCCTAAAAGAGACGTGACCCAAGACTCAAGATGGCCATACGTATTAGATAAAAGTAGTATCACAAGTGATGGGATAACAGGGGAACGGGGCTCCTAGACTGGTTGTCAAGCTAGGGGGCTCTAGCTGTCCCTAATCCCAGAGATGATTCTAATGATGAATATGTCTGGGCCGCCTTCCTTGCCCAGCTCCTGACAAGCCATCTTATACCCCCTCTCTCCAACCCCAGGGGGGGGACCGGGATAGCAGTAGTTGAACCAACAGATATAGACAAAAGGGGAAAACAAAAACTCTATCACCCAGCTACCACACATGGAGATATAAGATATGTAATAAGGAGGAAATAAAGAGAAGGGAGGAAATAACCAGATGACAGGAGGATTTCCACAGCACACCACGCAGCATGTAATAAATCACCAGCAACTGGAACACAACAGCACAAGGACTGGTTTAGCAAAAGCTATAGTCGGCAAGGGAAGACAGGCTCCACCATCTTAAAAAGGCAGGGATTGATTGTGATGGATCACATGTTGTGGGAGACCTAAGAGGACACCAGCAGGCTAGCAGAAATTAACTCCTGCAAGTCAGATCACTAATGAGCACACATCTGGCCGATGCCAGAGTATGTTTGTGGTGTGAACAGTGTCAGATGCCGAAATGACACTCGGCAAGTTTAGAGCCAAACACTGTGTGACAAGTAGTAATGAATGATGGTTTCCCAATGCAGCCATACACATTTTTCTTCATTTGGGTTGTCCAAACTGACTACATATTTCAATCACAATGGCTGAAAGACAAAATATCTTCTTTCAATCATGGCCAGCTTCTTCTACACATTGACGTTGTGTCATCAGTTGGCTAAACTGATCATTTGTTGTTAAATTGGACCCAAAGGACATTCGCTGTGGTTGAAGTCCACCACGTTCAGCAATTTTAGTCTAATGTGTATGGGCACCTTAAGGTTCAGGAATAAACCTGCACATTACTGTCAAAACACCAAAATGTCACCAAAACTTACCAGAAAAGGCAATGGCCACTCTCATTCATGATGGGTGTATCCTAGACTTATGCAGTAACTGCACTTCCAGAAAACGTTTGATGTGTTATAATGGCATGGCAATGTTTTGGTTGGTGGGGTCCGGGCTCTGAAACCCTCACTGTTCACTAAAACAGCAGGAAAGAAACACTCGGCCGATCACTTCTCTTCTTCCAGGGTGAAGGACGTTCTCAGTTTGTCTTCAGCTTTGGAGGACCGCCGTACTCTGCTGGGTGGTGCTGTCCAGATGTTTTAGTGATTAATGGTGGTCTCAGCACCTTGGATTCCACTCATCAAAACTTCTGTCATGTCTTTATGATGGTTCAAAGGTTTTCTCAATTGCAGTTAAACTTAATCCCTATAATTTCTGACCCATTGATCCGCCCAGCCCATCGATCCGCCCAGCCCATCGATCCGCCCAGCCCATCGATCCGCCCAACCCATGGATCGCCCGACCCATCGATCCGCTTGACCCATCGATCCGCCTGACCCAATGATCTGCCTGACCCACCGAGCCGCCTCATCCATTGATAGGTCTCAGTCATCAATCCACCTCATCCATCGATCTACCTCACCCTATGATCCACCTGACCCATGGATCCGCCTGAGCCATCGATCCACCCAACCCATCGATCCACCCGACCCATGGATCGCCCGACCCATCGATCCGACCGACCCATCGATCCGCCCGACCCATCGATCCGCCCGACCCATCGATCCGCCCGACCCATCGATCCGCCTGACCCATCGATTCGCCTGACCCATCGATCCGCCTGACCCAATGACCCGCCTGACCCACCGAGCCGCCTCATCCATTGATAGGTCTCAGTCATCAATCCACCTAATCCATCGATCTACCTCACCCTCTGATCCGCCTGACCCATGGATCCGCCTGACACATCGCTCCGCCCAACCCATGGATCGCCCGACACATCGATCCCCCTGACCCATCGATCCGCCTGACCCATCGATCCGCCTAACCCATCGATCTGCCTGACCCACTGACCCACCTGACCCACCTCATCCATTGATAGATCTCACTCATCAATCCACCTCATCCATTGTTTTACCTCACCCTATGATCCACCTGACCCATGGATCTGCCTGACCCATCGATCCACCCAACCCATCGATCCACCCGACCCATGGATCGCCCGACCCATCGATCCGCCCGACCCATCGATCCGCCTGACCCATCGATCCGCCTGACCCATCGATCCGACTGACCCAATGACCCGCCTGACCCACCGAGCCGCCTCATCCATTGATAGATCTCACTCATCAATCCACCTCATCCATCGTTCTACCTCACCCTATGATCCACCTGACCCATGGATCCACCTCACCCATCGATCCACCCGACCCATGGATCGCCCGACTCATCGACCCACTCGACCCACCGATCCGCCTGACCCATTGATCTGTTTGAGCCATTGATCTGCCTGACCCATCAATCCACCTGACCCATTGATCTGCCTGACCCAACGATCTGCCTAATCTCTCTTACCCACCTGGCCAACTAACCATGCTGCAGTAGATATGTCTGGATGATAACATTGCAGGTAATGCAGTTCACTATAGTTGAACAAATCTCTCTAAATTAATTTCAGGCATTTTCACTCAATGGATGGAAGATTGCCAGGAAGGGGTTATAAAAATGATAAACGGTTATAGTCACATTGGCCCTCTCAATACCTGTCCCACCAATTATGTGAAGTGCGCCCCCTGTCATACCATGGGGCACAGTCAGCTGCAGCAGCGTCTGCCGGAAGAGCTTAAGGGAGAAGAGCAAGGAGGGGGGGCAATTGGAGAAACGGGGGTGTAGGGAAAGCCAAAAGGGAGTATAAGAGTATATGGCTTTATTTAACTCCTTTAGGCTATGTGCGCACTGAGCATTTTTGGGCTCAAAACTGCATGACTTTGCTTCCCCAGCAAAGTCTATCACTTTTCATTTTTGCTGTCTGCACCGAACTTTTTTTTTTGCTGCGTTTTTTAGCTAAAAAAATGGTCATGTCAATTCTTTCCTGCGTTTTACTGCCTTTTTCACCCATGCAATGCATTGGAAAAACACAACAAATCCGCAGTGATCAAAAACGCAGCCAAAATTGCACCAAAACACGGTAAAAACGCATGCGTTTTTGCCGCGGGTGAATTTATTTGCGGCCAAAAACGCACAAAAGTACAGCATCAAAAAAACAGTGTGTGTGCACATAGCCTTACAGTGCCACAGAATCCAACAAAAGGGCAACCAATCAACATTTTCCTGAAAGTGTTCAAGATTTGGATTTGTTGGACCCAACAATCAGCAAGTTACACAGTATGTATAATATACAGTCATATGAAAAAGTTTGGGCACCCCTATTAATGTTAACCTTTTTTCTTTATAACAATTTGGGTTTTTGCTATTTCAGTTTCATATATCTAATAACTGATGGACTGAGTAATATTTCTGGATTGAAATGAGGTTTATTGTAAACAGAAAATGTGCAATCCGCATTTAAACTAAATATGACCGGTGCAAAAGTATGGGCACCTCAACATAACAGTGACATTAATATTTTGTAGATCCTCCTTTTGCAGAAATCACAGCCTCTAGTCGCTTCCTGTAGCTTTTAATTCCTGGATCCTGGATGAAGGTAGATTTGACCATTCCTGTTTACAAAACAATTCCAGTTCAGGTAAGTTTGATGTTCGCCGAGCATGGACAGCCGCTTCACATCATCCCACAGATGTTCAATGATATTGAGGTCTGGGGACTGGGATGGCCATTCCAGAACATTGTAATTGTTCCTCTGCATGAATGCCTGAGTAGATTTGGAGCGGTGTTTTGGATCATTGTCTTGCTGAAATATCCATCCCCTGCGGAACTTCAACTTCATCACTGATTCTTGCACATTATTGTCAAGAATCTGCTGATACTGAGTTGAATCCATGAGACCCTCAACTTTAACAAGATTCCCGCTGCCGGCATTGGCCACGCAGCCCCAAAGCATGATGGAACCTCCACCAAATTTTACTGTGGGTAGCAAGTGCTTTTCTTCGAATGCCGTGGTTTTTTGCCTCCATGCATAACGCCTTTTTGTATGACCAAAAAACTCAATCTTTGTTTCATCAGTCCACAGGACCTTCTTCCAAAATGTAACTGGCTTGTCCAAATGTGCTTTTGCATACCTCAGGCGCCTCTGTTTGTGGCGTGCTTGCAGAAACGGCTTCTTTCGCATCACTTTTCCATACAGCTTCTCCTTGTGCAACGTGCGCTGTATTGTTGACCGATGCACATTGACACCATCTGCAGCAAGATGAAGCTGCAGGTCTTTGGAGGTGGTCTGTGGATTGTCCTTGACTGTTCTCACCATTCTTCTTCTCTGCCTTTCTGATATTTTTCTTGGCCTGCCACTTCTGGGCTTAACAAGAACTGTACCTGTGTTCTTCCATTTCCTTACTATGTTCCTCACAGTGGAAACTGATAGTTTAAATCTCTGAGACAACTTTTTGTACCTTCCCCTGAACAACTATGTTGAATAATCTTTGTTTTCAGATCATTTGAGAGTTGTTTTGAGGAGCCCATGATGCCACTCTTCATAGGAGATTCAAATAGGAGGACAACTTGCAAGTGGCCACCTTAAATACCTTTTCTCATGATTGGATACACCTGCCTATGAAGTTCAAAGCTCAATGAGGTTACAAAACCAATTTACTGCTTTAGTAAGTCAGTAAAAAGTAGTTAGGAGTGTTCAAATCAAGAAATTGAGAAGGGTGCCCATACTTTTGCACCGGTCAAATTTTGTTTAAATGCGGATTTCACATTTTCTGTTAGTACAATAATCCTCATTTCAATCCAGAAATATTACTCAGTCCATCAGTTATTAGATACATGAAACTGAAATAGCAAAAACCCAAATTGTTATAAAGAAAAAAGGTTAACATTAATAGGGGTGCACAAACGTTTTAATATGACTGTACATATATATTGTATAGTAGAGACAAGTGCATATAATACTTGGAAGCAGATGGTCAATGAGGAATCAGGTGTACTTACTTCAGAGCGGAGAAGGCGAACCCCTGGAGTCCATCTTTGCACCTGCAATAATAACCAGAATATTTTAGCAAAAGTTTCCGAACACGACGAATATACAATAAAACAACGTTATATACAGGAAACTGTAATAAAGTGACTTTATATTACATACTGTGTTATTAGAATTTAAAAAAAAATATATTGAAAAAGTTGAATTTCAGTTGCGTCCCCATAGTAAACTATGCCGTACCAACCAAAACACTGATATATGCCTGCTCCTACTGTAATGTAAAGGTTTTACAGGACGGCTAGGGCTGAGCGGACCCATGGAAGTTTGGGTTCGAATGGACTTTAGTTAAAAGTTCAGTTCAGGATCCGGACTTGATCCCGGACCCCATATAAGTCAACAGTCCAGACTTGGTGCCCTAAAATGGTCGTATAAGGGCTGGGGGCTGCAAAAGGAAGCAAAAAGGGGGTAAGAGCAAGACAATTGCACTGCAAACAAATGTGAATAGGGAATAAATTAAAAATAACACCAAAAAACAGAGTGGTCCTCCCCCATTTTAATAACCAGCCAAGGTAAAGCAGACAGCTGGGGGCTGGTATTATCAGGCTGGGAGGGCTCATGGTTATTTGGCCCTTCCCAACTTAAAAATAGTATAGGTTACTTCGGGTCAGTGGCATCCCAGAATTTTTCACGCTTGACTGCAAGTAACGTATAGAGCCTCGTTCTCAGAACATCCTCAATGAGGCTCCATAGGAGTCGATAGGCATCATGGGACATTACTCAATTGGATTACATTGGAACTTCCATCATTTCTTTCTTATTAAGAAATTGGTGAACGAGGGCGTGTATGGGAGTCTTTATTCAAATAAACCCTCTTTTTCCTGGGGGTGTGTGTGTTTTTTTTAACTCTACACTTACTGGATAAGTAATGAAGGGGTCTGATAGACGCTTCTCCATTACTAGCCCCTGGGTTTGATGCAAGTTGACAATTTACAGGTGATACCAAATCCAAGTACCATAACCTTGATTTCCACCGTACCAGGGCAATCGGGAAGAGTCGGGCAAAGCACCAGAGTTGGTGCATCTGATGGGATGCTCCAAATCTGGGGTGGCTGCAGGCTGCTATTTTTAGGCTGGGAAGGTCCAAATAACTATGGGCCTTCCCAGCCTGATAATAGCAGCCCCCAGCTGTCTGCTCGACCTGTGCTGGTTATCAAAAAAAGAGTGGATATTTTATGTAATTTTTTATTTTTTTTCACAGCAGCATGCCGTAAAGCTTGTTGATTGGCTGCACTGCCGCCTTTCAACAAACTTTATTAGCAGACAAACAGCACCTGAACTCGGACATCTATGAAAAGTCCGTGTTTGAGTCTAGCCTCAGACACCAGGGTTCCAATATGAACTCCGAACTTTACCGTTTGGGTTCGCTCATTTCTAAGGACGACAATTATTAAACTTCTCATAGCTCCCCCTATAGGCCAGGAGGAAAAGCCCTGCAACCAAGGACTGACATACTTTTCTCCATGCAGTCTATACTATCTTCTGTACCCAGGAAGTTTCATGTGTAAATTTTAGCAACCAGCTCGAATGAAGTGAAGGGAGCGAACCTGCAGAAGTGGCCCCCAAACCTCCAGCATTGCCTCACTTTTCCACATCCAGCCTAGAGCCATCAGTATTCACGGCCCCCCGGGGGCTACACGGGCAGGTGTGCAGGACGAATGGTCGATCTCATGTTACTCAACACTGCACTGAGGTTTCCGCTGCTTTACTGCATATAAGACGTCTGGGTAACAATCCCATTACTTATATCCCAAGGTGACATCTCACAGGAAACATTTCTCACCCGCCAATCCCCGTATTCACACTATGACATGGAGCAGAACAAGTCCGAGCACAAGGTCTCATGAGGGCCGCCACTTCTACTGGAGGAGATATAGGCACATTGCAATGCTTTCTGGGAAAAGTGTGCAAATTAGGGAAGAAACATGTCTTCTATGGCTACCTGGTGGCTTCTCCATCAGTGACTGTCCATAAGGAAAGACGCTGTCGTACAGGGCAGCCGCCTATAGAGGGCACTAGAGAGGCCGAGAAGGCAATTCTGGAGAACGGCTGGTTTATAGCCGTGACCATAGCAGGAAAATCTCCATACATAAGGGTAGCGAATGTGGACCCTGAAGGGGCTCAAAGGACCCCCTGTCAAAAAGGAAGATACCAGTGTAAATATATAGTACAAGAGAATCGGGGCCTTGTTAGAGTCTCTAGTACGGCCGCACTTAGATACTGTGCGCAGGGGCTGCAGAGAATAAAGACAGGGCTGAACTGGAGCGGGTGCAGAGAAGAGCAGCCAGGGTTATTATGGGAAGGATTGGCATGCAGAAGACGGGTTACTGTGCGAGCAATGAGACCATGGATTCTTTACTGTACAAGCAGTGAGACTATGGATACTTTACTGTAAGAGCAGTGAGGCTCTGAATTCTTTCCTGACTATGGATTTACTGTAAGAGCAGTGATATCATGGATTATTTACTATAAGAGCAGTGAGACCATGGATTATTTACTGTACAAGCAGTGAGACTCTGAATTCTTTACTGTAAAAGCAATAAGACTGGATTATTTACTGTACAAGCAGTGAGACTCTGAATTCTTTACTGTAAAAGCAATAAGACTGGATTATTTACTGTACAAGCAGTGAGACTATGGATTCTTTACTGTACGAGCAGTGAGACTACGTATTCTTTACTGTACGAGCAGTGAGACTATGGATTCTTTACTGTACAAGCAGTGAGACTATGGATTCTTTACAGTACGAGCAGTGAGACTATGGATTCTTTACTGTACGAGCAGTGAGACTAAGGATTCTTTACTGTATTAGCAGTGAGACTATGGATTCTTTACTGTACGAGCAGTGGGACTACAGATTCTTTACTGTACGAGCAGTGAGGCTATGGATTCTTTACTGTACAAGCAGTGAGACTAAGGATTCTTTACTGTACAAGCAGTGAGACTACAGATTCTTTACTGTACAAGCAGTGAGACTACGGATTCTTTACTGTACAAGCAGTGAGACTACGGATTCTTTACTGTACAAGCAGTGAGACTACAGATTCTTTACTGTACAAGCAGTGAGACTACGGATTCTTTACTGTACAAGCAGTGAGACTACGGATTCTTTACTGTATGAGCAGTGAGACTACGGATTCTTTACTGTACGAGCAGTGAGACTACGGATTCTTTACTGTACGAGCAGTGAGACTATGGATTCTTTAAAATATAAACAGTAAAGGGGGCTTTACATGCTACGACATCGCTAATGCGAACTCGTTGGGGGTCACGGAATTGGTGACGCACATCCGGCCGCTTTAGCGATGCTGTTGCGTGTGACATCTATGAGCGATTTTGCATCGTTGCAAAAACGTGCAAAATCTCTCATCGGTGACATGGGGGTCCATTCTCAAATATCGCTGCTGCAGCAGTAACGAAGTTGTTCCTCGTTCCTGCGACAGCACACATCGCTCCGTGTGACACCGCAGGAACGAGGAACCTCTACTTACCTGCCTCCCGCCACACTGCGGAAAGAAGGAGGTGGGATGTTACGTCCCGCTCATCTCCGCCCCTCCGCTTCTATTGGGCGGCGGTTCAGTGACGCAGCTGTGACGTGGCTGTGACACTGAACGAATCGCCCCCTTAGAAAGGAGGTGGTTCGCCGGTCACAGCGACGTCGCCGGGCAGGTAAGTAGTGTGACGGGTCTGGGCGATGTTGTATGGCACGGGCAGAGATTTGCCCATGTCGCATAACAGATGGGGGCGAGTACCCACACTAGCGATATCGGGACCGATATCACAGCGTGTAAAGCTCGCTTAAGACTATGGATTCTTTACTGAACAGGCAGTGAGACTATAGATTCTCGACTGTACAAGCAGTGAGACTATGGATTATATTTACTATACAACCAGTAAGACTGTGAATTCTTTACTATACAAGCAGTAAGGGGGGCTTTAGACGTTGCGACATCGCTACCGCTATATCGTCGGGGTCACGTCGTTAGTGACGCACATCCGGCGGCGGTAGCGACATCGCACTGTGTAAATCCTAGGAGCGACGATGAACGAGCGCAGAAGCGTAAAAAATCGGTGATCTGTGTCACGTTGTTCATTTCCATAATGTCGCTCCTTCTGCAGGTGCGATGTTGTTCGTCGTTGCTGCGGCAGCACACATCGCTGTATGTGAAGCCGCAGGAACGACAAACATCTCCTTACCTGCCTCCACCGCCAATGCGGAAGGAAGGAGGTGGGCGGGATGTTATGTCCCGCTCATCTCCGCCCCTCCGCTTCTATTGGGCGGCCGCTTAGTGACGTCGCTGTGACGCCGAACGCACTTCCCCTTGAAGTACGGATTGTTCGGCAGTCACAACGACGTCGCCGACCAGGTATGTGCGTGTGACGCTGCCGTAGCGATAATGTTCGCTACGGCAGCTATCACACAATATCGCATGTGCGACGGGGGCGGGGACTATCGCGCTCGACATCGCTAGCAATTGCTAGCGATGTCGCAACGTGTAAAGCCCGCCTAAGACTATGGATTTTTTACTATACAATCAGTATAACTATGAATTCTTTATCTTACAAGCACAGAGACTATGGATTTATTGCTATATTAACAGTATTATTATGGATTCTTTACTATACAAGCAGCGAGACTATGGTTTCTTTACTGTACAAGCAGTTAGACTAAGGATTAGTTACAGTAAAAATAATGAGACTATGGATTATTTACTGTGCAAGCAGTGAGACTATGGATTATTTACTGTGCAAGCAGTGAGACTATGGATTATTTATTGTATGAGAAGTGAGACTTTGGATTCTTTACTGTACAGGAAGTGAGACTATGGGTTATTTACAATTCAAGCAGTGAGATTATAGATTCTTTACTGTACAAGCAGTGAGACTATGGATTCTTTGCTATACAAGTAATGGGACTTTGAATTACTTACTGTACAAGCACTAAGACTATGGAGTAATTACTATACAAGCAGTGATACTATGGATTCTTTACTATACAAGCAATGAGACTATGGACTATTTACTGTGGGACTAAGGATTATTTACAGTACAAGCAGATTCTGTACTGTACAAGCAGTAAGACTATGGATTTTTTACTGTACGAGCAGTATAACTATGAATTTACTGTACAAGCACAGAGATTATGGATTTATTACTAATAGTATTTCTATGGATTCTTTACTATACAAGCAGCGAGAATATGGTTTCTTTACTGTACAAGCAGTTAGACTAAGGATTAGTTACAGTAAAAATGAGACTATGGATTGATTCTTTACTGTGCGTGCAGTGAGACTATTGATTCTTTACTGTACAAACAGCAAGACCAACAATTATTTACAGTACAAACAGTAAGGTTATGGATAATTTATTGTACAAACAGTGAGTCTATGGATTCTTCACTATACAAGCAGTGAGTCTCTGGATTCTTCACTATACAAGCAGTGAGTCTCTGGATTCTTCACTATACAAGCAGTGAGTCTATGGATTCTTCACTATACAAGCAGTGAGTCTATGGATTCTTCACTATACAAGCAGTGAGTCTCTGGATTCTTCACTATACAAGCAGTGAGTCTATGGATTCTTCACTATACAAGCAGTGAGTCTATGGATTCTTCACTATACAAGCAGTGAGTCTCTGGATTCTTCACTATACAAGCAGTGAGTCTCTGGATTCTTCACTATACAAGCAGTGAGTCTATGGATTCTTCACTATACAAGCAGTGAGTCTATGGATTCTTCACTATACAAGCAGTGAGTCTCTGGATTCTTCACTATACAAGCAGTGAGTCTATGGATTCTTCACTATACAAGCAGTGAGTCTATGGATTCTTCACTATACAAGCAGTGAGTCTATGGATTCTTCACTATTCAAGCAGTGAGTCTATGGATTCTTCACTATACAAGCAGTGAGTCTATGGATTCTTCACTATACAAGCATTGAGTCTATGGATTCTTCACTATACAAGCAGTGAGTCTATGGATTCTTCACAATACAAGCAGTGAGTCTATGGATTCTTCACTATACAAGCAGTGAGTCTATGGATTCTTCACTATACAAGCAGTGAGTCTATGGATTCTTCACAATACAAGTAGTGAGTCTATGGATTCTTCACTATACAAGCAGTGAGTCTATGGATTCTTCACTATACAAGCAGTGAGTCTATGGATTCTTCACTATATAAGCAGTGAGTCTATGGATTCTTCACTATACAAGCAGTGAGTCAATGGATTCTTTACTATACAAGAAGTGAGTCTATGGATTCTTCACTATACAAGCAGTGAGTCTATGGATTCTTCACTATACAAGCAGTGAGTCTATGGATTCTTCACTATACAAGCAGTGAGTCTATGGATTCTTCACTATACAAGCAGTGAGTCTATGGATTCTTCACTATACAAGAAGGGAGTCAATGGATTCTTCACTATACAAGCAGTGAGTCTATGGATTCTTCACTATACAAGCAGTGAGTCTATGGATTCTTCACTATACAAGCAGTGAGTCTATGGATTCTTCACTATACAAGCAGTGAGTCTCTGGATTCTTCACTATACAAGCAGTGAGTCTCTGGATTCTTCACTATACAAGCAGTGAGTCTATGGATTCTTCACTATACAAGCAGTGAGTCTATGGATTCTTCACTATACAAGCAGTGAGTCTCTGGATTCTTCACTATACAAGCAGTGAGTCTATGGATTCTTCACTATACAAGCAGTGAGTCTATGGATTCTTCACTAGACAAGCAGTGAGTCTATGGATTCTTCACTATTCAAGCAGTGAGTCTATGGATTCTTCACTATACAAGCAGTGAGTCTATGGATTCTTCACTATACAAGCATTGAGTCTATGGATTCTTCACTATACAAGCAGTGAGTCTATGGATTCTTCACAATACAAGCAGTGAGTCTATGGATTCTTCACTATACAAGCAGTGAGTCTATGGATTCTTCACTATACAAGCAGTGAGTCTATGGATTCTTCACAATACAAGTAGTGAGTCTATGGATTCTTCACTATACAAGCAGTGAGTCTATGGATTCTTCACTATACAAGCAGTGAGTCTATGGATTCTTCACTATACAAGAAGGGAGTCAATGGATTCTTCACTATACAAGCAGTGAGTCTATGGATTCTTCACTATACAAGCAGTGAGTCTATGGATTCTTCACTATACAAGCAGTGAGTCTATGGATTCTTCACTATACAAGAAGTGAGTCTATGGATTCTTCACTATACAAGCAGTGAGACTATGTATTCTTCAGTATGCAAGCAGTGAGATTATGGATTCTTTACTGGACAAGCAGTGAGACTATGGATTGTTTACCATACGAGCAGTGAAACTGGATTCTTTACTGTATGAGAAGTGAGCTCGTGGATTCTTTACCATACAAGCAGTGAGACAATGGATTATTTACACTACACGCAGTATGGCTATGGATTATTTACTATACAATCAGTTAGACTATGGGTTCCTTACTGTACAGGAAGTCAGACTATGGGTTCTTTACTGTAAGAGCAGTGAGATTATTGAACTCTCTGCCACATGATGTTGTAATAGTTGAATCCTTTAAAACGCTCAGCGAGGACGGATGGATGGATTTCTTGATAAATATAATATTACAGGTTCTGGGAAGTCATCGGGAATACAGACAGCCATACAGATAGAGGTAAATCTGTTCTTGCTGCAATACCCAATGCCACCACTAGATGTCCTCAGACACCATGCACTCAGCTGGCAATATTAACCCTCGCTGTGCTACATATTTTACAAGAAATTGGAGCTGAAAAACAGTAAAAATGTGAACACCTTTTTTTATACTTTGCTTGTGCCTGTCTGCAGAGGGGTCACGCTGGGTCTGCGCTCAGTCACACAGGGCTCGGGTTTCTAACCTGCCTACAAGTGTCGTTAACACTAGTCTTGCTCTTATTTTTACGGTATCTGATTTCGGAAAAGTTGGGAGGCTCTGCCCCTGGAAATGTGTGTAGTCAGACTTCTCATCTCACCGTAACGTCCCTTTCTGTGCGTGCGTTTCCACTTTTTCTGAATAACTTCTCGCCTTGTGGCGTTGGCTGATAACAGGGACAATAGCACGCCGGCATTCTCTCTATTATAACGATCAGCTGTAAGGGTGAGACCCAGCAACAAGTGTTTAATATATCTCTGTGGAGCCACCACAGGGGAAATGTACACAGTTATTGATATTAGGAGTACGGAAGATGGCAGTGATGGGTCACTTACATGATGCTTTGTTTCAAGGAGAGCGCAGAGACTATGGCAGTTACTAGTGCCTCTGCCCCCTCATGATGCTTTGTTTTAAGGAGAGCGCAGAGACTATGGCAGTTACTAGTGCCTCTGCCCCCTCATGATGCTTTGTTTCAAGGAGGGGGCAGAGATTGTGGCAGTTGACCTCTTCTTCTGCCCTTTGATGGTGCTTTGTTCAAGGGAGGGGGCAGAGACTGTGACCACTCCCTCTGCCCCCTTAGTAAGCTTTGTTTCAGGAAGGGGCAGACACTGTGGCAGTGACCATTGCCTTTGCCCCCTGATGACGCTTTTTTTCAGGCAGGGGACAGAAGCTGTGACAGTGACTGCTGCCTTTATCCCTTGATGACACTTTGTTTCACGAAGGGGTCAGAGATCTTGGCAGTGACTACTGCCTCTGCCCCCTGATGACGCTTTGTTTCAGGGAGGGGGCAGAGGCTGTAACAGTGACTGCTGCCCCTACCCCCTGATGACACTTCGTTTCAGGGAAGAGGCAGAAACCTTGGCAGTGACAACTCTGCCAGTTGATAATGCTTTGTTTTAGGGAGGGGGCAGAGGCCGTGACAGTGACCTCTGACTCTGCCCCTGATAACGCTTTCTTTTAGGGAGGGGTCAGAGGCTGTGACAGTGACCTCTGACTCTGCCCCTGATAACGCTTTCTTTTAGGGAGGGGGCAGAGGCTGTGACAGTGACCTCTGACTCTGCCCCCTGATAACGCTTTCTTTTAGGGATGGGGCAGAGGCTGTGACAGTGACCTCTGACTCTGCCCCTGATAACGCTTTCTTTTAGCGAGGGGGCAGAGGCTGTGACAGTGACCTCCAACTCTGCCCCCTGATGATGCTTTGTTTTAGGGAGGTGTCAGAGGCTGTGACAGTGACCTCCAACTCTGCCCCCTGATGACGCTTTGTTTTAGGGAGGGGTCAGAGGCTGTGACAGTGACCTCTACCTCTGCCCCCTGATAACGCTTTGTTTTAGGGAGGTGTCAGAGGCTGTGACAGTGACCTCTACCTCTGCCCCCCTGATGACGCTTTGTTTTAGGGAGGTGTCAGAGGCTGTGACAGTGGCCTCTACCTCTGCTCCCTGATAACGCTTTGTTTTAGGGAGGTGTCAGAGGCTGTGACAGTGACCTCTAACTCTGCCCCCTGATAACGCTTTGTTTTAGGGAGGTGTCAGAGGCTGTGACAGTGACCTCTACCTCTGCCCCCTGATGATGCTTTGTTTTAGGGAGGGGTCAGAGGCTGTGATAGTGACCTCTGACTCTGCCCCTGATAACGCTTTCTTTTAGGGAGGGGTCAGAGGCTGTGACAGTGACCTCTAACTCTGCCCCCTGATGATGCTTTGTTTTAGGGAGGGGGCAGAGGCCGTGACAGTGACCTCTGACTCTGCCCCTGATAACGCTTTCTTTTAGGGAGGGGTCAGAGGCTGTGACAGTGACCTCTGACTCTGCCCCTGATAACGCTTTCTTTTAGGGAGGGGGCAGAGGCTGTGACAGTGACCTCTGACTCTGCCCCTGATAACGCTTTCTTTTAGCGAGGGGGCAGAGGCTGTGACAGTGACCTCCAACTCTGCCCCCTGATGATGCTTTGTTTTAGGGAGGTGTCAGAGGCTGTGACAGTGACCTCCAACTCTGCCCCCTGATGACGCTTTGTTTTAGGGAGGGGTCAGAGGCTGTGACAGTGACCTCTACCTCTGCCCCCTGATAACGCTTTGTTTTAGGGAGGTGTCAGAGGCTGTGACAGTGACCTCTACCTCTGCCCCCCTGATGACGCTTTGTTTTAGGGAGGTGTCAGAGGCTGTGACAGTGGCCTCTACCTCTGCTCCCTGATAACGCTTTGTTTTAGGGAGGTGTCAGAGGCTGTGACAGTGACCTCTAACTCTGCCCCCTGATAACGCTTTGTTTTAGGGAGGTGTCAGAGGCTGTGACAGTGACCTCTACCTCTGCCCCCTGATGATGCTTTGTTTTAGGGAGGGGTCAGAGGCTGTGACAGTGACCTCTGACTCTGCCCCTGATAACGCTTTCTTTTAGGGAGGGGTCAGAGGCTGTGACAGTGACCTCTAACTCTGCCCCCTGATGATGCTTTGTTTTAGGGAGGGGTCAGAGGCTGTGACAGTGACCTCTAACTCTGCCCCCTGATAACGCTTTCTTTTAGGGATGGGGCAGAGGCTGTGACAGTGACCTCTACCTCTGCCCCCTGATAACGCTTTGTTTTAGGGAGGTGTCAGAGGCTGTGACAGTGACCTGATGATGCTTCGTTTAAGTATTCCAGCATACATCTGGATTCGCAAACAAAGCGTCATCAGACAGGAAATGGGGAAAAAAACACAATAGCTGTTAGTGTAGTGAGGGATATGGAGGGGATCAGCCGCGGTCTTACGGGTCCACATATACTCCTGCCATTTAAAGGGGGCTTTAGAAAACCAGCATTCATCACTAATCTACAGGATAGGTTACCAATGCATGGTCACTGGGGGTCTAGCCATTGAGACCCCCACCATTCCCAGAAATGTGGGTCCTGTGTCACCCATGATAAGGTAGCGATCCCATACACAGTAAATGTAAGTGACTGCAGGATCAGACTACACAGAGCTTGTTTGTAGTCTGTAACCATGGAAACACATAGGTTTGTATGGGAGCTGTATACGCTAACAGTAGGTGGCTTATAATTGAGAAAATTGACAAATTTCCTTCAAATTATCCTTTTGGACACACTGGACAGATGCAATAAAATTGGAGTGCAAGCTACCCCGAACAATTAGAGTTGGCAAGTGCATGGGCTCTCACATACAAATCTGCGTCGCTGTTAATTCCCCCTGTGTTCTATAGCAGTTGGCTCCCCCTGGTGACTGGAAGCGGTATCACTCGCGCGGAGAGATACTGGTACCCGATCTGTTTGTGAGAGTTGCTGGAACGACGAAGGACCTGACAGCGACACAGATCTCTGTGTGAGAGCCCATCCACCACTTAACAACTATAATTGTTTGGGGTCTGGTGAGTTTTTTTTTTATTTTTTGGAGGAGTGGGTTCTGCTTTCTTTTGGGGGTGTGTACTTTCTTTTGGGGGTGCGTGCTTTCTTTTTGGAGTGTCTGCTTTCTTTTGGGGCTTCTGCTTTTTTTTGGGGGGGGGGGGTCTGCTTTCTTTTGGGCATGTCTGCTTTCTTTTGGAGGTGTCTGCTGTTTTTGGGGGGTGGTTTTCTTTTGGGGGATGTCCGCTTTCTTTTGAGGGATGTCTCCTTTCTTTTGGGGTGCTTGCTTTATTTGATGAAGAGTCCTGCTGTAATTTTTAACTTTTTTGGCTACTTGGACACGTCCTTATGGAGCCGCAGCTAGGGCTTATATTTTAAGCATAGTCAAAAAAATAAAACAAAATCCTACTAGGGCTTATTCTTTTGGGAAACAGGTACATGTGAGAATATTTTTAAAGGGATTCTCCGGAACTTTAATACTGATGAATGATGAGTGACCTATCCTCAGCAGCGCCATCCATTGTATAGTGGCCACAGCTGGGTACTGCACATCCACCTCCTTTTTAAATCAATAAGGAGTGGATATGCAGTACCGGCCGCGGCCACTATACAACTGATGGCGCTGTGGTGAGCAGTTCTGGCCGGCGGTGCCACCGGGAACAGCCGATTGGTGGGGGTGCCCGGTGTCGTACCCCTACTGACATTGATGACCTGCCCTAAGGTCCCAGAGACTCCTTAAATTTACAATGTTTTGGGGGAGAAAAAATGAAGAATCAAGGATGAAAAAAATTACATGTGGCGTCATATAGTTTGTCGGGGGAATATACTAGAAAATTCTAAATTTACGAGACCCGCTATCTGATCCTCGTTTATGGCCGCGGCCCCTTTGCCCGTGGTGTAATCTGCCCCGACGTGGGGCGTTTATGGGCGAGACGTAAAAGCAGATTGGGAATAAAAATGGAGTCGGTGTACAAATTCGTGGCAGCGGGAGGGAGCGGAAACGTGACACTTCCATCCCGGAGAGTTACATGTTCGGCAAAGTGGTCTCCTCTTATCGCAGGCTCATGTCCCGGAGCGCGGCCGTTTCCCGAACTGTTGAGAACACATGTTGGGATTGTGTATTTTTTCGTTGCATTAACCAATTCCATAAGTTCAATAAATTCCTGCGCCGCGTGTTTACAATGTAATGGCTTCAAGCTGCGCGTCGCTGAAGCTATGTGCGTGCACCTATTATTACACAATGGCCCGGCTTGTTTTATTGCCGGCATCTGAACGCGGCAGCTCACGGCTGCGGGGTTTGTTTTTTTTGCTTTTACTTTCTCGGGTAAATCAGGTGCCACAAACTCTCGTCACTTTCTCCCAATAGTCACCACCAGTTCAGTGATCAACCGCAGCGCAGCTGTCAATCACTCTGCAGCCCCTCCCCCTGCGACAATCAGTGACACGGCCGGACAGTAATAGTCACATCCAGCCTAATGCCACCAAAGTGTCCAAAGGTGCTCGGCCACATAAGAAGACACCAGTGTTACATGCATTACACTGAGTGATGCCCAGTGTACCACCATAAATTACAGAAATACCACCATACTGTACTCAAATAATATCACCATACATTACAGAAATAATACCACCATACATTACAGAAATAATACCACCATACGTTACAGAAATAATACCACCATACTGTACTCAAATAATATCACCATACATTACAGAAATAATACCACCATACATTACAGAAATAATACCACCATACATTACAGAAATAATACCACCATACATTACAGAAATAATACCACCATACTGTACTCAAATAATATCACCATACATTACAGAAATAATACCACCATACATTACAGAAATAATACCACCATACTGTACTCAAATAATATCACCATACATTACAGAAATAATACCACCATACATTACAGAAATAATACCACCATACTGTACTCAAATAATATCACCATACATTACAGAAATACCACCATACATTACACAAATAATACCATATATTACACAAATAATACCACCATATATTACACAAATAATACCACCATACATTACACAAATACCACCATACTGTACTCAAATAATATCACCATACATTACAGAAATACCACCATACCTTACAGAAATAATACCACCATACATTACACAAATACCACCATACATTACACAAATACCACCATACTGTACTCAAATAATATCACCATACATTACAGAAATAATACCACCATACCTTACAGAAATACCACCATACGTTACAGAAATAATACCATCATACCTTATAGAAATAATACCATCAATAACAACAGAAATATTACCACCATACCTTACAAAAATAATATCCCCATACTGTATTCAAATAATAGCGCCATACATTAAAGAAAATGCCACCATACTGTACTGAAATACCACCATACTGTACTCAAATAATAGCACCATACATTACAGAAATACTGCCATACTGTGCTCAAATACCACCATACTGTACTTAAATAATGCCAAAATACACTACATAAATAATACCACAGCGGGATTTAAATAATAACACTATACATTACCGAAATAATACCATAAAACTATACTCAAATACGACTACCACACATTACAGAAATAATAGCTTGTAGAAATACCACCATACTGTACTCAAATAATACCACCATACATTACAGAAATACCACCATACTGTACTCAAATGCTACCATACATACACATATAACACCCTAAACTTTACCCAAAATACCCTCATACACAACAAACATAATACCACCATACCTTACAGAATAATTACCAGAATACCTTTCATAAATAATACCACCATACTGTCTCATATAATGGAGTAATCCGTTATAATGTGATAAATAATCCCATTCCATAGTGAACAAGTTACACCACCATTCTGTCCTGAAATAAAACCAATATACGTGCTCAAATAAGACCAACTCACAGTAGCCAAATGATACTGCTATACAGTGCTCCAAAAATCCAACATATAGTGTCCAAATAGCGTATTCACAGAGCAAAATAAGCAGCGTGTGTTCTACAATGAAAAAAATGACACTGCTGTAACATTAATATTCGTATTTGTGATAACTGCAATCCATGTAGAAGGACCGACCGGCGGCACTAACCGGCATCTAATAGTCGGTTTACACCGGTAGCAATGTGTTTTTAGATCTACGGTGGATCGCTCTGGGCGCACAGAAGACCATGATTCTCGGCAGCACGAGTCCTGTTTGCATAGGATGATGTGCCGCCGAGTGTGCTGCATAAAGGATCACTTAACCCAATAAAGAGCGTTCTGCTCTTGTTCCTTGGATGATTGGGTGCCGAGTTTTCTGGTCATGCGCGATCATCTTCCACTGTCAGTGAACCCTTAGGTGCAGAGGTTCCAGCTCCTCTAGGGCCGGACCTGGGAACAGATGCTGTTTGTATAGGATGATGTGCCGCCGAGTGCGCTGCATAAAGTATCACTTCACCCAATAAAGCGCATTCTGCTCTCGTTCCTCGGGTGATCGGCAGCCTGGAGAACTGAGTGTTCTGGTCATGCACCATCATCTTCTTAGGTGCACAGGTTCCAGCTCTTCTAGGGCCGGACCTGGGTACGGATCCTATTTGCATAGAATGATGTGCCGCCGAGTGCGCTGCATAAAGGATCACTTCACCCAATAAAGAGCGTTTTGGTCTCGTTCCTAGGGTGCTCGGGGAACTGCGCGTTCTGGTCATGTGCAATCATCTTCCATTTTCAGTGGACCTTTAGGTGTAGAGGTTCCAGCTCCTCTAGGGCCAGACCTGGGTACCGATCCTGTTTGTATAGGATGATGTGCTGCCGAGTGTGCTGCATAAAGGATCACTTCAGCCAATAAAGAGCGTTTTGGTCTCGTTCCTCGGGTGATCGGCAGCCTGGAGAACCGAGCGTTCTGGACATGCACGATCATCTTCTTAGGTGCACAGGTTCCAGCTCCTTTAGGGCTGGGCCTGGGTACCAATCCTGTTTGCATAGGATGATGTGCCGCCGAGTGCGCTGCATAAAGGATCACTTCACCCAATAAAGAGCATTCTGCTTTCGTTCCTTGGGTGATCCACAGTCTGGGGAACCGAGCGTTTTGGTCATGTGCGATCATCTTCCAGTGTCAGTGAACCCTTAGGTGCAGAGGTTCCAGCTCCTCTAGGGCCGGACCTGGGTACAGATCCTGTTTGCATAGGGTGATGTGCGCCTGAGTGTGCCGCATAAAGGATCACTTCACCCAATAAAGAGCGTTTTGGTCTCGTTCCATGGGTGATCGGGGAACCGAGTGTTCTGGTCATGCACGATCATCTTCTTAGGTGCACTGGTTCCAGCTCCTCTAGGGCCGGACCTGGGTACAGCTCCTGTTTGCATAGGATGATGTGCTGCCGAGTGCGCTGCATAAAGGATCACTTCACCCAATAAAGAGCATTCTGCTTTCGTTCCTCGGGTGATCAGCAGCCTGGAGAACTGAGTGTTCTGGTCATGCGTGATCATCTTCTTAGGTGCACAGATTCCAGCTCCTCTAGGGCTGGGCCTGGGTACAGATCCTGTTTGTATAGGATGATGTGCCGCCGAGTGCGCTGCATAAAGGATCACTTCACCCAATAAAAAGCGCTTTGGTTTCATTCCTCGGGTGATCGAGGAACAGGGTGTTCTGGTCATGCGTGATCATCTTCCACTGTCAGTGAACCCTTGGGTGCAGAGGTTCCAGCTCCTCTAGGGTCGGGCCTGGGCACAGATTTTGCTCAATATGGACACGATCATTCTTCTTTCTACCACGTGCCAAAGTGCGAAACCATGGCAAGCTGATAGTGTGGCCAGACGGCTACCACGTCCTCTGTAGAGCGAGGACTGTGTATGTAACAACCACACAATGGCTTTCTGCGTGTACGGCAGCTACATAAATCACTGACTCCGGTCCTGGCAGCCTGACACTGCTGAAGGCTTAATTAGTATCAAGAATTAGACTGCGAAACGCGTTGCCAGATGAGAATCAAAGTGTGTTCTCAATAATGAGGTAATTCAGCAGACAGGAAAGCCGTGAGGTCATAAAAGCGCTTAATAGAGGCTGTAATGTAATAATAAACTATTTAATAGGCAGGCTGGTGGGTGAGCGCTGTATACCTGCGCGGCTGCGCACGTACCTGCGGGCGCTGTTCATGCCTCGCACATTCATTCACTTCACCCATAATAAAGTGATTGCAGATGTAGCAAAGTTCTATGTATTCTGGGAACTGTGGATAAATCTATTGTGTTATATTCAGAGTTAAAGGAAAGCGGTCACTTGACATAAATTAGTAATTTTTTTTTATCTGGTGTAAATGGCGCTGTTCTCCTGAATCCGGCGCTGTTTTTCTTTTTTTTCTGCGCCTCTCCGTTCCTGAGATATGGCCTCCTCTTCCTTGTACACAAAGCTAGACTTATAAGCCAAGTGGGTGTGGTCATCAAAAAGACGCCCACAGATAAAAGTTAAAGGCCACACCCACTTGGTAACAAAGGCTAGTTTTAGGACAAGGGAAGATAGGGGCATATCTCAGGAATGGAGAGGAGCAGGAAGAAGGGAAAAACATCGCCGGATTCAGGAGAACTGCGGCATTTACACCGCGACGTATTTATGGCCAGTGACAGGTTGTTTTAAAAAGGAATTGTACAGGATTAAAGATGGCTGCTTTTTTTCTAGGAAAATGTGCCACTGGGCCCAAAGGTACGGGTGACCCATCAGCCATAGTGCCTATTTCATTTGGATGTTCATCCAAGGGTACGCATCCAGCTGAAATACATTGCAGCACAAAGTCCTGTCGGGATCCTGCACTGTCAGGTGCCGAACACCAATTAAGGCTATGAATATTCACTGCTCCCCACAGAGAATATGCCGGCACCTGACAGCTGACCACATTGCATGTGGGCACGCCGCATATGACAGTGACATCCTGCGCTGCACCGCTTACACGCTGGTCAGTTGCGGCATGCCATCATAGGAGGAGGAAACCAGGTGAGCGGGGGCAAGGTGAGTATAATCTTTATTTGTGCGGCGCCCAGGTTTATCATGTATTCCAGGATGCAGCCAGGATGGCGACCATAAACCACGCTGGGGCCATTATGGGGACATGTATACCAGGATGGGGCCATTATAATGACATGTACACCAGGATGGGGCCATTATGGGGACATGTATACCAGGATGGGGCCATTATGGGGACATGAATACCAGGATGGGGCCATTATGGGGACATGTATACCAGGATGGGGCCATTATGGGGACATGAATACCAGGATGGTGCCATTATGGGGACATGTATACTAGGATGGGGCCATTATGGGGACATGTATACCAGGATGGGGCCATTATGGGGACATGTATACCAGGATGGGGCCATTATAATGACATGTATACCAGGATGGGGCCATTATGGGGACATGTATACCAGGATGGGGCCATTATGGGGACATGTATACCAGGATGGGGCCATTATGGGGACATGTATACCAGGATGGGGCCATTATGGGGACATGTATACCAAGATGGGGCCATTATGGGGACATGTATACCAGGATGGGGCCATTATGGGGACATGTATACCAGGATGGGGCCATTATGGGGACATGTATACCAAGATGGGGCCATTATGGGGACATGTATACCAGGATGGGGCCATTATGGGGACATGTATACCAGGATGGGGCCATTATAATGACATGTATACCAGGATGGGGCCATTATGGGGACATGTATACCAGGATGGGGCCATTATGGGGACATGAATACCAGGATGGGGCCATTATGGGGACATGTATACCAGGATGGGGCCATTATGGGGCCATGAATACCAGGATGGGGCCATTATGGGGACATGTATACCAGGATGGGGCCATTATGGGGACATGTATACCAGGATGGGGCCATTATGGGGACATGTATACCAGGATGGGTCCATTATGGGGACATGTATACCAGGATGGGGCCATTATGGGGACATTTATACCAGGATGGGGCCATTATAGTGACATGTATACCAGGATGGGGCCATTATGGGGACATGTATACCAGGATGGGGCCATTATGGGGACATGTATACCAGGATGGGGCCATTATGGGGACATGTATACCAGGATGGGGCCATTATGGGGACATGTATACCAAGATGGGGCCATTATGGGGACATGTATACCAGGATGGGGCCATTATGGGGACATGTATACCAGGATGGGGCCATTATGGGGACATGTATACCAGGATGGGGCCATTATGGGGACATGTATACCAGGATGGGGCCATTATGGGGACATGTATACCAAGATGGGGCCATTATGGGGACATGTATACCAGGATGGGGCCATTATGGGGACATGTATACCAGGATGGGGCCATTATAATGACATGTATACCAGGATGGGGCCATTATGGGGACATGTATACCAGGATGGGGCCATTATGGGGACATGAATACCAGGATGGGGCCATTATGGGGACATGTATACCAGGATGGGGCCATTATGGGGACATGAATACCAGGATGGGGCCATTATGGGGACATGTATACCAGGATGGGGCCATTATGGGGACATGTATACCAGGATGGGGCCATTATGGGGACATGTATACCAGGATGGGTCCATTATGGGGACATGTATACCAGGATGGGGCCATTATGGGGACATTTATACCAGGATGGGGCCATTATAGTGACATGTATACCAGGATGGGGCCATTATGGGGACATGTATACCAGAATGGGGCCATTATGGGGACATGTATACCAGGATGGGGCCATTATGGGGACATGTATACCAGGATGGGGCTATTATGGGGACATGTATACCAGGATGGGGCCATTATAAGGACATGTGTGTGACGGGGTATGTGACAGAGCAGTAAGGGACGCCAGGCCGAGGAACAATCCAAAGGGCTTTATTGGAACCACAAAGATAAAGCACCAAACATGAATATAAATCTTTAAAGTCTACAAGGAGTCCACAACAAAACAACAGATCCAGGGACACCGCCTGGTATTCCGACGCCAGGGAAAATATGCCAATGGTCCTTATATGGGTGAACAACAAAACACAATCTCACGTGGCCCCTGATCTCCAGTCTGTAACAGTCCATACACAGGCACTAGGATCCAGCCTCAGCCATAGATCCTAGTCCTTCTCAAGCCGAGATCCAACTACTGACTAACATGGTCTCATTGTTGTCCTCTCCTGGGATCAGCCCCTTAGGTGGGCAGCAGGGCCCACCTCCCCCTGGACATTTGATACATGAATGGACTTTAGATGTCCTGGCTCTATTCTGTCTACCAAGTTGTGGATTGGAGGAGTCCCATGCTGAGAAGAACAAACAATCTCCCACCAGAAGTAGTACATACAGGACAGTCAAGGAGGGACAGACTATTACACCATGAGCACAGGCAGGGGAGGGACACGCTGTTACAATGTGTACCGGGATGGAGCCCTTATGGGGACATGTATACCAGGATGGGGCCATTATGGGGATAGGACATGTATACCAGAATAGGGCCATTATAGAGACATATATACCAGCATGGGGACATGTAGTGACATGTATACCAGGATGGGGCCATTATGGGGACACATATACCAGGATGGGGACATCTATACCACAATGGGGCCATGATGGGGACATATATCAGGAAGTGGACATGTATGCCAGGATGGGGCCATTATGGGGACATGTATACCAGGATGGGGCCATTATGGAGACATGTATACCAGGATGGGGCCATTATGGAGACATATATACCAGGATGTGGCCATTATATGGACATCTATACCAGGATGGGGCCATGATGGGGACACATATACCAGGATGGGGCCATTATGAGTATATATATATACCAGTATGGGGCTATTATGGCAACATACATACCAGGATCTTGCCGTTATGGGGACATCTATATCATTATGGGGCCATGATGAGAACATATATACCAGTATAGAGCCATGATGGGGTCATACAGCAGGATGTGGCCATGATGGGGACATATACCGGTATGTGGCCATGATGGGGACATATACCAGGATGGGGCCATGATAGATACATATATAAAAGTATAAGGCCATATATACAAGGATGGACCACGAAGGAGAAATATTTATATATATATATATATATATATATATATATATATATACATATACATATACATATATATATATATATATATATATACACACACACACACACCAGGATAAGACCATGATGGGGCCATATATACTAGAATGGGGCCATATATTCCAGGATATTGCCATGTTGAGCTCATACACCAGGATGAAGGACATATTTACCAGGAAGTGGCCCAGGATGGAGGTCAGTACTACACAATGAAGGGGTAGAGGGCAACTGGTATATCTTTATAGGAGTTTGAAACCTACAACTGCCCATACATTGAGTGGGGGGGGGGGGAAAGGACTCAAACTTTGCACTGGGGCCCATCGGACTTTAGTTATGCCACTGGACACCAGTGTTAGATCGACTCCTAACTCCCCACCTATCAGCTGATAGCAGAAACTGTATCATGACATGGTACTACACGGAGTCTCCCATTTCTATGGGAGCTTTCAGTATCACTGAGGGGCACCATACAATGCACAGATGTCGTAGCTGATCAATAAGGGGGACAGGAATCAGTCATAGAAAAATATTTATGACCTATCTCTTAGATATCTGTATAAAGGTTCAGAACATGCATATGGAGGAGTTGAGCCCATTCTCCATCTCCATGGTTTATACCCCCTTGTCGTCCAGGAAGGTAAGGTGGTTAAACGTTAGAAAACTATTTTGAGGAGGGCTTCAGACAACCAAGATCGTGATAAGAAGGAGAAAATTTCAAGTCTGACGTTCTGGTTAAACGAGACCTGGACAAATCCCAATGTGGCCACACATTTGTGATGTCCATGGAGTTTCTTCTTTCTGGCAGGTGCTAGGTCTTCGGTACCAAGGATTTGACACCAAACAATGGGACTAGACGGCGATCTGAATTATACCCATGGAGAAACACCTCGTTATAGACCAAATTTGATGTCCATGGAGGTTCTTTTTTCTGGCAAGTGCTAGGTCTTGGGTACCAAGGATTTGACACCAAACAATGGGACTAGACATCGATCTGAATTATGCCCATGGAGAAACACCTCGTTATAGACCAAATTTGATGTCCATGGAGGTTCTTCTTTCTGGCAGGTGCTAGGTCTTGGGCACCAAGGATTTGACACCAAACAATGGGACTAGACGACGATCTGAATTATGCCCATGGAGAAACACCTCGTTATAGACCAAATTTGATGTCCATGGAGGTTCTTCTTTCTGGCAGGTGCTGGGTCTTGGGTACCCAGGATTTGACACCAAACAATGGGACTAGACGGCGATCTGAATTATACCCATGGAGAAACACCTCGTTATAGACCAAATTTGATGTCCATGGAGGTTCTTTTTTCTGGCAAGTGCTAGGTCTTGGGTACCAAGGATTTGACACCAAACAATGGGACTAGACATCGATCTGAATTATGCCCATGGAGAAACACCTCGTTATAGACCAAATTTGATGTCCATGGAGGTTCTTCTTTCTGGCAGGTGCTAGGTCTTGGGCACCAAGGATTTGACACCAAACAATGGGACTAGACGACGATCTGAATTATGCCCATGGAGAAACACCTCGTTATAGACCAAATTTGATGTCCATGGAGGTTCTTCTTTCTGGCAGGTGCTGGGTCTTGGGTACCCAGGATTTGACACCAAACAATGGGACTAGACGGCGATCTGAATTATACCCATGGAGAAACACCTCGTTATAGACCAAATTTGATGTCCATGGAGGTTCTTTTTTCTGGCAAGTGCTAGGTCTTGGGTACCAAGGATTTGACACAAAACAATGGGACTAGACGACGATCTGAATTATGACCATGGAGAAACACCTCGTTCTAGACCAAATTTGATGTCCATGGAGGTTCTTTTTTCTGGCAAGTGCTAGGTCTTGGGTACCAAGGATTTGACACCAAACAATGGGACTAGACATCGATCTGAATTATGCCCATGGAGAAACACCTCGTTATAGACCAAATTTGATGTCCATGGAGGTTCTTCTTTCTGGCAGGTGCTAGGTCTTGGCTACCAAGGATTTGACACCAAACAATGGGACTAGACATCGATCTGAATTATGCCCATGGAGAAACACCTCGTTATAGACCAAATTTGATGTCCATGGAGGTTCTTCTTTCTGGCAGGTGCTAGGTCTTGGGCACCAAGGATTTGACACAAAACAATGGGACTAGACGACGATCTGAATTATGACCATGGAGAAACACCTCGTTCTAGACCAAATTTGATGTCCATGGAGGTTCTTTTTTCTGGCAAGTGCTAGGTCTTGGGTACCAAGGATTTGACACCAAACAATGGGACTAGACATCGATCTGAATTATGCCCATGGAGAAACACCTCGTTATAGACCAAATTTGATGTCCATGGAGGTTCTTCTTTCTGGCAGGTGCTAGGTCTTGGCTACCAAGGATTTGACACCAAACAATGGGACTAGACATCGATCTGAATTATGTCCATGGAGAAACACCTCGTTATAGACCAAATTTGATGTCCATGGAGGTTCTTCTTTCTGGCAGGTGCTAGGTCTTGGGCACCAAGGATTTGACACCAAACAATGGGACTAGACGATGATCTGAATTATGACCATGGAGAAACACCTCGTTATAGACCAAAAAATATCCAAAACTGGACCATGGAGTGGTGAAATTGTCTCCCAAACCCTACGCTATCTGTACTCTAAATCCGGTCTCACCTCTATAACGCGGGTCAATCATCCAGACATCATCCATGCAAGTTCCTGGCAGTCCCATCTAAATATAACCTTTGAGCCGGCTAAGTGCATGTACCACCAATGTGTGAAGGTAACGCCGGCGTGGTAGTTGTCAATATCGGAGTGTTTTGACACAAATGATAGTTGGCTGCTAATGGTTCATGTCTCCCTCACATCCGATAAATCAGCGGCTTAGCTGTTTGTGACACACGTACTCCTCCACAGATTACGAGATGGACTTTTCGAGGGGAACAGAACACTTGAAAGAGTCAGAGCACAAGCAACCGGATTACCCGGTGGATTTGTGCATGGTATGGATGTGTCTGGAAACTTATGGATGCGTTGTATCATGGCTCCGGAGCTTCACAGTGTTGGAAGGCAGTGACTGTACAGTGTGAGATGTGAGATGTCAGGAGGCCTCATCACATTATCCAGGCGCATGGAGAGGCTCTTGACATTGATAACACTTTTTAAGCCAAGGACTATTAGCCCTGGCAGTGAAAGCCATAAATAAGATAGCAGGAGGGAGGCCTTTATCTGAGCTGCTCCAGAGCTGCTCTTCTGCCCTGTAGTAACAGTTTACAGACGGGTCTCCGGTCTTGTGGCAAAAACAAACATAGGCAGCTTCATGTGAAGCGCAGCTCTGGGGGAGTAATGGATGCTCAACCGAGGATTGTGTCTACATGAAGATGAGACAAATTCATCATTCAACCGTATATTAGATAGACTTTACTTCAAAGGACTACAAACTCACTGACTACAGCAGTATACTGAGTGCAGCTCTGGAGTATAAAACACAATGACTGCACTAGCTCAATAGTGAGTGCAGCTCTGGAATATAATACAGGAGGTAACTCAGGATCAGTAAAGGATAAATAATGTAATGTATGTACACAGTGACTGCACCAGCAGAATAGTGAGTGCAGCTCTGGAGTATAATACAGGAGATAACTCAGGATCAGTACAGGATAAGTAATGTATTGTCTGTACACAGTGACTGCACCAGCAGAATAGTGAGTGCAGCTCTGGAATATAATACAGGAGGTAACTCAGGATCAGTACAGGATCAGTAATGTAATGTATGTACATAGTGACTGCACCAGCAGAATAGTGAGTGCAGCTCTGGAATATAATACAGGAAATAACTCAGGATCAGTACAGGATCAGTAATGTAATGTATGTACATAGTGACTGCACCAGCAGAATAGTGAGTGCAGCTCCGGAGTATAATACAGGGGGTAACTCAGGATCAGTAATGTAATGTATGTACACAGTGACTGCACCAGCAGAATAGTGAGTGCAGCTCTGGAGTATAATACAGGAGGTAACTCAGGATCAGTAATGTAATTTATGTACACAGTGACTGCACCAGCAGAATAGTGAGTGCAGCTCTGGAGTATAATACAGGATAAGTAATGTAATGTATGTACACAGTGATTGCACCAGCAGAATAGTGAGTGCAGCTCCGGAGTATAATACAGGGGGTAACTCAGGATCAGTAAAGGATAAATAATGTAATGTATGTACACAGTGACTGCACCAGCAGAATAGTGAGTGCAGCTCTGGAGTATAATACAGGATGTAAACGACTTCAAAAATTAACAGGAACAAGAAGAGGCTACTGTGAGGCAAATCCCGGGATATGAAGATGAATTATGACTCCAGTCATAATCCCTCATCACTCCCTGGCAGTGCCCCCTCCCTTCTTGTTCTCAGTGTTCCACTTACACCTCCATGGCCATGTCCTGTGATATGGAAATTAGGTGGCTTAGGGACAATGGACACAGGATGACTCCCTGCCGTGACCCTGTAGTGGGGGCTGCTAGCTAGTTAGCAAGGCTATGGAAATAGCCAGACAGAACGACTCCAGTAAAAAATGGTTCATATCTCGCAAGCCATATTTCCGATAAATATGGCAACCATAAAAATGGTGTCTCCGCATGCGGACGATGCCGGCACACCCTTTTTATGGGAGCAGGACATTGGGAAATGCCCCAGGCGTGATATCAGCCAATGGGGAACTGGCAGACAGGTCATGAGTCCCCTCGTTCTGTGGCTAAATTCATAACTGTCACAATGAGAGCATTGGCGTCCGCCTACGACGCTCCCAGGCAAAGTTATGGCCCATATTCCATGTTGTGGATTGTCCATAACTCAAGCCAGGGGTGGAGCAGTGCTCCCTCTGAGGTCACTAAGGTAGGAGGGGACCTGGATTTGCCCAGGTTGATAACCCTACTTCGGCCATTTTCCGGTGTTCTTTCGCTGGGGGTCACGTGTAGGAAACATCTGTGGGAGTTCCTGGAAACCTGGTCTACAGCGCCCCCCTGTGGCCAGACGCAACAAGGTAACTGCTGGAACTGTGTATGCCTGTTTGTAAACCATGCTTTATCTGTAACTGTACTCTGACATATGTATATTCTGTAGATTCCCTATTGTATATATTGTAGTTTCTAGTGTGCTTTAGGCTGATTAAATTATATAATTAATCTTGGGCTGTTCTGTTATCTCGATCTTGAATCCCACGTCTGTGTGTTCGGCTAATAGTTACCGTGAAGCGGTTGGTGGCAGCGAGTTGTGCCAAGGATTATTGTGGGGAGGCCAGTGAGATTCGGGGAGGTTTTATATATTCCGCCCGCGGAGGTCGGGGGAATATATACCCTACTCTCACCGGGGACCCTTCAATAATCGGCATAAGTAGTATAGCGGCCTCCTTGCTTATTGTCGGGCAATTCCATAATTGGCCTGACTATAAGAGGGGCGCTAGAGAGCGCGTCACGTGCTCTGTCTGTCGGTCGGGAGGTATAAAGGAGGGGTGACCCCCACTTGTTACCCCCCGATTGTGACGTACTGGTAGCCAGCGCGGGGGATTTCTGAGTGACCCCCCCGGTGGTTTGTGACATATTGGTGGCATAGCGGTGGGATCGAGATAATAGTGTGTGTGAGTGTGAGACCCATACTCCCAGACACTAAAGACTGCCTGCAGCAGCTGTGGCTGCTGGGGTCTTCAGACTAGCTCAACACTAGAGTGTCAGAGTGCAGATACTGTAAGGTGTGTGGAGGCATCAGGTGTCAGTTCTGTGTCAGTGACCAAAAGTCTGCAAGAATGGCTGATGGCACCAGGAGCAGAGCTATGCAACTGGCCAATGCTAAGGCAGGAGCCGAAGAGAGGGAGGACGGTGCTGTGGACAGCAATGAGGAGGTTGCCCACGAGTCCTCCAGGAGCTCGACGCCAGAAAACCGTTCTGCCGAGGACATTGCGCAACCTGGCACTGCTGGACAAGATGAGGAGGAGCTCACCCAAGGTTCCTCAACGAGCCAGATGCCAGCCCTCCGCTCTGAAAGGGACAGTGAATCGCCTAGCTCTGCAGCGTGCCGCAGATCACCACGTGCCATTCCACCGAGCCTGGGAGGCTCGGATAGCCTTCTTCAAATGGCTATGGCCCTTCTCCAGGCTGGAGACCAGAAGGGCTACAAGGAACTCCTGGCAGAGCGCAGGGCAGAGCGGCAGGCAGCGCGTGACGCTGAGGCTGCGGAGCGGCACGCAGAGCGTGAGGCTGCGGAGCGAGAGCGGCAGGCAGCGCGTGAAGAGCGAGAGCGACAGGCAGACCGTGACTACCAGCTGCAGCTAGCTCAGCTCCGGCCCTCATCAGCCACATGTGGCCTTCGAGACACCAAACTTCCAAAGGTCCGTGTTGAGGACTTCCCAGTGCTGGAGAAGGATGGAGACTTGGACTCTTTCTTGACTGCTTTTGAACGGACTTGCTTGCAGCACCATCTGGACAAGGACCAGTGGGCCAAATACCTGACCCCCCGTTTAAGGGGTAAGGCCCTGGATATCCTTGGGGACTTGCCTGCTGAGGCAGATCAGGGCTACGACACCATCAAGCGGGCCCTGATCCAACAGTACAACCTCACTCCAGAGTCCTACCGCAAGAAGTTCCGGAGCCTACAGAAGGGACCAAAGGACTCCTGGGCTGACCACCGGCGGGCACTTGCCCGAGCTGCCGACCACTGGACCCAAGGCCTGCAGCTTTCCACCGGACCGGAGATCCTGGACTTGTTCATCACGGAGCAACTCTTGTGGAACTGCCCTGAGGATCTCCGCCAGTTCATCCGAGACCAGAAGCCAAAGGGGTCCACGGCTACAGCTGCCCTTGCCGATGACTACACCAACAACCGGGCCCCTGAGGCCAGGAGAGCGGCCACCAGCAGCACCTGGAGAGGGGGTAAGATGAATTCTGCGACTGCCCCACCTGCCCCTAGACTGCAGGGGGTGTCCCCCTCAACTCCCCTCTCCAGGCCCGTGGCGGAACCAAGACGGTGCCACCAGTGCAACCTACCTGGACACTTCAAGGCCATGTGCCCTCAGCGTCCCAAGGCCCCGGCTCCGTCCCCGTCCCAAGGGCCGCCCAAGGTGTATTGTGTGGGTGGGGGTGGTGGTAGGTCCCTGGACAGCTTCCAACCTGTCACCGTCGGCCGGTCTGTGACCATAGGACTGCGAGACAGCGCCTCGGAGGTGACTCTGGTGCGGCCTGAGATGGTGTCCCCCCAAGACTTGATCCCTGGAAAAACCCTCGCTGTCTCCGGGATTGGAGGCACTGACCCGGCGCTGCCTGTTGCTGACATTTATGTGGACTGGGGCGCAGGGCGAGGGGTGAGGGAGGTGGGGGTAACTGATCGGATCCCTGCAAACGTGCTACTTGGGACAGATTTGGGGCAGATAACCTCCCAGTTTGGGCCCCAACCAAGGGCTGAACCTTCAGCCAGTACTGACATGCCTCCGGACAATGTTAATGTGTTATCTATGAATGATGTAAGGGAGGAGGGAGTGAACTCTGATATTTCTGCTTGCATAGACACCATAGACACACACACAGCTGCAGCTGTGACAGGGGAGGGGGTCAGAGAAAGGTGTGACAATGCCTCTACAAGTAATCAGCCTGTGAGCTGGGATCTGTTGCCCTCTGAAGGGATAAGCAGAGAGCAGGGTGCTGCAGGGGGAGGACCAGTGTGTGGGGTGGGGGCTACCACAGCAAATGTGGGGTCCCCAGAGATTTCACAGCGGGGTTCTGTTGCTGCAGGAGGGGAACAGGCAGGTGAGATTGGGGCCGGTCCAGGAGCGGAAGTGCTCCCAGGTAAGATCTCGGTGCAGGGTTCCCCCACAACCGGGGTGTCAGGAAGCCAGGTAGGCCTGCCTGAACCGGCGACTTGGTCAGGAACGGAGGAGGAGCAGGCACGACCCACGGTCGCAGCGGCTGTGGCCGCTGTCACCCGCAGTGGGAGTGCTGGAAGCCAAGCCGGAGGTCCGATAGCTCTTCCCCTTCTGACCAAGTGGCAGCCGAGTCAGGTGGAGGCCAGGACACAGGTCCCGGGGTACTGACTGAAGATGTGACAGTCTCGTCGATTCTGGCCACATCTAGTCAGGGGTTTCAGGCAGCGTTAGAAGCTGACGACAGCCTGAAAGCTCTTAAGGAGCAGGCGGCACAGCCTCCCTCGGACTCGGACCCGGAGCGAGTGGTCTGGGACCAAGGACGGCTGTACCGGGCCACGGTCCAGCAGGGTTCACCGGAGGCGTGGCCCAGGGACCGACAGTTGGTGGTACCCTATCCGTTCCGGACGGAGTTGTTGCGGATCGCACATGAGATTCCGATGGCCGGACACCTAGGGATCGCTAAGACCAAGGCCAGGTTAAACCAGCATTTCTACTGGCCAAAAATGGGGGCCGATGTGGCTGCCTACTGCCGTTCGTGTGAAACCTGTCAGAGAGTGGGGAAGGCGGGGCCACACCCCAAAGCCCCACTAGTATCTCTGCCAATCATCGATGAGCCTTTCAGGAGGGTGGCTGTGGATCTGGTCGGCCCGCTGGCCATCCCCAGCAGCTCCGGGAAACGCTTCATACTGACGGTAGTGGACTATGCCACCCGGTACCCAGAAGCAGTGGCCTTGTCGTCCATTCGGGCTGACAAGGTGGCCACCGCATTGCTGGAGATTTTCTCCCGAGTGGGTTTTCCCCAGGAAATGCTCACTGACCGGGGGACCCAATTCATGTCCCAGCTGATGGAGGCCCTCTGTAAGCAAGTCCAGGTGCGACATCTGGTGGCCAGCCCGTACCATCCACAGACTAATGGCCTGTGCGAGCGGTTTAATGGCACCTTAAAGCAGATGCTTAAGATGTTGGTCGACTCCCATGGGCGTGACTGGGAGCGGTATCTCCCACACCTGTTATTTGCTTACCGGGAGGTTCCACAGGCCTCAACAGGATTCTCACCGTTTGAGCTCCTGTACGGGCGACGTGTGCGGGGCCCCCTGGCTCTGGTGAAAGAGGCTTGGGAAGGGGATTTGGCCACCCCTGGAGTGTCGGTTATCGAGTATGTCATGCGCTTCCGGGACAAAATGCAGGCCTTGACGCAACTGGTACACGACAATATGGCTCAAGCCCAGGCCGATCAGAAGCGTTGGTACGACCAGAACGCTTGTGAGAGGACCTACCAAGTGGGTCAAAAGGTGTGGGTACTGGTCCCCGTACCACAGGACAAGCTTCAGGCAGCCTGGGAAGGCCCATACCTCGTGTACCAGCAGCTCAACCCTGTAACGTACCTGGTCACCCTGGACCCTGCCCGTGGAAGGCGGAAGCCCTTCCATGTGAACATGATGAAGGCACATCATGAGCGGGAGGCATGTGCGCTCCCCGTGTGCAACCTGCCCGAGGAGGGAGAAGCGGAAACCCTCTTGGATATGCTAGCCCAGGTTAGGGCAGGCGGATCCATTGAGGATGTGGAGGTTGGCCACCAGCTCTTGGAGGACCAACGGTCCCAGCTGTGGGCCACCCTACACCCCTTCCGGGGGTTGTTTACCAACCAGCCCGGAAGGACTGACTTGGCTGTCCATCACGTGGACACTGGGGATCATCCCCCGATCCGGCGTTCAGCATATCGGGTCTCCCTGGAGGTGCAGCAACACATGCGCCAGGAGATTGACGAGATGCTGAAGCTGGGGGTGATCCAGGCATCCAACAGCGCTTGGGCCTCGCCTGTAGTCCTCGTCCCTAAGAAGGACTGAACCACTCGGTTCTGCGTGGACTACAGGGGGCTCAATGCGGTCACGGTCGCCGATGCGTACCCAATGCCATGCATCGATGACCTGCTCGATCAGTTGGCCGGGGCTCAGTACCTGACCATCATGGATCTGAGCCGGGGATATTGGCAGATCCCCCTGACTCGCAAGGCCAGGGAACGCTCTGCCTTTATTACCCCATTTGGACTGTACGAGTCCACGGTGATGCCATTCGGGATGAGGAATGCCCCTGCCACTTTCCAGCGGATGGTCAACACCCTGCTCAAGGGACTTGAAGGGTACGCGGCCGCGTACCTGGATGACATTGCCGTCTTCAGTCCCACCTGGGAGGACCACCTAGAGCATCTAGCACAGGTGCTCAGGCGGATCCACCGGGCAGGTTTGACCATCAAGCCGGGAAAGTGTCAGCTGGCCATGAGCGAGGTCCAGTACCTCGGTCACCGGGTAGGTGGGAGAACACTGAAGCCCGAGCCTGAGAAAGTGGAAGCCATCGCATCCTGGCCCACCCCCAGGACCAAGAAGCAGGTGATGTCCTTCTTGGGGACCGCTGGGTACTATAGGAGGTTTGTTCCATGCTATAGTAGCCTGGCAAAGCCCTTGACGGACCTCACCAAGAAGAAGCTGCCCTCTGCAGTCGATTGGACAATGGACTGCGAGACAGCCTTCCGGGCCCTAAAGGACGCCCTGTCCAGCCCGCCCGTGCTACAGGCAGCCGACTTCACGCGGCCGTTTGTAGTACAGACCGACGCCAGTGACTTCGGCCTCGGTGCGGTGCTCAGCCAGGTGGACTCTGCGAGCCAAGAGCACCCAGTCTTGTACCTGAGCAGGAAGCTGTTACCAAGGGAAGTTGCCTATTCCACGATGGAGAAGGAGTGCCTGGCCATAGTGTGGGCCCTGCAGCGTCTGCAACCCTATCTATACGGGCGCCACTTCATCGTGGAGACGGACCACAATCCCCTCAGCTGGTTGCACACCGTCTCTGGGACGAATGGGCGATTGTTGCGATGGAGCCTTGCGCTCCAGCAATACAACTTCACCATTCGCCACAAAAGGGGCCGTGACCACGGTAACGCAGACGGGCTGTCCCGACAAGGAGAGGTCGCGGACGGGCGCACGGGGGAACACCGGAGTGTGCTGCCCCCTAGCGCCCTCAAAAGGGGGGAGGTGTGAGGCAAATCCCGGGATATGAAGATGAATTATGACTCCAGTCATAATCCCTCATCACTCCCTGGCAGTGCCCCCTCCCTTCTTGTTCTCAGTGTTCCACTTACACCTCCATGGCCATGTCCTGTGATATGGAAATTAGGTGGCTTAGGGACAATGGACACAGGATGACTCCCTGCCGTGACCCTGTAGTGGGGGCTGCTAGCTAGTTAGCAAGGCTATGGAAATAGCCAGACAGAACGACTCCAGTAAAAAATGGTTCATATCTCGCAAGCCATATTTCCGATAAATATGGCAACCATAAAAATGGTGTCTCCGCATGCGGACGATGCCGGCACACCCTTTTTATGGGAGCAGGACATTGGGAAATGCCCCAGGCGTGATATCAGCCAATGGGGAACTGGCAGACAGGTCATGAGTCCCCTCGTTCTGTGGCTAAATTCATAACTGTCACAATGAGAGCATTGGCGTCCGCCTACGACGCTCCCAGGCAAAGTTATGGCCCATATTCCATGTTGTGGATTGTCCATAACTCAAGCCAGGGGTGGAGCAGTGCTCCCTCTGAGGTCACTAAGGTAGGAGGGGACCTGGATTTGCCCAGGTTGATAACCCTACTTCGGCCATTTTCCGGTGTTCTTTCGCTGGGGGTCACGTGTAGGAAACATCTGTGGGAGTTCCTGGAAACCTGGTCTACAGCGCCCCCCTGTGGCCAGACGCAACAAGGTAACTGCTGGAACTGTGTATGCCTGTTTGTAAACCATGCTTTATCTGTAACTGTACTCTGACATATGTATATTCTGTAGATTCCCTATTGTATATATTGTAGTTTCTAGTGTGCTTTAGGCTGATTAAATTATATAATTAATCTTGGGCTGTTCTGTTATCTCGATCTTGAATCCCACGTCTGTGTGTTCGGCTAATAGTTACCGTAAATCGGTTGGTGGCAGCGAGTTGTGCCAAGGATTATTGTGGGGAGGCCAGTGAGATTCGGGGAGGTTTTATATATTCCGCCCGCGGAGGTCGGGGGAATATATACCCTACTCTCACCGGGGACCCTTCAATAATCGGCATAAGTAGTATAGCGGCCTCCTTGCTTATTGTCGGGCAATTCCATAATTGGCCTGACTATAAGAGGGGCGCTAGAGAGCGCGTCACGTGCTCTGTCTGTCGGTCGGGAGGTATAAAGGAGGGGTGACCCCCACTTGTTACCCCCCGATTGTGACGTACTGGTAGCCAGCGCGGGGGATTTCTGAGTGACCCCCCCGGTGGTTTGTGACAGCTACAAACACAATGTACACTGTGTGCAGAATTATTAGGCAAATGAGTATTTTGATCACATGATGCTTTTTATACATGTCGTCCTACTCCAAGCTGTATAGGCTGAGAGCCAACTACCAATGAAGTAAATCAGGTGATGTGCATCTCTGTAATGAGGAGGGGTGCGGTGTAATGACATCAACACCCTATATAAGGGGTGCTTAATTATTAGGCAACTTCCTTTACTTTGGCAGAATGGGTCAGAAGAGAGATGTGACGGGCTCTGAAAAGACCACAATTGTGAGCTGTCTTGCAGAGTGGTGCAGCAGTCTTGAAATTGCCAAACTTTTGAAGCGCGATCACCGAACAATCAAGCGTTTCATGGCAAATAGCCAACAGGGTCGCAAGAAGCGTGTCGGGCAAAAAAGGCGCAAAATAACTGCCCATGAATTGAGGAAAATCAAGCGTGAAGCTGCCAAGATGCCATTTGCCACCAGTTTGTCCATATTTCAGAGCTGCAACGTTACTGGAGTATCAAAAAGCACAAGGTGTGCCATACTCAGGGACAGGCCAAGGTAAGGAAGGCTGAAAACCACCACCTCTGAACAAGAAACAGAAGATGAAACAATAAGACTGGGCCAAGAAATATCTGAAGATTGATTTTTGAAAGGTTTTATGGACTGATGAAATGAGAGTGACTCTTGATGGGCAGATGGATGGGCCAGAGGCTGGATCAGTAAAGGGCAGAGCTCCACTCCGACTCAGACGCCAGCAAGGTGGAGGTGGGGTACTGGTATGGGCTGGTATCATCAAAGATCAACTTGTGGGACCTTTTCAGGTTAAGGATGGAGTGAAGCTCAACTCCCAGACCTACTGCCAGTTTCTGGAAGACAACTTATTCAAGCAGTGGTACAGGAAGAAGTCGCTATCGTTCAAGAAAAACATGATTTTCATGCCGGACAATGCTCCATCACATGCATCCAACTACTCCACAGCGAGGCTGGCCAGTACAGGTCTAAAAGATGAAAAAATAATGACATGGCCCCCTTGTTCACCTGATCTGAACCCCATAGAGAACCTGTGGTACCTCATAAAATGTGAGATCTACAGGGAGGGAAAACAGTCCACCTCTGGGAGCAGTGTCTGGAGGCTGTGGTGGCTGCTGCACGCAATGTGGATCGTAACTAGATCAAGCAATGACAGAATCTATGGATGGTCGGCTGCTGAGTGTCATCAGAAAGAAAGGGGGCTATATTGGTCACTAATTTTTGAGGTTTTCTTTTTTCACGTCAGAAATGTTTATTTCTAAATTTTGTGCAGTTATATTGGTTTACCTGGTGACAATAAACAAGTGAGATGGGAATAGATTTGGTGTTTATTAAGTTGCCTAATAATTCTGCACAGTAATAGTTACCTGCAAAACACATAAACTCCTAAGAAGCCAAATCTAAAAAAAACCCCTCCAACTGCCAAAAATATTAAGCTTTGATATTTATGAGTCTTTTGGGTTGATTGAGAACATAGTTGTTGATCAATAATAAAAAACAATCCTCAAAAATACAACTTGCCTAATAATTCTGCACATGGTGTGTGTATATATATATATATATATATATCTCTATATATATAATTGCCTTATTCTGTCTGTCTGTCTGTCTGTCTGTCATGCTCCAAAATTGTGTCCTTACGGTGACACAAAGCTGATTGGCCGCTGGGCTCGCCATGGCCCCGCCCCCCCACACGGATTGGCCGCTCGCCCAGGCTGCGCCCCCACACGGATTGGCCAGCCGCTCGGCCAGGCTCCGCCCCCCCCCACAGATTGGCCTCTCGCCCCGGCACCCTGCAGGCATTGGCAATTCGGCCACGCCCCGCCCCCCTCACGCAATGCACGCTAGCTCTGGCCCCGCCCCCTCCCTCCCCCGCGCATTCCCCGAACTGACACGGCTGTCACGGAGGTGAGTACTGTACTCCCCCCCCCCCACTCCCACCCCCCCCCCCCGGCCCCCGCTCGCACGGGAGTGGTGTGGATACGTTGGTAACCATGCTCGCATGGTTACAAGCGCATCAAGGTCCTGCTGCGGCGGAAGATCCACACGCACACACATAACAGCACACACACAAACATACACACACATCAGATCACACTCACTCTCACACACACCTCACACACACCTCACACACACCTCACATCCACACACTCACAGCATCCGGCGATATCGCTTGCTTCTCGGCCTCGATACTGTGCTGTTGTGACCTTCCAGGACCTGACGGAGGATCACATGGCCAGAGGCATGTGGTATCTCCGGATGTTGTGAGTGTGAGCGCGTATGTGCGATATCGTCAGTGTCTGTGTGTGTGAGTGTATGCGATCGGGTGTGTGTGAGTGTATGCGATCGGGTGTGTGTGAGTGGATGCGATCGGGTGTGTGTGAGTGGATGCGATCGGGTGTGTGTGAGTGGATGCGATCGGGTGTGTGTGAGTGGATGCGATCGGGTGTGTGTGAGTGTATGCGATCGGGTGTGTGTGAGTGGATGCGATCGGGTGTGTGTGAGTGGATGCGATCGGGTGTGTGTGAGTGGATGCGATCGGGTGTGTGAGTGTCGGCAGAGGAGCACGGCGTGCTGGAGGAGGCTGGGAGCAGAGAGGCTGATCATGGGGAAGGCTGGGAGGGGGAGGCTGATGCTGGGGGAGACTGGGAGGGGAAGGCTGATGCTGAAGGAGGCTGGGAGGGGGAGGCTGGGAGGAAGGAGGCTGGGAGGAGAGAGGCTGATCCTGGGGAAGGCTGGGAAGGGGAGGCTGATGCTGAGGGAGGCTGGAAGGAGAGAGGCTGATGCTGGGGGAGGCTGAAAGGAGAGAGGCTGAGGCTGGGAGGAGAGAGGCTGATGCTGGGGAAGGCTGATGCTGAGGGAGGCTGGGAGGGGAAAGCTGATGCTGGGGAAGGCTGGGAGGACGGAGGCTGGGAGGAGAGAGGCTGATCCTGGGGAAGGCTGGGAGAGGGAGGCTGATGCTGGGGGAGGCTGGAAGGAGAGAGGCTGATTCTGGGGGAGGCTGGAAGAAGAGAGGCTGATGCTGGGGGAGGCTGGGAGGAGAGAGGCTGATGCTGGGGAAGGCTGGGAGGAGAGAGGCTCATGCTGGGGACAGAGAGGAGAGGCTGATGCTGGGAGGAGAGAGGCTGATGCTGGGATGAGAGAGGCTGATGCTGGGAGGAGAGAGGCTGATGCTGGGAGGAGAGAGGCTGATGCTGGGGGAGGCTGGGAGGGGGAGGCTGATGCTGGGGGAGGCTGGGACGAGGGAGGCTGATGCTGGTGGAGGCTGATGCTTGGGGAGGCTGATGCTGGGGGAGGCTGGAAGGAGAGAGGCTGATGCTGGTGGAGGCTGATGCTTGGGGAGGCTGATGCTGGGGGAGACTGGGAGGGGAAGGCTGATGCTGAGGGAGGCTGGGAGGGGGAGGCTGGGAGGAAGGAGGCTGGGAGGAGAGAGGCTGATCCTGGGGAAGGCTGGGAACGGGAGGCTGATGCTGAGGGAGGCTGGAAGGAGAGAGGCTGATGCTGGGGGAGGCTGGAAGGAGAGAGGCTGATGCTGGTGGAGGCTGATGCTTGGGGAGGCTGATGCTGGGGGAGACTGGGAGCGGAAGGCTGATGCTGAGGGAGGCTGGGAGGGGGAGGCTGGGAGGAAGGAGGCTGGGAGGAGAGAGGCTGATCCTGGGGAAGGCTGGGAACGGGAGGCTGATGCTGAGGGAGGCTGGAAGGAGAGATGCTGATGCTGGGGGAGGCTGGAAGGAGAGAGGCTGAGGCTGGGAGGAGAGAGGCTGATGCTGGGGAAGGCTGATGCTGAGGGAGGCTGGGAGGGGAAAGCTGATGCTGGGGAAGGCTGGGAGGACGGAGGCTGGGAGGAGAGAGACTGATCCTGGGGAAGGCTGGGAGAGGGAGGCTGATGCTGGAGGAGGCTGGAAGGAGAGAGGCTGATGCTGGCGGAGGCTGATGCTGGGGGAGGCTGGAAGGAGAGAGGCTGATGCTGGTGGAGGCTGATGCTTGGGGAGGCTGGGAGAGGGAGGCTGATGCTGAGGGAGGCTGGGAGGAGGGAGGCTGGGAGAGGTAGGCTGAGAGAAGAGAGGCTGATGCTGGGGGAGGCTGATGCTGGGGGAGGCTGGGAGAGGGAGGCTGATGCTGGGGGAGGGTGGGAGGAGGGAGGCTGAGAGGAGAGAGGCTGATGCTGGGGAAGGCTGGGAGGAGAGAGGCTGATGCTGGGGACAGAGAGGAGAGGCTGATGCTGGGAGGAGAGAGGCTGATGCTAGGATGAGAGAGGTTGATGCTGGGAGGAGAGAGGCTGATGCTGGGGGCAGAGAAGCTGATGCTGGCGGCAGAGAGGCTGATGCTGGTGCAGCATGGGGGATGGAGCACGATGGGGGGGGTGCGCAGCATCGGGGATGGAGCATGATGGGGGGGTGCGCAGCATCGGGGATGGAGCACGATGGGGAGTTCGCAGCATGGGGGATGGAGCACGTTTGGGAGTGCGCAGCATGGCGGGTGGAGCACGTTTGGGAGTGCGCAGAATGGGAGATGGAGCACGATGGGGGGTGCGCAGCATAGGGGATGGAGCACGATGGGGAGTGCGCTGCATGGGGGATGGAGCACGATGGGGAGTGCGGAGTATGGCGGATGGAGCACGTTTGGGAGTGCGCAGCATGGCGGATGGAGCACGTTTGGGAGTGCGCAGCATGGGAGATGGAGCACGATGGGGAGTGCGCTGCATGGGGGATGGAGCACGTTTGGGAGTGCGCACCTCCCCCCAACACACACACACACACACAAACACGCGCGCGCACTGCACAACACACCACACACACTGGGAACCACAAACAACTGGCCTACACAGACACCCACACACACAGACAACGCTGCACACACACAACACCCAACACACAAACACCGTGGCACACACAAATATACGCACATACCGCACAACACACACATTGCACAAAACATACCTCCCCCCAAAACACACCACACACACACAAACCGTGCAACACACACACAACGCTACAGACACACAGCGCTCCACAAACAACGCAACACACATACAACACCGCTCTCACCCCCCGTCACACCCAGACAACACCCAGAACATGTACAGCCCCTACACAAACACTTGGTAACTACACACAACAACATCTATATATATATATATATAA
The DNA here is from genome assembly GCF_048569485.1 of Anomaloglossus baeobatrachus. NCBI lineage: Eukaryota > Metazoa > Chordata > Amphibia > Anura > Aromobatidae > Anomaloglossus > Anomaloglossus baeobatrachus. The sequence continues at coordinate 774,233,910 of NC_134354.1, read as the reverse complement.
CAAAAATCATACATGAACTACACAATACGTAAATTCTAGAATACCCGATGCGTAGAATCGGGCCACCTTCTACTATATATATATATATATGTTCTGCACTGTGAGGGGCAGGATATCTGGATAATGGATTCTGACCATGGTTTATTTTGGTCGCTCTGTACCTCTTACAATTTGGTTAAATGTCAATTACCAGTGAATAGTGACGATGTGATTTCTGTGTATCGTTGTGGAGACCAGACTGAAACGCGGTGGTGAACATCTGTCTCTTAACCCTCGAATGGAAGAACAAGGATGTGATTCATAACGGGACGGCCGAGTCTTATAAATCACAATTCATCCTATGAATGGCCGCCTTTTACCCCAGGGCCACATCCAGCCAAACTTCCCGACCCCGTCCTCGAGTCGAGAGCAAATGGCATTCAGGAAATGGGACAAACGTCTTGTGACAGATGTCAAACGCGCTGGGGAGAAGAATAGCATTATGTGCCCGAACTATCAATGTCAGGCCCTGAAAACCCTAAAGCCAAAATCTGAACTAATGGCCATAGCCCAGCAAGGGGCCCCTTACGGTGCCGCACAGAGAAGTCACCATTTCTTAAAGGGATACTTATCCCAATGTCGCTAATTCCTTTTCTCTTAAAAAAGAATTACGAAATTTCAACAAAGTCCACACAATGTCCGGAAGAAGCAGCAGGTAAACTGAGCAAACAGGGGGTCCTCACGCCGCTAAGAACCGGAGGAACCAGGTAGAGAAGTTTACAAAAGAAACTTATCCAACAGCCATAGAAAAGCAAAACCATGAAGAGAGAACACGGCGACATTCCATCAACCGCCTGACATCAGACACTGGATTACAGGCGCTCGGTGCAGGAAGACCCCATGTGTTACACCCCAGAAAACCCACTCAAAACAGAACGTAACAAGCAGTATTATAGTAGTTATATTCTTGTACATAGGGGCAGTATTATAGTAGTTATATTCTTGTACATAGGGGGCAGTATTATAGTAGTTATATTCTTGTACATAGGGGCAGTATTATAGTAGTTATATTCTTGTACATAGGGGCAGTATTATAGTAGTTATATTCTTGTACATAGGAGCAGTATTATAGTAGTTATATTCTTGTACATAGGAGGCAGTATTATAGTAGTTATATTCTTGTAAATAGGGGCAGTATTATAGTAGTTATATTCTTGTACATAGGAGCAGTATTATAGTAGTTATATTCTTGTACATAGGGGGCAGTATTATAGTAGTTATATTCTTGTACATAGGGGCAGTATTATAGTAGTTATATTCTTGTACATAGGGGGCAGTATTATAGTAGTTATATTCTTGTAAATAGGGGCAGTATTATAGTAGTTATATTCTTGTAAATAGGGGCAGTATTATAGTAGTTATATTCTTGTACATAGGGGGCAGTATTATAGTAGTTATATTCTTGTAAATAGGGGCAGTATTATAGTAGTTATATTCTTGTAAATAGGAGCAGTATTATAGTATTTATATTCTTGTACATAGGGGCAGTATTATAGTAGTTATATTCTTGTACATAGGGGCAGTATTATAGTAGTTATATTCTTCTCCATAGAGGCAGTATTATAGTAGTTATATTCTTGTACATAGAGGGCAGTATTATAGTAGTTATATTCTTGTACATAGGGGGCAGTATTATAGTAGTTATATTCTTGTACATAGGGGCAGTATTATAGTAGTTATATTCCTGTACATAGGGGGCAGTATTATAGTAGTTATATTCCTGTACATAGGGGGCAGTATTATAGTAGTTATATTCTTGTACATAGGGGCAGTATTATAGTAGTTATATTCTTGTACATAGGGGGCAGTACTATAGTAGTTATATTCTTGTACATAGGGGGCAGTATAATAGTAGTTATATTCTTGTACATAGGAGCAGTATTATAGTAGTTATATTCTTGTACATAGGAGCAGTATTATAGCAGTTATATTCTTTTACATAGGGGCAGTATTATAGTAGTTATATTCTTGTACATAGGAGCAGTATTATAGTAGTTATATTCTTGTACATAGGAGCAGTATTATAGTAGTTCTATTCTTGTACATAGGGGCAGTATTATAGTAGTTCTATTCTTGTACATAGGGGCGGTATTATAGTAGTTATATTCTTGTACATAGGAGCAGTATTATAGTAATTATATTCTTGTACATAGGGGCAGTATTATAGTAGTTATATTCTTGTACATAGGGGGTAGTATTATAGTAGTTATATTCTTGTACATAGGGGGTAGTATTATAGTAGTTATATTCTTGTACATAGGGGGTAGTATTATAGTAGTTATATTCTTGTACATAGGAGCAGTATTATAGTAGTTATATTCTTGTACATAGGGGGCAGTATTATAGTATTTATATTCTTGTACATAGGAGCAGTATTATAGTAGTTATATTCTTGTACATAGGAGCAGTATTATAGTAGTTTTATTCTTGTACATAGGGGCAGTATTATAGTAGTTATATTCTTGTATATAGGGGGCAGTATTATAGTAGTTGTATTCTTGTACATAGGGGCAGTATTATAGTAATTATATTCTTGTACATAGGGGCAGTATTAGAGTAGTTATATTCTTGTACATAGGGGCAGTATTAGAGTAGTTATATTCTTGTACATAGGGGCAGTATTATAGTAGTTATATTCTTGTACATAGGGGCAGTATTATAGTAGTTATATTCTTGTACATAGGGGGCAGTATTATAGTAGTTATATTCTTGTACATAGGAGCAGTATTATAGTAGTTATATTCTTGTATATAGGGGGCAGTATTATAGTAGTTATATTCTTGTACATAGGGGCAGTATTATAGTAGTTCTATTCTTGTACATAGGGGCAGTATTATAGTAGTTCTATTCTTGTACATAGGGGCAGTATTATAGTAGTTATATTCTTGTATATAGGGGGCAGTATTATAGTAGTTGTATTCTTGTACATAGGGGCAGTATTATAGTAATTATATTCTTGTACATAGGGGCAGTATTATAGTAGTTATATTCTTGTACATAGGGGCAGTATTATAGTAATTATATTCTTGTACATAGGGGGCAGTATTATAGTAGTTATATTCTTGTACATAGGGGGCAGTATTAGAGTAGTTATATTCTTGTACATAGGAGCAGTATTATAGTAGTTATATTCTTGTATATAGGGGCAGTATTATAGTAGTTATATTCTTGTACATAGGAGCAGTATTATAGTAGTTATATTCTTGTACATAGGAGCAGTATTATAGTAGTTATATTCTTGTACATAGGGGGCAGTATTATAGTAGTTATATTCTTGTACATAGGAGCAGTATTATAGTAGTTATATTCTTGTACATAGGGGCAGTATTATAGTAGTTATATTCTTGTACATAGGAGCAGTATTATAGTAGTTATATTCTTGTACATAGGGGCAGTATTATAGTAGTTATATTCTTGTATATAGGGGTAGTATTATAGTAGTTATATTCTTGTACATAGGGGCAGTATTATAGTAGTTATATTTTTGTACATAGGAGCAGTATTATAGTAGTTATATTCTTGTACATAGGGGCAGTATTATAGTAGTTATATTCTTGTACATAGGAGCAGTATTATAGTAGTTATATTCTTGTATATAGGGGCAGTATTATAGTAGTTGTATTCTGGTACATAGGGGCAGTATTATAGTAGTTATATTCTTGTATATAGGAGCAGTATTATAGTAGTTGTATTCTGGTACATAGGGGCAGTATTATAGTAGTTATATTCTTGTACATAGAGGCAGTATTATAGTAGTTATATTCTTGTACATAGGAGCAGTATTATAGTAGTTATACTCTTGTATATAGGGGCAGTATTATAGTAGTTGTATTCTGGTACATAGGGGCAGTATTATAGTAGTTATATTCTTGTATATAGGAGCAGTATTATAGTAGTTGTATTCTGGTACATAGAGGCAGTATTATAGTAGTTATATTCTTGTACATAGGAGCAGTATTATATTAGTTATATTCTTGTACATAGAGGCAGTATTATAGTAGTTATATTCTTGTACATAGGAGCAGTATTATAGTAGTTATATTCTTGTATATAGGGGCAGTATTATAGTAGTTGTATTCTGGTACATAGGGGCAGTATTATAGTAGTTATATTCTTGTATATAGGAGCAGTATTATAGTAGTTGTATTCTGGTACATAGGGGCAGTATTATAGTAGTTATATTCTTGTACATAGAGGCAGTATTATAGTAGTTATATTCTTGTACATAGGGGGCAGTATTATAGTAGTTATATTCTTGCACATAGGGGGCAGTATTATAGTAGTTATATTCTTGTACATAGGGGCAGTATTATAGTAGTTCTATTCTTGTACATAGGGGGCAGTATTATAGTAGTTATATTCTTGTACATAGGGGCAGTATTATAGTAGTTATATTCTTGCACATAGGGGGCAGTATTATAGCAGTTATATTCTTGTACATAGGGGCAGTATTATAGTAGTTATATTCTTGTACATAGGAGCAGTATTATAGTAGTTATATTCTTTTATATAGGGGCAGTATTATAGTAGTTATATTCTTGTATATAGGGGGCAGTATTATAGTAGTTATATTCTTGTACATAGGGGGCAGTATTATAGTAGTTATATTCTTGTATATAGGGGCAGTATTATAGTAGTTATATTCTTGTATATAGGGGGCAGTATTATAGTAGTTATATTCTTGTACATAGGGGCAGTATTATAGTAGTTATATTCTTGTACATAGGGGGCAGTATTATAGTAGTTATATTCTTGTACATAGGGGCAGTATTATAGTAGTTATATTCTTGTACATAGGGGGCAGTATTATAGTAGTTATATTCCTGTACATAGGGGCAGTATTATAGTAGTTATATTCTTGTAAATAGGGGCAGTATTATAGTAGTTATATTCTTGTACATAGGGAGCAGTATTATAGTAGTTATATTCTTGTAAATAGGGGCAGTATTATAGTAGTTATATTCTTGTACATAGGGAGCAGTATTATAGTAGTTATATTCTTGTAAATAGGGGCAGTATTATAGTAGTTATATTCTTGTACATAGGGGCAGTATTATAGTAGTTATATTCTTGTACATAGGGAGCAGTATTATAGTAGTTATATTCTTGTAAATAGGGGCAGTATTATAGTAGTTATATTCTTGTACATAGGAGTAGTATTATAGTAGTTATATTCTTGTACATAGGGGCAGTATTATAGATCTCTTTCTACAGTAAGGAGAATATGAATCTGTGCATTATGATATCAGGGAATGATTGGGTATGATATTGCGGAGGAGATGACTGTAGCTTCTATACCGTGTCCACTGTGGAATATTTATGGCACTGCTGCTGTTAGTATTAATTGTCCCAGGAATTGCTCCTCAATTAATTCCTGACACATGCACATTCCCAGCAGCTTCTCAGCTGTTAATATGTTGGCACCGCTCGACACACAAACTATTTTTCATGAGGCGCAGGTCTGTAAGTAGGATCTGAGCCCTAACACGGCACACGTCATACATTTCACATGCCCTTAGAAAAATACGGCCGGCCAATGTTTTTACTCCATTGTGCTCCCCGGTGTGCGCATGAAAGATTCGCAGATGAGGTATGATAGCAAATTCCTGTCAAGGCAAGTAGCCGAAAATTCACACGCTACCTGGATTAACTTGTGTCAACACAAAAACCTACAGAAACCAAAACACTTCAAGGTAGGATGATCACAAAATGCAGACTCCATGAAGAATGACAAGCGCTGTCAATCCGAAAAATGCGGCTTCCTCCGAAAGGCTGGAGAACACAACGACCCAAGCTCAACCGTGGACGGAGCGGTGGAACGAAAAGTGTGCGCAGCCTCCGAGAGACCAAAGACGGCGCCGATCAAAATAACGTCCAAACGTGAAGAAAGTCTCCTGGAACGAGTGGTCGTCTACTTATCGCTCCACTTAGGGGATGAAAGATGTTTTCCAGGTCCATAAATATTATATGGAGAATATGAAACACGTTTTCTGACAAGCTGGAAAAGGAAAAGGTCTGTAGAACAAACGAGGGCGGATGTCACATTATACATATACTAATAAAACCAACCACGATTATAAACTTCCTTGTGTGTTTGTGTCTACATCTTGGAACTGCTTCTTTTGTTTGCCAAAACATCATTAAAGTTGTTCCTGGCGACACCACTAGAGGGAGCTCACTGCATATGGATTATACAGCTCAATCTCCACTGTATACAATAACATGTAGTGAGCTCCCCCTAATGGTGGCAACATGCTGCTAGAATTTCTCATAGAAACTGTGATAAAGGTGTATGGAACGATTTGAGCTAATTCACGTGACGTTAGAGCCACCATATTTTTCCCAAAATTCACAATGCCAGAGTGAATATTATGACCCAAAGTAAGACATGCTTGTAATCCGGGTCATAAGACCCCCCTTGTGGAGAAGAACCTACAACCGCCATATGGTTGTGTCTTCTACAGTCTGTGCATTATGAAAGTGGTATTGGACGCACTGAGTTTTGCTCAAAGTTGCCGATTGTCATGGTGGCATGAGACGCTGTTCACACTACAGATTCTGACACTCGACCCTATAGTTACACACTAAGGCGGGCTTTGCACGTTGAGACATCGCAAGCCGATGCTGCGATGTCGCACGCGATAGTCCCTGCCCCCGTCGCAGGTACGATATCGTGTGATAGCTGGCGTAGCGAAAATTATCGCTACGCCAGCTTCACATGCACTCACCTGCCCTGCGACCATCGCTCTGGCCGGCGACTCACCTCCTTCCTAAGGGGGCGGGTCGTGCGGCGTCATAGCGACGTCACACGGCAGGCGGCCAATAGCGGCGGAGGGGCGGAGATGAGCAGGACGTAAACATCCCGCCCACCTCCGTCCTTCCGCATAGCCGCCAATGGCAGGTAAGGAGATGTTCCTCGCTCCTGCGGCTTCATACACAGCGATGTGTGCTGCCGCAGGAACGAGGAACAACATCGTACCGGTCACGGCACCGGCATTATGGAAATGTCGGTGAATGCAACGATGATACGATAACGACGTTTTTGCGCTCGTTCATCGTATCATCTAGCATTTACACAGTACGATGTCGAAAGTGACGCCGGATGTGCGTCACTTTCGATTTGACCCCACCAACATCGCACGTGCGATGTCGCAACGTGCAAAGCCGCCCTTAGCAGTGGGCTCACTCATGGTCAGGCTAGCAGGTGTTAACCTCTGCTAGTCTCTTAGTTACCTCTGGGATCAGATGTTGGAATCACATTTGCTCCGTCTTTTTAAGATGGTGGAATCTGTCTTCCCATGTTGACTATAGTTTATTGCTGTGTTGGTCTGTGTGTTGTTGTGTCCCAGTCCTACTGCTGATCATTTTGCGTGATGTTTGGAGTTGTTGTGGAGTTGTCCAGTCGTTTTTTTATTTTCCTCTCTCCTCTTATTTTACTCCTTACCTCTTATGGTCTTATACCTCTGAGGTTGCTGTACGAAAGAGTTTTGGTTCCCCCATTTGTCAATCTCTGTTGGTTTTATCACACTCCTGTCCCGGCCCTCCTATGGGTTTGGTGGTAAGAGGGGTATAAGATCAGCGCTGGTTAGGAGCAGGGCCAGGGAGGCGGCTCAGACATCCTCACCTTCAGAGGTAACTCTGGGATAAGGCATAGTTAAGAGTCCCCTAAGTCTGAGGGCCAGTCTAGGAGCTCCTGCCTCTGGTATCTCAATTACATCCGTGACTGTATTTTAGTGCTCCTTTCTCAGGATCAAGTGAAAATACTGCCGTTATAAATTTTTGTTCAGTCTACTCTATTTTTACATACGAATGCGAAATATGGATGATCAATGAACAAGACAGAAGAAGAATCAAAGCCTTCAAAGTGATGGTTAAGGATGTTGTCCCTTTTCCACATCTACATTCGTTCGGAAATGTCTTCAAGATCCTCATCTCAGTTGGTTATCTAATCATTGATTTTTATGGCACCACATCTCAAAATGCTCCTTTGTGAGGGTTAATTAAGGTTGCTAAAAGATCATAAGTTTCTCGTACATAGTCTGGTCTTTTCTTTAGTCACATATGGATGCGAAACCTGGACCATAAATGAACAAGACAGAAGAAGATTCGATGTCTTTAAAATGTGGTGCTGGAGAAGGATATTATCAACACCATGGATGGCAAGAAGACCAAACCCATCAATTTTGGAACAAATCAAGCCCAAAATGTCACTCAAAGCAAGGATCACCAAGCTACGTCTTGCCTACTTTGGACACACCATACGAAGAGAGAATAACATGGTCGGAAGAAGAGAAGGAACAAGGCGAAGAGGAAGACCAGCAACCCAATGGCTTCATACTACCAAGAAATTGGCGTAGAAGATCCTGGAGGACCTCTCTAGGTTTGGACAAGATCGATCTTCCTACACAGCGTTCATCCATCAGGTCACCTTGGCTCGAGATAAAGCTGAAGGCCATCAAATACGGTTGTGTGAATGAAACCTTTGTAAGGAGTTCTTCTTTCGTGCCATATGATTTTGGAATATACTTCCAGTTGTGAGCATTAAAGGGGGTCTTTCAGCAGAAAACGACTGTTCAAACCAATCTCAGGCACTAAGTGCACATTTGGTGTGGCCAAACAGTTCCATGCACCCACCCATCTACTTTTTTTTTCCACCTATTTCTTGCCCACTTCTTCCTTGATTGATAGCTTTGGGTTTACAGGATCCAGAGAAGGGAGGAGATAGAAAACAAGTAGGTGGGAAGGTGCACTGAACAGTCCATGCCAACTGTCCATTGAGCGCCTGTGCTTGGTTTGAATAGTAATTTTGTGCTGACAGAGTTTGTTTAAAATACTTTGATAAATGGTGATTACCTAGATCAGAGATGGGTCTAGTTTCCCTAAACAACAAATGCTTTCATTGGCCACACAGTAGGTCAAAAGTCCCCAACCCTTCTGACCTTCAGAGCCACATTCAGCTCTAAAAAACTGTCATGAGCCATATACAGCTCTGAGAGAGGATCACGAGCCACATCCACCACTGAGAAAGGGTCACAAGCCACATCTAGCTCAGAGAGGGTCACGAGCCACATCCAGCTCTGAGAGAGGATCACGAGCCACATCCAGCTCTGAGAGAGGGTTGTGAGCCACAATCAGCTCAGCGAGGATCACGAGCCACATCCAGCTCTGGGTGAGGATTGTGAGCCAGATCTAGCTCTGAGAGAGGGTTGCGATCCACATTCAGCTCAGAGAGCGTCGCAATCCACATCCAGTTCTGAGAGAGGATCACAAGCCACATCCAGCTCTAAGAGAGGATCATGTGCCACATCCAGCTCAGAGAGGGTTGTTAGCAACATCCAGCTCTGAGAGAGGATTGTGAGCCTACTTTGGAGGTAGAAATGGGCCTCTTATCTCTTGGGAGGTTTCACCAGTGGACCCTCCAGGAATCTCAGAAAAGGGGGGAATGTGAAATAAACCATCACAAATGGAGCAGTAGATGAGTATTCACACCATCGCTCCAATATTGTCTAGGGGACAACGGGAAATAGTCGAGTATAGCGTATGGCATTCAACACCACTGATACTTTTAGGGAGAGGCATTTTGGGTCTTTCGTAGGAAAGTTTTACGAACATAATTGAGAAGCAATAGGAGGAAGGAATTAGAGCAGGAAAGGAGGAGTACACCTTATAAAGAATCAGAGTCTTTGTAAGTGGTCTCTACTGTTAAAGCAGTTGTCTCACATACAATCTTTAGGCGCACAATACACCGATCTGTGCCACTTGCCCAAACTGTGCACTCCCGGATGCTGCAAGTGGAGGTGTCGCGGGCGGGGAGGGGACGCTGCGCTCACCCAGTGCTCGGGTCCGGCTGCTGCTGCTCGGTGGTGGCTCGAGCGGTGGGCCGGATCCCGGGGACTCGAGCGGCGTTCCTCGCCAATGAGTGAAAGGGGGGTGGTTTGGTTTAGGGATATTGTCTGTGATGCTACCCACGGTTGTGGTGAGGTTGTGACACCACCGCTGCTCTGGACGGGGATCCCGGGAGCGATGACAGGGAGCAGCTTGGATGTTGTTTTTCCCCTCCGTGGGTAGGGGGTTTGGTTGTCCCGGGGCCCGGTGAGGGGAGGGATGGCAGGCGGGTTACGGGGCCTGGTGAGGTGCAGGGTCGCAGGGGCAGCGCTGTGCCGCACGGCACAGTGGTACTCACTCAGCCAATGATGAACACAAAGTCTCCGGTAAAACAAACGGCTGGATGGACGGGTCCCACAGACGGCTGCGGTTGTTCTTCTCCCGGTAGGTTGGTGGTGACTGCCTTTCCCTGAACCTGTGTTGTGTTCTCGGTTCTGGTGGCTTCCCACCGGTAACCCGCTCCCCAGCTTGGATGGATGCTGAGGGAGCCCCTTTTGCCCGCAGGCTCTGGCCCTGGGAACTGTAGCCTTGGCGGTGACTGTATTTCCCTTTACGGTTTGAGCTGTTGCCTTCAATCGGGACTTGACTGCTGGGAAACCCCGGAGGTTCCCTTCGCTAACGGATTTGACCGGTTTTACGGCGACTCCAAGCCTGGTCGGGGTCCGTAGGCCCTGCCGAATGGTGCTGGCTTCTCTTCGCTCCCTGATCCGGTACCGCCGTCCCCGGCCCTTACGGTTCACTTCAATCAGCCTCTCCTGCAGACGGTCACCACCGTCTGCCAACCTTGCTGTATGTGCCTGGGCCACGCACCCGGACACGGTCAGTCTCCTCTACTGCCACTTCACTCTTCACTTCCCTAACTGAAACTGAAAACTGCCTTCCTTTTCCCGCCTCCAGGACTGTGAACTCCTCGGTGGGTGGAGCCAACCGCCTGGCCCACCCCCTGGTGTGGACATCAGCCCCTGGAGGGAGGCAACAAGGATTTTTGTCTGACTTCGGTGTGCCTAGTCGGGGTGTGGGGTGTGTTGTTGCAGTACCTGTGACGACCTGGCTTGTCCAGGGCGCCACAGAGGCATCAGAGGAGTGTAGGGAACCAACGCTGGCTTCAGGGCTGCTCTTGTACGCATGCACAACAAACAGTCCTTCCCTAGGAGGCCACCTCTGATATAAAATAGGGGTGGCTGGTAACCAAGGCAACTCAGAGATGATTTTTAAAGAGACATTGATTGCAAATTTGCTTATCTTTGCTAACACTTTTCCTTTTTATAAAAGTGCTTATCAGGTCACTAATCCCGGAGGAAAAAGCTGTTGCCATGCGATTGCCATTGTAGTGCAGGTGCGAGGTACGGCAGCTGCGGAGAATTAGTCCATCCCTGGGAGCAATAGCTCCTACTTGTAAAGGGGATTATTTAAAAAGCCGCCATACATGCATGTGAAGGTGCCACCTTAGCGAAGCCCACGGTTTATGGAGCAGGGGTGGGCTCTGCGTGGCCATGTGCGTCCCCTGCAGCCTTGAAGCAGTTAAGGTGCGTAACAAGCGCCCGTACTGTGTACATCCAGATCACGTGCCGGGACTTGCGAGCAGTTTTCCATTAAACAGCAGCCTGCCAATGTTTATGCTCCTCGCTGGGAACCAATCTCCGCCAGCTGTACCCGGGGCTCGGACATTATTATCCTCCGTCTGTTCTCTCTTACTCGGGGATCAGAAACACACCAGCGATTAAAAGTGAAATGAAATCACAGGGCTGATCCCGCCTCAGACGGCAGAGGAAATAGCCAAAATCTTGGACCCGAGAGTTTTCAAATATTTCTTTTTATGTTCTAGTATTTCATAATAGCAGATATTGTAATCCTCTCGATGGAAATGTCTATAACCAATGCCAATGGAAATTTGCTACAAACCCGCCGCTGCTTATACAATAGGCTTTATTTTTTTGCAAGAAAGAAATATCAATTTTAGTAGAACAAGAAAAACAAAGCCCCCTCCACGCCCTAAAATAATGCAAAAAAAGCCCAATTATTACAAGGTAGTGGTCACCATCCTTCACAATTAACACAACCCTATCATTGTAAGGCGGGGAACGGGCTGTGACAAGGTGGATGGGCTGTGACGAGGTGGACGGGCTGTGACGAGGTGGACGGGCTGTGACGAGGTGGAAGGGCTGTGACGAGGTGGACGAGCTGTGACGAGGTGGACGGGCTGTGACGAGGTGGACGAGCTGTGACGAGGTGGACGGGCTGTGACGAGGTGGACGGGCTGTGACGAGGTGGACGAGCTGTGACGAGGTGGACGAGCTGTGACGAGGTGGACGGGCTGTGACGAGGTGGATGGGCTGTGATGAGGTGGTACTGTACTCACGCTCATATCGGTTCCTCAGATAGTTTAACTCGGCCACAATCTCATTGTAAGAAGACTCGAGGAAAAGATGGATGTTTAACTGAAATCTCGTATTGATGATAAAAGTAGCAGGTAAAAAGGGCGAATCTTCTCAGAGAGCGTACAACATGTTACATAAGATGGCTGGTACTAAACACTACATGAAGAAGAAGGGCGGGGAATGCTGACACAGAGCTACAGGGACAAAATACAAGGAAAGTCAAACCTTCTACCTAGGAACTGAAATACAATACACAGTAATGGAAACATTGAATAATTCCCAAGATGTGGGATGTGACAATGTTTTGTTTTGTTTTAAAAAAAAGGAATTTACTAACCCAGACAATCCATGTAAGCAAAAGTTGACGCCAAATCTATCCCCATGTTATTCCTCCCCGGAACATGTGTATATATATCTGTGTCAGATTATGCTCTCTGTCTGCCACATGTGCAGGTTGTACGCGGCCCCGGAGCATGGCCGGCATTTATATAACGCTAATCACTTGTTATGATTTTCTTAACTCAGTCTCTCAACAGGAAAATTGATAATGGACCCCGACTATGACTGTGAATTAGGGACAGATGATAACGAGGACTCCCCCACAACCTCTGCCCTCTCCCCCACCCTCTGCCCTCTCCCCCACCACCTCTGCCCCCTCCCCCACCACCTCTGCCCTCTCCCCCACCACCTCTGCCCTCTCCCCCACCACCTCTGTGCTCACCCCACCTCTGCCCTCTCCCTCAACACCTCTGCCCTCTCCCCCACCACCTCTGCCCTCTCCCCCACCACCTCTGCGCTCTCCCCCACCACCTCTGCCCTCTCCCCCACCACCTCTGCCCTCTCCCCACCTCTGCCCTCTCCCCCAACACCTCTGCCCTCTCCCCCACCACCTCTGCGCTCTCCCCCACCACCTCTGCGCTCTTCCCCACCACCTCTGCCCTCTCCCCCACCACCTCTGTGCTCTCCCCCACCACTTCTGCGCTCTCCCCCACCTCTGCCCTCTCCCCCACCACCTCTGCCCTCTCCCCCACCACCTCTGCCCCCTCCCCCACCACCCCCTGCCCCCCCTTACCACCCCCTGCATCCCCCCCCTACTCCCCGTACTCCACACTCCTGCACTGAGGCCTTGATTTTCACATATGATATCTAAACAATGTCTGACACTGATGAAGTGTTTCCGAGTAATTGGTAATGAATGGAGAAGACATGTGTAAGGGCAGCAATGCCGCTGCCACCTGCCGCACAAATGTGAGGACAGAGCAAGAAGCCCCTGGTGGACGGCTTTCCTTCACCCGGGGCAAAGATGCACTGATTCCCTTCTCATCTGGCACGTAGCATTTATGCAGTGCCAACCCATCTCTAGCTATGCCCATGCCTTGTCCTTATACACAGATTCCAATTTGAAGGAGTAGAGCTGCAGTGCAAAGCATGGCGGAGAGAAAGATAAGCAGCCTTGTGATCTGAGAAGACAACTGTCAGATCACAGACTACCTTAGACTCCCAAATGATTTATCATTCAGCCTAATACTGGTGTTACTAATCAGTTCTGGGTCCTATCTACACGTTACATTTGTAAGTTTAGGTCCGGGAGAGGCTTGTGTGATAGAAATGGTGGGGTCTCTCCAGAGAACAGTCACCGCGACTGGTGGCCACAAAGCACTGACCGTTTGTGAGTTAAGTTCCTTCATTTTATAAGTATATTCTATGTGGCAGTGATGTAATCAGAGATACATATATATATATAATCTTTACCCTCTAAGTGCTTACAGCGGCGGCTTCACCCTCTGCAGTCACAGCAGCTGGCACCTGTTCACACTTCCTTCATTCTGTTAGCAGGTGCTAGGTCAGATTTTTTTGCATCTGAATTACTTGGACTCCTGCCTGCAATTTTTTGCCTTATCTATCGCTCTCTATCTATCCCTCTAGCAATCTATCCATCTATACCTATCTATCTATCTATCCCTCTATCTATCTATCTATCTATCTATCCCTCTATCTATCTATCCCTCTATCTATCCCTCTAGCAATCTATCCATCTATACCTATCTATCTATCTATCTATCTATCTATCCCTCTATCTATCCATCTATATCTATCTATCTATCTATCTATCCATCTATATCTATCTATCCCTCTCTCTATCCATCTATACCTATCTATCTATCCTCTATATCTTTCTATCTATCCCGCTATATCCCTCTATCTATCCCTCTATCTATCCATCTATACCTATCTATCTATCCTCTATATCTTTCTATCTATCCCGCTATATACCTCTATCTATCCCTCTATCTATCCCTCTATCTATCTATCCCTCTATCTATCTATCTATCCCTCTATCTATCTATCCCTCTATCTATCTATCCCTCTATCTATCTATCCCTCTATCTATCCCTCTATCTATCTATCTATCTATCCCTCTATCTATCTATCTGTCTATCCCTCTATCTATCCATCTATATCTATCTATCCCTCTATCTATCCATCTATATCTATCTATCTATCCATCTATATCTATCTATCTATCTATCCATCTATATCTATCTATCCCTCTATCTATCCATCTATACCTATCTATCTATCCTCTATATCTTTCTATCTATCCCGCTATATCCCTCTATCTATCCCTCTATCTATCCCTCTATCTATCTATCCCTCTATATCCCTCTATCTATCCCTCTATCTATCTATCCCTCTATCTATCTATCCCTCTATCTATCTATCCCTCTATATCTATCTCTCTATCTATCCCTCTATCTATCTATCTATCTATCCCTCTATCTATCCCTCTATCTATCTATCCCTCTATCTATCTATCCCTCTATCTATCTATCTATCCCTCTATCTATCCCTCTATCTATCCCTCTATCTATCTATCCCTCTATATCCCTCTATCTATCCCTCTATCTATCTATCCCTCTATATCTATCTCTCTATCTATCCCTCTATCTATCCCTCTATCTATCTATCTATCCCTCTATCTATCTATCTATCTATCTATCCCTCTATCTATCTATCTATCTATCTATCTATCCCTCTATCTATCTATCTATCCCTCTATCTATCCCTCTATCTATCTATCCCTCTATCTATCTATCCCTCTATCTATCTATCCCTCTATATCCCTCTATCTATCCCTCTATCTATCTATCCCTCTATATCTATCCCTCTATCTATCTATCCCTCTATATCTATCCCTCTATCTATCTATCTATCTATCTATCTATCCCTCTATCTATCTATCCCTCTATCTATCTATCCCTCTATCTATCTATCTATCTATCCCTCTATCTATCTATCTATCCCTCTATCTATCTATCTATCCCTCTATCTATCTCTCTATATATCCCTCTATCTATCTATCTATCCCTCTATCTATCCCTCTATCTATCTATCTATCTATCTATCCCTCTATCTATCTATCTATCTATCCCTCTATCTATCTATCTATCCCTCTATCTATCTATCTCTCTATCTATCCCTCTATCTATCCATCTATCTATCCCTCTATCTATCTATCTATCTATCCCTCTATCTATCTATCTATCTATCTATCCCTCTATCTATCTATCCCTCTATATCTATCTCTCTATCTATCCCTTTATCTATCCCTCTATCTATCCCTCTATCTATCCCTCTATCTATCTATCTATCTATCTCTCTATATATCCCTCTATCCCTCTATCTATCCCTCTATCTATCTATCCCTCTATCTATCTATCTATCTATCTCTCTATATATCCCTCTATCCCTCTATCTATCTATCCCTCTATCTATCTATCTATCCCTCTATCTATCTATCTATCCCTCTATCTATCTATCCCTCTATCTATCTATCCCTCTATCTATCTATCTATCCCTCTATCTATCTATCTATCTATCCCTCTATCTATCCCTCTATCTATCTATCCCTCTATCTATCTATCTATCTATCCCTCTATCTATCTATCCCTCTATCTATCTATCTATCCCTCTATATCTATCTCTCTATCTATCCCTCTATCTATCCCTCTATCTATCCCTCTATCCCTCTATCTATCTATCTCTCTATATATCCCTCTATCCCTCTATCTATCCCTCTATCTATCTATCCCTCTATCTATCCCTCTATATCCCTCTATCTATCCCTCTATCTATCTATCCCTCTATCTATCCCTCTATCTATCTATCCCTCTATCTATCTATCCCTCTATCTATCTATCCCTCTATCTATCCCTCTATCTATCTATCCCTCTATATCCCTCTATCTATCCCTCTATCTATCCCTCTATATCTATCTCTCTATCTATCCCTCTATCTATCCCTCTATCTATCCCTCTATCTATCTAGCCCTCTATCTATCCTTCTATCTATCTATCCCTCTATCTATCTATCCCTCTATCTATCTATCCCTCTATATCCCTCTATCTATCCCTCTATCTATCTATCCATCCCTCTATCTATCTATCTATCCCTCTATCTATCTATCTATCCATCTATATCTATCTATCCCTCTATCCATCTATATCTATCTATCCCTCTATCTATCCATCTAAATCTATCTATCCCTCTATCTATCCATCTATCTATCCCTCTATCTATCTATCCCTCTATCTATCCCTCTATCCATCTATATCTATCTATCTATCCCTCTATCCATCTATATCTATCTATCCCTCTATCTATCCATCTATATCTATCTATCCCTATCTATCTATCTATCTATCCCTCTATCTATCTATCCCTCTATCTATCCATCTATATCTATCTATCCCTCTATCTATCTATCTATCCATCTATATCTATCTATCCCTCTATCTATCTATCCCTCTATCTATCCATCTATATCTATCTATCCCTCTATCTATCTATCCCTCTATCTATCTATCCATCTATATCTATCTATCCCTCTATCTATCTATCTATCCATCTATATCTATCTATCCCTCTATCTATCTATCCCTCTATCTATCCATCTATATCTATCTATCCCTCTATCTATCTATCTATCCCTCTATCTATCTATCCATCTATATCTATCTATCCCTCTATCTATCTATCTATCCATCTATATCTATCTATCCCTCTATCTATCTATCCCTCTATATCTATCTACCCCTCTATCTATCTATCCATCTATCCCTCTATCTATCTATCTATCTATCCCTCTATCTATCCCTCTATCTCTCTATCCCTCTATCTATCTATCTATCCCTCTATCTATCTATCCCTCTATCTATCTATCTATCTATCTATCCCTCTATCTATCTATCCCTCTATCTATCTATCGATCTATCCCTCTATCTATCTATCCCTCTATCTATCTATCCCTCTTTCTATCTATCCCTCTATCTATCCCTCTATCTATCTATCTATCTATCCCTCTATCTATCTATCTATCCCTCTATCCATCTATCTATCTATCTATCCATCCATCCATCCATCCATCTATCTATCCATCTATATCTATCCCTCTATCTATCTATCTATCTATCTATCTATCCATCTGTCACAAACCACCGGGGGGGTCACTCAGAAATCCCCCGCGCTGGCTACCAGTACGTCACAATCGGGGGGTAACAAGTGGGGGGTCACCCCTCCTTTATACCTCCCGACCGACAGACAGAGCACGTGATGCGCTCTCTAGCGCCCCTCTTATAGTCAGGCCAATTATGGAATTGCCCGACAATAAGCAAGGAGGCCGCTATACTACTTATGCCGATTATTGAAGGGTCCCCGGTGAGAGTAGGGTATATATTCCCCCGACCTCCGCGGGCGGAATATATAATATCTTCCCGAATCTCACTGGCCTCCCCACAATAATCCTTGGCACAATTCGCTGCCACCAACCGATTTACGGTAACTATTAGCCGAACACACAGACGTGGGATTCAAGATCGAGATAACAGAACAGCCCAGGATTAATTATATAATTTAATCGCCTAAAGCACACTAGAAACTACAATATATACAATAGGGAATCTACAGAATATACAGTTATGTCAGAGTACAGTTACAGATAAAGCATGGTTTACAAACAGGCATACACAGTTCAATCAGTTACCTTGTGCGTCTGGCCACAGGGGGGCGCTGTAGACCAGGTTTCCAGGAACTCTCTCACAGGTCTGTCCCAACCAGGCCCCCGAGCAGAAGAACGCTGGAAAATGGCCGAAGTAGGGTTATCAACCTGGGCAAATCCAGGTCCCCTCCTACCTTAGTGACCTCACAGGGAAGCACTGCCACTCCCCCTGCATGGATCAGAATTATCCAGCAAAGGGGATATTGGCCATAACTTTGCCTGGGAGTGTCGTAGGCGGACGCCAATGCTCTCATTGTGACAGTTATGAATTTAGCTACAGAACGAGGGGACTCATGACCTGTCTGCCAGTTCCCCATTGGCTGATATCACGCCTGGGGCATTTCCCAATGTCCTGCTCCCATAAAAAGGGTGTGCCAGCATCGTCCTCATGCGGAGACACCATTTTTATGGTTGCCATATTTATCGGAAATATGGCTTGCGAGATATGAACCATTTTTTACTGGAGTCGTTCTGTCTGGCTATTTCCATAGCCTTGCTAACTAGCTAGCAGCCCCCACTACAGGGTGACGGCAGGGAGTCATCCTGTGTCCATTGTCCTCAAGCCACCTAATTTCCATATCACAGGACATGGCCATGGATTTGTTGCTAAACCAGTTGTGTGAAGGGAAGGGGGGGGGGGGTGACACCAGGAGAGGGCTTCCTGACATGACTTGAATGTCATGATTTATCGTCATATCTCCGGATTTACCTCACACCTCCCCCCTTTTGAGGGCGCTAGGGGGCAGCACACTCCGGTGTTCCCCCGTGCGCCCGTCCGCGACCTCTCCTTGTCGGGACAGCCCGTCTGCGTTACCGTGGTCACGGCCCCTTTTGTGGCGAATGGTGAAGTTGTATTGCTGGAGCGCAAGGCTCCATCGCAACAGTCGCCCATTCGTCCCAGAGACGGTGTGCAACCAGCTGAGGGGATTGTGGTCCGTCTCCACGATGAAGTGGCGCCCGTATAGATAGGGTTGCAGACGCTGCAGGGCCCACACTATGGCCAGGCACTCCTTCTCCATCGTGGAATAGGCAACTTCCCTTGGTAACAGCTTCCTGCTCAGGTACAAGACTGGGTGCTCTTGGCTCGCAGAGTCCACCTGGCTGAGCACCGCACCGAGGCCGAAGTCACTGGCGTCGGTCTGTACTACAAACGGCCGCGTGAAGTCGGCTGCCTGTAGCACGGGCGGGCTGGACAGGGCGTCCTTTAGGGCCCGGAAGGCTGTCTCGCAGTCCATTGTCCAATCGACTGCAGAGGGCAGCTTCTTCTTGGTGAGGTCCGTCAAGGGCTTTGCCAGGCTACTATAGCATGGAACAAACCTCCTATAGTACCCAGCGGTCCCCAAGAAGGACATCACCTGCTTCTTGGTCCTGGGGGTGGGCCAGGATGCGATGGCTTCCACTTTCTCAGGCTCGGGCTTCAGTGTTCTCCCACCTACCCGGTGACCGAGGTACTGGACCTCGCTCATGGCCAGCTGACACTTTCCCGGCTTGATGGTCAAACCTGCCCGGTGGATCCGCCTGAGCACCTGTGCTAGATGCTCTAGGTGGTCCTCCCAGGTGGGACTGAAGACGGCAATGTCATCCAGGTACGCGGCCGCGTACCCTTCAAGTCCCTTGAGCAGGGTGTTGACCATCCGCTGGAAAGTGGCAGGGGCATTCCTCATCCCGAATGGCATCACCGTGGACTCGTACAGTCCAAATGGGGTAATAAAGGCAGAGCGTTCCCTGGCCTTGCGAGTCAGGGGGATCTGCCAATATCCCCGGCTCAGGTCCATGATGGTCAGGTACTGAGCCCCGGCCAACTGATCGAGCAGGTCATCGATGCGTGGCATTGGGTACGCATCGGCGACCGTGACAGCATTGAGCCCCCTGTAGTCCACGCAGAACCGCGTGGTTCGGTCCTTCTTAGGGACGAGGACTACAGGCGAGGCCCAAGCGCTGTTGGATGCCTGGATCACCCCCAGCTTCAGCATCTCGTCAATCTCCTGGCGCATGTGTTGCTGCACCTCCAGGGAGACCCGATATGCTGAACGCCGGATCGGGGGATGATCCCCAGTGTCCACGTGATGGACAGCCAAGTCAGTCCTTCCGGGCTGGTTGGTAAACAACCCCCGGAAGGGGTGTAGGGTGGCCCACAGCTGGGACCGTTGGTCCTCCAAGAGCTGGTGGCCAACCTCCACATCCTCAATGGATCCGCCTGCCCTAACCTGGGCTAGCATATCCAAGAGGGTTTCCGCTTCTCCCTCCTCGGGCAGGTTGCACACGGGGAGCGCACATGCCTCCCGCTCATGATGTGCCTTCATCATGTTCACATGGAAGGGCTTCCGCCTTCCACGGGCAGGGTCCAGGGTGACCAGGTACGTCACAGGGTTGAGCTGCTGGTACACGAGGTATGGGCCTTCCCAGGCTGCCTGAAGCTTGTCCTGTGGTACGGGGACCAGTACCCACACCTTTTGACCCACTTGGTAGGTCCTCTCACAAGCGTTCTGGTCGTACCAACGCTTCTGATCGGCCTGGGCTTGAGCCATATTGTCGTGTACCAGTTGCGTCAAGGCCTGCATTTTGTCCCGGAAGCGCATGACATACTCGATAACCGACACTCCAGGGGTGGCCAAATCCCCTTCCCAAGCCTCTTTCACCAGAGCCAGGGGGCCCCGCACACGTCGCCCGTACAGGAGCTCAAACGGTGAGAATCCTGTTGAGGCCTGTGGAACCTCCCGGTAAGCAAATAACAGGTGTGGGAGATACCGCTCCCAGTCACGCCCATGGGAGTCGACCAACATCTTAAGCATCTGCTTTAAGGTGCCATTGAACCGCTCGCACAGGCCATTAGTCTGTGGATGGTACGGGCTGGCCACCAGATGTCGCACCTGGACTTGCTTACAGAGGGCCTCCATCAGCTGGGACATGAATTGGGTCCCCCGGTCAGTGAGCATTTCCTGGGGAAAACCCACTCGGGAGAAAATCTCCAGCAATGCGGTGGCCACCTTGTCAGCCCGAATGGACGACAAGGCCACTGCTTCTGGGTACCGGGTGGCATAGTCCACTACCGTCAGTATGAAGCGTTTCCCGGAGCTGCTGGGGATGGCCAGCGGGCCGACCAGATCCACAGCCACCCTCCTGAAAGGCTCATCGATGATTGGCAGAGATACCAGTGGGGCTTTGGGGCGTGGCCCCGCCTTCCCCACTCTCTGACAGGTTTCACACGAACGGCAGTAGGCAGCCACATCGGCCCCCATTTTTGGCCAGTAGAAATGCTGGTTTAACCTGGCCTTGGTCTTAGCGATCCCTAGGTGTCCGGCCATCGGAATCTCATGTGCGATCCGCAACAACTCCGTCCGGAACGGATAGGGTACCACCAACTGTCGGTCCCTGGGCCACGCCTCCGGTGAACCCTGCTGGACCGTGGCCCGGTACAGCCGTCCTTGGTCCCAGACCACTCGCTCCGGGTCCGAGTCCGAGGGAGGCTGTGCCGCCTGCTCCTTTAGAGCTTTCAGGCTGTCGTCAGCTTCTAACGCTGCCTGAAACTCCTGACTAGATGTGGCCAGAATCGACGAGACTGTCACATCTTCAGTCAGTACCCCGGGACCTGTGTCCTGGCCTCCACCTGACTCGGCTGCCACTAGGTCAGAAGGGGAAGAGCTATCGGACCTCCGGGAGGCCCCTTGGCTTCCAGCACTCCCACTGCGGGTGACAGCGGCCACAGCCGCTGCGACCGTGGGTCGTGCCTGCTCCTCCTCCGTTCCTGACCAAGTCGCCGGTTCAGGCAGACCTACCTGGCTTCCTGACACCCCGGTTGTGGGGGAACCATGCACCGAGATCTTACCTGGGAGCACTTCCGCTCCTGGACCGGCCCCAATCTCACCTGCCTGTTCCCCTCCTGCAGCAACAGAACCCCGCTGTGAAATCTCTGGGGACCCCACATTTGCTGTGGTAGCCCCCACCCCACACACTGGTCCTCCCCCTGCAGCACCCTGCTCTCTGCTTATCCCTGCAGAGGGCAGCAGATCCCAGCTCACAGGCTGGTTACTTGTAGAGGCATTGTCACACCTTTCTCTGACCCCCTCCCCTGTCACAGCTGCAGCTGTGTGTGTGTCTATGCAAGCAGAAATATCAGAGTTCACTCCCTCCTCCCTTACATCATTCATAGATAACACATTAACATTGTTAGGAGTCATGTCAGTACGGGCTGACGGTTCAGCCCTTGGTTGGGGCCCAAACTGGGAGGTTATCTGCCCCAAATCTGTCCCAAGTAGCACGTTTGCAGGGATCCGATCAGTTACCCCCACCTCCCTCACCCCTCGCCCTGCGCCCCAGTCCACATAAATGTCAGCAACAGGCAGCGCCGGGTCAATGCCTCCAATCCCGGAGACAGCGAGGGTTTTTCCAGGGATCAAGTCTTGGGGGGACACCATCTCAGGCCGCACCAGAGTCACCTCCGAGGCGCTGTCTCGCAGTCCTATGGTCACAGACCGGCCGACGGTGACAGGTTGGAAGCTGTCCAGGGACCTACCACCACCCCCACCCACACAATACACCTTGGGCGGCCCTTGGGACGGGGACGGAGCCGGGGCCTTGGGACGCTGAGGGCACATGGCCTTGAAGTGTCCAGGTAGGTTGCACTGGTGGCACCGTCTTGGTTCCGCCACGGGCCTGGAGAGGGGAGTTGAGGGGGACACCCCCTGCAGTCTAGGGGCAGGTGGGGCAGTCGCAGAATTCATCTTACCCCCTCTCCAGGTGCTGCTGGTGGCCGCTCTCCTGGCCTCAGCGGCCCGGTTGTTGGTGTAGTCATCGGCAAGGGCAGCTGTAGCCGTGGACCCCTTTGGCTTCTGGTCTCGGATGAACTGGCGGAGATCCTCAGGGCAGTTCCACAAGAGTTGCTCCGTGATGAACAAGTCCAGGATCTCCGGTCCGGTGGAAAGCTGCAGGCCTTGGGTCCAGTGGTCGGCAGCTCGGGCAAGTGCCCGCCGGTGGTCAGCCCAGGAGTCCTTTGGTCCCTTCTGTAGGCTCCGGAACTTCTTGCGGTAGGACTCTGGAGTGAGGTTGTACTGTTGGATCAGGGCCCGCTTGATGGTGTCGTAGCCCTGATCTGCCTCAGCAGGCAAGTCCCCAAGGATATCCAGGGCCTTACCCCTTAAACGGGGGGTCAGGTATTTGGCCCACTGGTCCTTGTTCAGATGGTGCTGCAAGCAAGTCCGTTCAAAAGCAGTCAAGAAAGAGTCCAAGTCTCCATCCTTCTCCAGCACTGGGAAGTCCTCAACACGGACCTTTGGAAGTTTGGTGTCTTGAAGGTCACGTGCGGCTGATGAGGGCCGGAGCTGAGCTAGCTGCAGCTGGTAGTCACGCTCTGCCTGGCGCTCTTCACGCGCTGCCTGCCGCTCCGCAGCCTCAGCCTCACGCGCTGCTTGCCGCTCTGCCTGCCGCTCCGCAGCCTCACACGCTGCCCTGCGCTCTGCCAGGAGTGCCTGGTAGCCCTCCCGGTCTCCAGCCTGGAGTAGGGCCATAGCCATTTGAAGAAGGCTATCCGAGCCTCCCAGGCTCGGTGGAATGGCACGTGGTGATCTGCGGCCCGCTGCGGAGCCTGGTGCTTCACTGTCCATTGCAGAGCGGAGGGCTGGCATCTGGCTCGTTGAGGAACCTTGGGCGAGCTCCTCCTCATCTTGTCCAGCAGTGCAAGGTTGTGCGATGTCCTCTGCAGAGCTGTTCTCTGGCGTCGGGCTCCTGGAGGACTCGTGGACAACCTCCTCGTCGTCTCTGGCCTGAGCATCGGCCATTCCTTTGGCTTTGCTCCTGGTGCTCTCAGCCATTCTTGCAGACTTTTGGTCACTGACACAGAACTGACACCTGATGCCTCCACACACCTTACAGTATCTGCACTCTGACACTCTAGTGTTGAGCTAGTCTGAAGACCCCAGCAGCCACAGCTGCTGCAGGCAGTCTTTAGTGTCTGGGAGTATGGGTCTCACACTCACACACACTATTATCTCGATCCCACCGCTATGCCACCAATATGTCACAAACCACCGGGGGGGTCACTCAGAAATCCCCCGCGCTGGCTACCAGTACGTCACAATCGGGGGGTAACAAGTGGGGGGTCACCCCTCCTTTATACCTCCCGACCGACAGACAGAGCACGTGATGCGCTCTCTAGCGCCCCTCTTATAGTCAGGCCAATTATGGAATTGCCCGACAATAAGCAAGGAGGCCGCTATACTACTTATGCCGATTATTGAAGGGTCCCCGGTGAGAGTAGGGTATATATTCCCCCGACCTCCGCGGGCGGAATATATAATATCTTCCCGAATCTCACTGGCCTCCCCACAATAATCCTTGGCACAATTCGCTGCCACCAACCGATTTACGGTAACTATTAGCCGAACACACAGACGTGGGATTCAAGATCGAGATAACAGAACAGCCCAGGATTAATTATATAATTTAATCGCCTAAAGCACACTAGAAACTACAATATATACAATAGGGAATCTACAGAATATACAGTTATGTCAGAGTACAGTTACAGATAAAGCATGGTTTACAAACAGGCATACACAGTTCAATCAGTTACCTTGTGCGTCTGGCCACAGGGGGGCGCTGTAGACCAGGTTTCCAGGAACTCTCTCACAGGTCTGTCCCAACCAGGCCCCCGAGCAGAAGAACGCTGGAAAATGGCCGAAGTAGGGTTATCAACCTGGGCAAATCCAGGTCCCCTCCTACCTTAGTGACCTCACAGGGAAGCACTGCCACTCCCCCTGCATGGATCAGAATTATCCAGCAAAGGGGATATTGGCCATAACTTTGCCTGGGAGCGTCGTAGGCGGACGCCAATGCTCTCATTGTGACAGTTATGAATTTAGCTACAGAACGAGGGGACTCATGACCTGTCTGCCAGTTCCCCATTGGCTGATATCACGCCTGGGGCATTTCCCAATGTCCTGCTCCCATAAAAAGGGTGTGCCAGCATCGTCCTCATGCGGAGACACCATTTTTATGGTTGCCATATTTATCGGAAATATGGCTTGCGAGATATGAACCATTTTTTACTGGAGTCGTTCTGTCTGGCTATTTCCATAGCCTTGCTAACTAGCTAGCAGCCCCCACTACAGGGTGACGGCAGGGAGTCATCCTGTGTCCATTGTCCTCAAGCCACCTAATTTCCATATCACAGGACATGGCCATGGATTTGTTGCTAAACCAGTTGTGTGAAGGGAAGGGGGGGGGGGGGGGTGACACCAGGAGAGGGCTTCCTGACATGACTTGAATGTCATGATTTATCGTCATATCTCCGGATTTACCTCACACCATCTATATCTATCTATCTATCTATCTATCTATCTATCTATCCATCTATCCATGCATCAATTGCTTAAAGTGCACCAACCACCAGGATTTTCCTATATTCCCTAAAGTCAGTGCTATACTGGCACTATCAGGCTGATTCTCTACATACCTGTAGTGGTCAGCTCAGATGTTTTGTTTTTGAAACACATGCAAGTAAAGTTTGTAAAATGAGCAGCTTTTTGAATGACAGCAGCTGCCGATCAGCCGATAGCTGGGGTGGGTATTCATAGTGATTCCCGCCTCCCTGCCTGTCCGTCCTTCCTGTTATTTATGCCAATTCTATTATAGAGTTGTTTTACTGACTAGAAGGAACTGTGCTGATGTCATACCCATGTGACTAGAAGGGGCGGGGCCCCAGCCAACAGAAAAATAATGTTGCTTCCTGGTATCAGCTATGTTGGCTGAGGCCCCGCCCCTTCTAGTCACATGGGTATGACATCAGCACAGGTCCTTCTAGTCAGTTAGTAAAATGATTCTATAATAGAATTAGCATAAATAACAGATAGGAGGAGGACGGACAGGCAGGGGAGGGGATAACTATGAATACCCACCCCAGCTATCAGCTGATTGGCAGCTGCTGTCATTCAAAAAGCTGCTCATTTTACAACCTATACTTGCTTGTGTTTCAAACCTATACATCCGAGCTGACCACTACAGGTATGTATAGAATCAGCCTGATAGTGCCGGTATAGCACTGGCTTTACGTTATATAGGAAAATCCTGATGATTGTGCGCTATAATCCATTGATCCATCTATACATCTATCAATCAATCTCTTTATCCATATATCCATTTCTCTATCTACCATCTATCCATCAATTCATTCAACTATCCACAAATCTAACCATCCAGCCATCAGTTTATCCATCTAACAAACATCTTTCCATCCACACATTTATCCATGCATCAAGCATTTATCAATTTTTCTATCCATCCATCAATAGTTTTATTCATCTATCTATCTATCTATGAATCATTTTATCTATCCATCCATATATCAAACATCTATCCATCCATCAATCTCTTTATTCATCTATCTATCCATTTCTCATTCCATTTATCTATCCATCAATTGCTTTATCCATTGATTCATCCATCCTTCTATCCATCATTGTATCCATCTCTACATCCATCTATCCATCCATCAATCTCTTTATCCATCCATCTATCAATTTATCCATCCATCTATCCATCTGATTCATCCATCTACCCAACCAACTATCCATCCATCATTCAACTATCCCTCTAGCTATCTATCATCTGTTTATCTATCCCTCTATCCCTCTATCTATCCCTCTATCTATCTATCCCTCTATCTATCTATCCCTCTATCTATCTATCCCTCTATATATCTATCTATCTATCCATCTATCTATCTATCTATCCCTCTATCTATCTATCCCTCTATCTATCTATCTCTCTATCTATCCCTCTATCTATCTATCTATCTATCTCTCTATCTATCCCTCTATCTATCTATCTATCCCTCTATCTATCCCTCTATCTATCTATCCCTCTATCTATCCCTCTATCTATCCCTCTATCTATCCCTCTATCTATCCCTCTATCTATCCCTCTATCTATCTATCCCTCTATCTATCTATCCATCTATCTATCTATCTATCTATCCCTCTATCTATCTATCTCTCTATATATCTATCTCTCTATATATCTATCCCTCTATCTATCTATCCATCTATCTATCTATCCCTCTATCTATCTATCCCTCTATCTATCCCTCTATCTATCCCTCTATCTATCTATCCCTCTATCTATCTATCTATCCCTCTATCTATCTATCTATCTATCCCTCTATCTATCTATCTCTCTATATATCTATCCCTCTATCTATCTATCTCTCTATATATCTATCCCTCTATCTATCTATCTATCTATCCCTCTATCTATCCCTCTATCCATCTATCAATAATCCCTTTATCCATCCATACAACCATCTATCCCATATCTAAGCAAAAGCAGCCTTAGGCTATGTGCGCACACTGCGTCTTTTTGACGCTGCGTTTTTGTGCGTTTTTGGCCGCTAAAAACGCACAAAAACGCACCTGCGTCGAAAAAACGCATCAAAAAAATGCATGCATTTTTGCCGCGATTTGGTGCGTTTTTGGCTGCGTTTTGCTGTGTTTTTCAAATGCATTGCGTGAGGGGAAAACGCAGAAAAACGCAGGAAAGAATTGACATGTCCATTTTTTTTTTTTAACTCAAAAACGCAGGTAAAAAAACCAGATGTGTGCGGACAGCAAAAATGAAAACTCATAGACTTTGCTGGGGAAGCAAAGTCCTGCAGTTTTGAGGCCAAAAACGCACCCGAAAAACGCGCAAAAACGCCGCGAAAAATGCACTGTGCGCACATAGCCTTAGGCTGATGAGAGGAACTCCACCAATTATGGAGTAGTCACCAGCTCCAATCTATGGCTACGGGGGAAAAAAAAAAAACTGACCAGCACCTCCTAACAGAATAAAGCAAGTGTGAACAGGTGCCAGCCGCAGTGACTGCATTATATACAAACAAGTCAATTTGTATTTCCTTGAAGATGGAGTTCTGCCTTTCTTGACTCCTTCTACACCGTGTGCAGAATTATTAGGCAAGTTGTATTTTTGAGGATTTTTTTTATTATTGATCAACAACTATGTTCTCAATCATCCCAAAACACTCATAAATATCAAAGCTTAATATTTTTGGCAGTTGGAGGGGTTTTTTAGATTTGGCTTCTTAGGAGGATATCTGTTTGTGCAGGTAACTATTACTGTGCAGAATTATTAGGCAACTTAATAAAAAACAAATCTATTCCCATCTCACTTGTTTATTGTCACCAGGTAAACCAATATAATTGCACAAAATTTAGAAATAAATATTTCGGACATGCAAAAACAAAACCCCAAAAATGAGTGACCAATATAGCCCCCTTTCTTTCTGATGACACTCAGCAGCCGGCCATCCATAGATTCTGTCATTGCTTGATCTGTTTACGATCAACATTGCGTGCAGCAGCCACCACAGCCTCCAGACACTGCTCTGAGAGGTGGACTGTTTTCCCTCCCTGTAGATCTCAAATTTTATGAGGGACCACAGGATCTCTATGGGGTTCAGATCAGGTGAACAAGGGGGCCATGTCATTATTTTGTCATCTTTTAGACCTTTACTGGCCAGCCTCGCTGTGGAGTAGTTGGATGCATGTGATGGAGCATTGTCCTGCATGATAATCATGCACCTTGCTGGTGTCTGAGTCGGAGTGGAGCTCTCTGCCCTTTACTGATCCAGCCTCTGGCCCATCCATCTGCCCATCAAGAGTCACTCTCATTTCATCATTCATAAAACCTGAGAAAAATCAGTCTTAAGATATTTCTTGGCCCAGTCTTGACATTTTATCTTCTGTTTCTTGGTCAGAGGTGGTGGTTTTCAGCCTTCCTTACCTTGGCCTGTCCCTGAGTATGGCACACCTTGTGCTTTTTGATACTCCAGTAACGTTGCAGCTCTGAAATATGGACAAACTGGTGGCAAATGGCATCTTGGCAGCTTCACGCTTGATTTTCCTCAATTCATGGGCAGTTATTTTGCGCCTTTTTTGCCCTCACGCTTCTTGCGACCCTGTTGGCTATTTGCCATGAAACGCTTGATTGTTCGGTGATCACGCTTCAAAGGTTTGGCAATTTCAAGACTGCTGCATCCCTCTGCAAGACATCTCACAAGTTTGGACTTTTCAGAGCCCGTCAAATCTCTCTTCTGACCCCTTCTGCCAAAGGAAAGGAAGTGGCCTTATAATTAAGCACCCCTTATATAGGGTGTTGATGTCATTACACCGCACCCCTCCTCATTACAGAGAGGCACAGCACCTGAGTTACTTCATTGGTAGTTGGCTCTCAGCCTATACAGCTTGGAGTAGGACGACATGTATAAAAAGCATCATGTGATCAAAACACTCATTTGCCTAATAATTCCGCACACAGTGTATTTATCTATCACTTATCTGTGTGTCTATACATATTTCTGCCCTTCTATCCTTTCCTCATGTCACGGCCGCACAGCTCGCGGTGTCGGATGCTGTGAGCGGGGGCACGTCAGGCCAGCAGATTTCAGAACTTTGGGAGAAAAATGTAAAGTATGTGCAGTGTAATTTCATCTGTAACATTAGAATAATGACTCTTGATTTACTGCGCAGGATACACAGGCCGTCACCGCCGCTGCCTCCATCAGTCACTGTCAGCAGCGTGGCCCATGACATTCCAGATCAGGTTCCAGACACGCTCCCAATCTCTGAACCCGCAGAGCTTACATCTTCTTCTCTGCCCTTCCTGCCTTCCATACTCAAAAACTCTTAGATATTACAATATAGTTCCCTATTATATTGTGTAACGTAATATCCCTTTAATTGGGCATTAACTGGACCTGATGGGCCTCGGATTATGATATATTTTTGATTATTGGACACTTCTGCCAAAGGAGGAGACTGCAAACAGCTGCAGTACTGGGCACCGCCACATCTGTATGTGTGGCGCTGTTTCTTTCACAAAAACAATTGCTATAGTGTTCAATGTGTGTGCTGAGATTGGGGAATTAGATGGGGTACAGGTCTTATAGGCCAGACGCTGCTTCCTCTGCTGCTCCAATTGTGCTACTGTGATTTCATGCACATTGAATCACTGCGACCCTGCACTCAACTCTGCTACATTGCTGCAGTGAGTGCTGACATGCTCAACTCTGCTACATCACTGGGCTCTGCTACATAACTGAATTCTGCTGTTATCTCTTCATTGAGCCAACAGGCACTCCCAGCTCTGCTACTTCACGGGGCTCTACTACATAACTGAATTCTGCTGTTATCGCTTCATTCAGCAGTCAGGCACTCCCAGCTCTGCTACATCACTGGGCTCTACTACATAACTGAATTCTGCTGTTATCGCTTCATTCAGCAGTCAGGCACTCCCAGCTCTGCTACTTCACTGGGCTACGGTGCATAACTGAATTCTGCTGTTATCTCTCCATTGAGCCACCAGGCACTCGCAGCTCTGCTACTTCACTGGGCTCTGCTACATAACTGAATTCTCTTGTTATCTCTTTACTGATCAGTCAGGCACTCCCAGCTCTGCTACTTCACTGGGCTCTGCTACATAACTGAATTCTCTTGTTATCTCTTTACTGAGCAGTCAGGCACTCCCAGATCTGCTACATCACTGGGCTCTACTACATAACTTAATTCTGTCATCTCTTCACAGAGTTGCCAGGCACTCCCGGCTCTGCTACATAACTTAATTCTGCTGTTATCTCTTCATTGAGCAGTAAGGCACTCCCAGCTTTGCTACTTCACCGGGCTCTGCTACATAACTGAATTCTGCTGTTATCGCTTCATTAAGCAGTCAGGCACTCCCAGCTCTGCTGCATCACTGGGCTCTGCTGCATAACTGAATTCTGCTGTATCTCTTCATTGAGCCACAAGGCACTCCCAGCTCTGCTGCATCACTGGGCTCTGCTGCATAACTGAATTCTGCTGTTATCTCTCCATTGAGCCGCTAGGCACTCCCACCTCTGCTACATAACTGAATTTTGCTGTTATCTCTTCATTGAGCAGTCAGGCACTCCCAGATTTGCTGCATCACTGGGCTCTGCTACATAACTGAATTCTTCTGTTATCTCTCCATTGAGCCACCAGGCACTCCCAGCTCTGCTACTTCACTGGGCTCTGCTAACCACTTTCCCATTTCACATAGGACACCGTATCATACTCTTCTCAGCTTCCTTGCTACGTCTACTCTGCTGTGCTGGTATCTTGACCTCCTAGTGTTCTACTACTCAACTCATCCAGTTGTATTTTTTCTACAGCCTCTGCTGTTCCAACAGGACCACCCTGCTGCACCAAAATGAACTCCCGGTGCTGCACTACAACTGACAAAGGGGTGTGAAGAAGCACTTCACTGGTGAGACAT
Organism: Anomaloglossus baeobatrachus; assembly: GCF_048569485.1. Classification (NCBI taxonomy): domain Eukaryota; kingdom Metazoa; phylum Chordata; class Amphibia; order Anura; family Aromobatidae; genus Anomaloglossus; species Anomaloglossus baeobatrachus. Next base: position 774,202,269 of record NC_134354.1, on the reverse strand, counting down.
TACATCGGGGACTGATGTGAGTGATGATAAGCACCATACAAAGTATTCAGCAGTACCCAATGTAACCAAGAAAACATCACACTTTACAACGTACAGTAAACTGAGGCGACCTGTACAATGTCACCAGACACCGTCCAGTGCGCAGCGCCGAGCAGATGGAAACATACAAAATCCCCCAGATTAGTGGCAGCCGCTCTCATGGGTCTGGTTAAAGTCGAAAAAAAAGTATTCTGGAAACAAAGAAACGACTGTGAAAATCCAATAGGGAAGATTATACAACACAGCGCCAAAAAGTCACACCAAATCACAGAGTCCTGCGTCTCCGCTATCATCCGCCTCCCTCCCTGCTCTGTAATAACTAAAGAGAAATAAGGGGGAGCGTGAAACGTGCAAGAAAAAATAAGGGGGAGCGTGAAACGTGCAAGAAAAATAACAATACAGAGGACAGAAAACTAAAATAACAGAACATACAACTATTGGATCATATTATTATTACTGCATCACACCAATTAACGCTAATATTCTTTTATTCTATCAAAGTAATTATTAATTATTACATTTTTAGCTTATTTTAGCTGTGTCATATTACAAACTCTCCTAAACCTGCTCTAAGCTGGAGGAGAGCTGTTATCAGTGTGTGAGATGTAGGGATACAGCTCTCATCTCCTGGTCTAACCTCCCGCATGAGTTATTTTGGGGGAAGGGGCAACACACCTAAGTTTAGCTATGTCACATTACAAACTCTCCTATTAGCTCTCCTCCAGCTTAGAGCAGGTTTCTCAGTGTGTCAGATGTAGGGATACAGCTCTGATCTCCTGGTCTAACCTCCCGCATGTGTCATTGTGGGGGAAAGGGGTAGCACACCTAAGTTTAGCTATGTCACATTACAAACTCTCATATCAGCTCTCCTCCAGCTTACAGTAGGTTTCTCAGTTTGTGAGATGTAGGGATAAAGCTCTGATGTCCTGGTCTAACCTCCTGCATGAGTCAGTGTGAGGGGAAGGGGCAGCACACCTGAGTTTAGCTATATCACATTACAAATTCTCCTAAACCTGCTCTAAGCTGGAGGAGAGCTGTTATCAGTGGGAGAGATGTAGGGATACAGCTCTGATCTCCTGGTCTAACCTCCTGCATGAGTTATTTTGGGGGAAGGGGCAGCACACCTAAGTTTAGCTATGTCACATTACAAACTCTCCTATTAGCTCTCCTCCAGCTTAGAGCAGGTTTCTCAGTGTGTTAGATGTAGGGATAAAGCTCTGATGTCCTGGTCTAACCTCCCGCGTGAGTCATTGCGAGGGGAAGGGGCAGCACACCTGAGTTTAGCTGTATCATATTAAAAACTCTCCTAACAGCTGTCCTCCAGCATAGAACAGGTTTCTCAGTGTGTGAAATGTAAGGATATAGCTCTGATCTCCTGGTCTAACCTCCCGCATGAGTCAGTGTGATGGGAAGGGGCAGCACACCTGGGATTAGTTGTGTCACATTACAAACTCTGCTATCATGCTCAGCAGGTGATGGCTGTGTGTTACATCCAGGACCTGTCAGATGGAGTTCTGCTGCCCCCGCGATTGTTAAAAAGCGTGTCCACTACTTTGACATTGATGGCCTATCGTTAGGATAGATCATCAATGTCTGATCGTCCAGGGTCTGACACCTGGAACACCCGCCAATCAGCTGTTCTCATTGCTGGTGGCGGCAGCAGGTGGCTGGAGTCGCCCAGTTCTGGAACTGCCCCATCAATGTCAAAGTAGTGGACAAGCTTTTTAACAATCGTGGGGGAAGCAGAGCTCCATCTGACAGGTCCTGGATGTAACACACAGCCATCGCCTGCTGAGCATGATAGAAGAGTTTGTAATGTGACACAGCTAAACTCAGGTGTGCTGCCCCTTTCCCTCGCAATGACTCATGCAGGAGATTAGACCAGGAGATCAGAGCTGTATCCCTACATCTCACACACTGATAACAGCTCTCCTCCAGCTTAGAGCAGGTTTAGGAGAATTTGTAATGTGACACAGCTAAACTCAGGTGTGCTGCTCCTTCCCCTCACACTGACTCATGAGGGAGGTTAGACCAGGAGATCAGAGCTGTATCCCTACATCTCACACACTGAGAAACCTGCTCTAAGCTGGAGGAGGAAAACATTTCCGACCTGTGCTGGAGATGTCTTGACATGTTCCCTTTGAACCCAGTTCTGGAGCTGCCCCATCAATGTCAAAGTAGTGGACAAGCTTTTTAACAATCGTGGGGGAAGCAGAGCTCCATCTGACAGGTCCTGGATGTAACACACAGCCATCGCCTGCTGAGCATGATAGAAGAGTTTGTAATGTGACACAGCTAAACTCAGGTGTTCTGCCCCTTTCCCTCACAGACTCATGAGGGAGGTTAGACCAGGAGATCAGAGCTGTATCCCTACATCTCACACACTGAAAAACCTGCTCTAAGCTGGAGGAGGAAAACATTTCCGACCTGTGCTGGAGATGTCTTGACATGTTCCCTTTGAAATTTGTAAAGGGGTATAGAATGATCTGTCAATTAACTACAGTGGTGCAGGGAGGAACCAACTGGGGTCTTCATCGGACTAATCACGTTTCGTACTATAGTCCCCAGACGGCTTTTTTTCCAGACGATCATCAACACCTGTTTCCACCAACAAAGTAAATTTGGCATCCAACCTAAAAGTGAACTTTTTTTATCTTATCGAAATAAATATTGATAAACATGGACTTCCCCTTTAAGAATCCACTCCTGAAGGAAAGAATAAACTAAATCAACAGGTTTCTATAATAATAGCCCAGAGCTGGAGGAAATGACCACTTTTGCCGTCGTCTCCAGCCCTTTGTTTGCAGGATCAGTAGCAGAAATGGAATCTGTGAAGCCGGATTGCGTTCCCAGCGTGCGAGCTGTAATATCAGCCGTAAAGTGGAAGGGCTGGGAGGCGTTCATGTAATACATGGCTTTGTTACCGGTGGCCAGCTGGGAGACACAGCCACCGGCTACGTATTCTCCCAGGCCTGGGAACAAGAAGATACTTTTTTTTCCTCTTCTCCATTCTTCGTCTTTCTAGGATGACAGGGCCGTGTGATAAATAGTCACATCAATGCCGGCGTGGGACAAAGAGGGTTTTGTGATTGACAGGAGGAAACCACACAAAGGGAGGAGATTCACCGCGTCCTCCTCTGGGGATGGAGCTTTTAGGAGAGAGGCGCCTGAAATGTTAGACTTTGAAGGCATCTCCTGTGACTTCCAGGTAGAGACATTCCTGCTTCTTCTCCAGGTGACGAGACACCGGAGGGGGGAGGCCCAGAACGGTGCGAGGACATGTGAACTTGTAATTCCTGTCCTGTACTGTACACACACCACCCCCATCATCCGCCTCCATGCTCCCACGTCCACCACCATGACGGCCATGTCAACACTTCAACTCTCGCAAAACAACTTTCCCTCTCTGCCGGAAATGATGGTTTCTTGTAAATTATGAGGGTCCAGACCTGGTCTAGACAGGTAAAAAAAAAGCTGAAGAGTCACTAGAAATGTACCAACTCCAAAAATAAATTATATAACATTAACCCCTTCTTGACGGGGCTATTTTCCAAGCTTTTGCTTTCCCCTACATTTAGCCATAACATTTTTTTAATTCTTGTGACAATATGGCTTGTTTTTTGGTGGGACGAGTTGTACTTTTGAATGACACCATTCATTTGATCGTGTGATCTACTCGACGGGGCTATTTTCTATTTTTTTGAGCTTTCGTTTTTCCCTACATTTAGCCATAACGTCTTTTTAATTCTTGCGACAATATGGCTTGTTTTTTGGCGGGATGAGTTGTACTTTTGAATGACACCATTCATTTGATCGTGTGATCTACTCGACGGGGCTATTTTCCATTTTTTTGAGCTTTCGTTTTTCCCTACATTTAGCCATAACGTCTTTTTAATTCTTGCGACAATATGGCTTATTTTTTGGCGGGACGAGTTGTACTTTTGAATGACACCATTCATTTGATCGTGTGATCTACTCGACGGGGCTATTTTCCATTTTTTTGAGCTTTCGTTTTTCCCTACATTTAGCCATAACGTCTTTTTAATTCTTGCGACAATATGGCTTATTTTTTGGCGGGACGAGTTGTACTTTTGAATGACACCATTCATTTGATCGTGTGATCTACTCGACGGGGCTATTTTCCATTTTTTTGAGCTTTCGTTTTTCCCTACATTTAGCCATAACGTCTTTTTAATTCTTGCGACAATATGGCTTGTTTTTTGGCGGGACGCGTTGTACTTTTGAATGACACCATTCATTTAATCACGTGATGTACTGGGAAGCGGTAAAATATTTCCCGTCGGGGCTATTTTCCATATTTTTGCACTTTAGTTTTTTCTTCCCTTTAGTCCGAGCGCCATAACTTTTTTTTTAATTTTTCCCATCAATATGGCTTGTTTTTTGGTGGGACGAATTGTACTTTTGAATGACACCATTCACTTGATCATGTGATGTACTCAACGGGGCTATTTTCCAATTTTGAGCTTTCGTTTTTCCCTACATTTTAGCCATAATGTCTTTTTAATTCTTGCGACAATATGGCTTGTTTTTTGGCGAGACGAGTTGTACTTTTGAATGACACCATTCATTTAATCACGTGATGTACTGGGAAGCGGTAAAATATTTCCCGTCGGGGCTATTTTCCATATTTTTGCACTTTAATTTTTTCCTCCCTTTAGTCCGAGCGCCATAACTCTTTTTAAATTTTTCCCATCAATATGACTTGTTTTTTGGCGGGACGAGTTGTACTTTTGAATGACACCATTCATTTAATCACGTGATGTACTGGGAAGCGGTAAAATATTTCCCGTCGGGGCTATTTTCCATATTTTTGCACTTTCATTTTTTCCTCCCTTTAGTCCGAGCGCCATAACTCTTTTTTAAATTTTTCCCATCAATATGACTTGTTTTTTGGCGGGACGAGTTGTACGAATGACACCATTCAATTGATCGTGTGATGTACTCGACGGGGCTATTTTCCATTTTTTTGAGCATTCGATTTTCCCTACATTTAGCCATTACGTCTCTTTAATTCTTGCGATAATATGGCTTGTTTTTTGGCGGGATGAGTTGTACTTTTGAATGACACCATTCATTTAATCATGTGATGTACTGGGAAGCGGTAAAATATTTCCCGTCGGGGCTATTTTCCATATTTTTGCACTTTCATTTTTTCCTCCCTTTAGTCCGAGCGCCATAACTCTTTTTTAAATTTTTCCCATCAATATGACTTGTTTTTTGGCGCGACGAGTTGTACGAATGACACCATTCAATTGATCGTGTGATGTACTCGACGGGGCTATTTTCCATTTTTTTGAGCTTTCGATTTTCCCTACATTTAGCCATTACGTCTCTTTAATTCTTGCGATAATATGGCTTGTTTTTTGGCGGGATGAGTTGTACTTTTGAATGACACCATTCATTTAATCATGTGATGTACTGGGAAGCGGTAAAATATTTCCCGACGGGGCTTTTTTCCATATTTTTGCACTTTCGTTTTTTCCTCCCTTTAGTCCGAGCGCCATAACTCTTTTTTTTTATTTTTCCCGTCAATATGGCTTGTTTTTTTTGGTGGAACGAGTTGTACTTTTGAATGACACCATTCATTTGATTGTGTGATGTACTGTAAAGCAAGAAAATATTCCAAATAGCCAAAAAAAAACCAATTCCTCAATAGTTTTTGGAGGATTTTTTTATGTACAGTGTTCATTTTACGGTAAAAAATTACCTAGCAATATGATTCTTGCTTGTGCTATATACAACAATATCACAGTATTGCTGTATATAGCAAAAATCATAGTCTCCTATGAACACCAGCTAAACACTGGCTTTCACGTGACTATCATAATGACAGGTACGGGGGTCTTAAGCAGACCCCTGGCTGTCGTGGCAAGCAATTGGGGTCCCTATAATCACGTCACGTCACAGTGATGAGTGAGTCAAAGGATGCCCCCCTTGCCGACAGGCAAATTAAATGCTGCAAAGATGGACAGCGGAACCTAGCATGTTAACAGACTGTTAGATGCAGATGATGGCTGAATAACACAGCCATCATCTGCCGGGAAATATGCGGGCTCATAAAGTCAGGGATCCAATGTAAGATGCACCAATATGTCCTAGGTCAGTAAGGGGTTAAAGCATACCCGACAATTTAATTTTTATTTCATAAATCAATAGCACACATGAAAATAAGCAACTTTGTAATATATCTGATCAGACAAATTTGCTTCTTTCTCTACTAAGAGTGATCGTTCATTATCAATTTAAAAAATAAAAATCTGTCAAATCTGTATTCAGTGAAGACAGATTATCCCACTGCTGTGATAGGAGATGGCAGTTGGTGCTTAAAAAGTTCTATGGAAAAAGGGAGGAACTAGAGGAAGACATTTTACTGCAAGTTCTCCTGAAATGGCAGTTAAAAAACTGCAACTGTCATTTCCTGAGAACTTGCAGCAGAAGGTCCACATCTGTCTCTAGCTCCTCCCCTCTTCATATAATCTTATAAGCACCAACTATCATCTCCTATCTCAGTAATGGGAGAATATATATCCATATAATACAGATTTTTACCCTTAAAGGGGCTCAGTCAGCAGATTTCTGCAATAAAACCTGAAGATAGTAAGCTGCAAGTGTTAAAACAGAAAATTCAACCCTGTGTCTTTTATCACACAGTCTTTTTTTTTTTGTTGTTTAAATGCAATGTGAGTTTAAGCTTCTTATCTTTATCATTAGTGGGTCTCAGAAGCAGGTGAATTAAAGTGAGACCCTGCCCCCCTCTGTGATTAGTAGCTTCTGTCTATGGAAATGTGCACTGAAATCCTGGTGTGAGCGGGGACAGCTTTCTCAGGTCTGCTACATGCAAAATCTCAAATTTTTCACTTTGTCAGAATGGCTGCAGCCAGTAATCTATGTGATACATCATTGAATTCAGGGTCTCTTTGCCTACATTATGCTGCTCTCAGATGAGGTAGCAAAAACTTGCTGACAGATTCCCTTTAAGGCACCACTCCAGCGTTTTTTTCATTGCACCGCTGGAGTGGTGCTTTAAATCTAAGTCCCCTGTCCCCCCCCCATCTTATACTTACACTTCAACGCCTTCTATAGCCTCGGTTTCTTGCGCTTTCTGACCTACCGGCAGCTCCAGTGTTTCATGGAGCGCGCCGGAGGTCACAACTCAATACAAGTCTATGGGAGCCTCAATTGGCCTCTTGTCCTGGCTCTCATAAAATTGTATTGAGAGCTTGCGATGGAACTTTTCACTTTCGGTCAGTCAAATGTTCCGGACACCAGATGGCGCCACAAGACTGGAGCGACACCGGAAAAGCATGAAAATGCCAGAGGGTGAGTATAATACCAGGGGAAGGGGACTTATTTAAAGCCATATGAGGGTTGCTTTTTTTTTGCACGACAAGTTGTAGTTTTGCATTACGCCAGTCATTTTACCATACAATATACAGGACAAAAAAAAATGCAATTCCAAAATAGTTTTTGGGGGGGGGGGGGTGTTGTTTTTATGGAGTGTGTGATAAAAATGACCCGGGCCTGGCCAACATGCTTCTGGTCGGTTGCTAAATTTTTGTATCTTTTGCTTTTTTTCTTATTTGATTGGAAAAAAATTTCCCAATGTGCCCGGGAGAGGTGTGCTGCCTACAACATGCATGGACTGTATATAATATTAACAATTATTAGAACTGGCTCCTAATAAATTTTATTTTTTGGCAATTTTCCATTTGTTTGTTTTTTCTAACTATTATAATATAGGGGGGGGGAAAAATTTGGTATCAAATTGGATCCCGGTGGGTCCAATTTGACACCCATCGTGGTACCCCTTCACAACATGCACTGTATATATTAACAATTATTAGAACTGGCTCCTATTGCAGCTGTTTCACCAATAAATGCCTCTCATCCTGTGAAGTTGTGCGATCCCGGTGGCACCAATGTGACACCCATCGCGGTGCCCCTCCAGTTCATCAAAAAATACAGTAAAAAAGCATCAAAACTTTTCTGACTCTGAAAAACAATCAAAACTAGAACTCGGCATGCAAAAACACAATGGAAAAAAAATTATAAAAACTTCCAGTATTTCAGAAAATGAGGATACAAATTAAATTTTATTTTTTGGCAAATTTTCCATTTGTTTGTTTTTTCTAACTCTTATAATATAGGGGGAAAAAACATTTGGTATCAAATTGGATCCCGGTGGGTTCAATGTGACACCCATCGCGGTACCCCTCCACAACATGAACTGTATATAATATTAACAATTATTAGAACTGGCTCCTCTTGCAGCTGTTTCACCAATAAATGCCTCTCATCCTGTGAAGTTGTGCGATCCCGGTGGGTCCAATGTGACACTCATCGCGGTGCCCCTCCAATTTATCAAAATATACAGTAAGAAGCATCAAAACTTTTATGACTCTAAAAAACAATCAAAACTAGAACTCGGCATGCAAAAACACAATGAAAAAAAAAATTCTAAAAGCTTCCAGTATTTCAGAAAATGAGGATAAAAATCAAATTGAAATTTTTGGCAATTTTCCATTTGTTTTTTTTTTTTTCTATCTATTATAATATAGAAAAAAAAAAACCAATACAAAATTTGGTATCAAATTGGATCCCGGTGGGTCCAATGTGACACCCATCGCGGTGCCCCTCCAATTCATCAAAAAATACAGTAAAAAGCCTCAAAACTTTTATGGCTATGAAAACTATCAAAACTAGAACTCGGCATGCAAAAACACAATGAAAAAAAAAATTCTAAAAATTTCCAGTATTTCAGAAAATAAGGATAAAAAAATTAAATTTTAATTTTGGGTTATTTTCCATTTGTTTGGTTTTTTTTAACTATTATAATATAGAAAAAAAACAATACAAAATTTGGTATCGCTGTAATCATATTGACTTGAAGAACCAGTTTTACTTACAATAAATGCCATAAAACCTTTTCCCCCCTTCCAAAAAATGGCAATTTTGCAGATTTCACCATTTATTTATTTTTTCCACATTTTTCAGCACATTAAATCGTACAACTAAATTATGCCATTCAAAAGTACAACCCAACTAGTGAAAAAACATGATCTGATATGCCTAGAAAAAAAAAATAAGTTCTGGCTTCTGAAAGGTGGAAAAACTAATAAAAATCACCTGGGTGTGAAAAGGGTAAGGGTCACAGAGCAGATACAGTGGTGTAAACTGAAGTATGGAGGGGCACCGCGATGGGTGTCACATTAGACCCACCGGGATCCAATTTGATACCAAATTTTGTATTGCACTGACACATCTGCCACATTCTTCTCCAGGAAACTGGGTGAGAAAATATAGTCCAAAGAAGTCATCTCAGACAATGGTTTCTCCAGGAATTAGCAGAGATTAAGATAAACCTGACCTTGTGTCAACAGGAAACTTAGGGTACCTTCACACTTAGCGATGCAGCAGCGATCCGACCAGCGATCTGACCTGGTCAGGATCGCTGCTGCATCGCTACATGGTCGCTGGTGAGCTGTCAAACAGGCAGATCTCACCAGCGACCAGTGAACAGCCCCCAGCCAGCAGCGACGTGCAAGCGACGCTGCGCTTGCACGGAGCCGCCGTCTGGAAGCTGCGGAGACTGGTAACTAAGGTAAACATCGGGTATGGTTACCCGATGTTTACATTAGTTACCAGTGTGAGCAGGGAGCAGGGAGCCGCGCACACTGAGCGCTGGCTCCTTGCTCTCCTAGCTACAGTACACATCGGGTTAATTAACCCGATGTGTAATGCAGCTACATGTGCAGAGAGCAGGGAGCCGCGCACACTGCTTAGCGCTGGCTCCTTGCTCTCCTAGCTGCTGTACACATCGTGTTAATTAACCCGATGTGTACAGCAGCTACATGTGCAGAGAGCCGGAGCCGGCAGCACAGGCAGCGTGAGAGCTGCAGAGGCTCGTAACTAAGGTAAATATCGGGTAACCACCTTGGTTACCCGATGTTTATCTTGGATACAGCTTACCTCAGCTGTCAGATGCCGGCTCCTGCTCCCTGCTCGCTTCATTTGTCGCTCTCTTGCTGTCACACACAGCGATCTGTGTGTCACAGCAGGAGAGCGGCTTTGAAGAAAACGAACCAGGGCTGTGTGTAACGAGCAGCGATCTCGCAGCAGGGGCCAGATCGCTGCTCAGTGTCACACACAGCGAGATCGCTAATGAGGTCACTGCTGCGTCACAAAAAGCGTGACTCAGCAGCGATCTCGGCAGCGAGCTCGCTGTGTGTGAAGCACCCCTTAAGAAATGAAGTTAGGGGTGCTTCACACACAGCGAGCTCGCTGCCGAGATCGCTGCTGAGTCACGCTTTTTGTGACGCAGCAGTGACCTCATTAGCGATCTCGCTGTGTGTGACAATGAGCAGCGATCTGGCCCCTGCTGCGAGATCGCTGCTCATTACACACAGCCCTGGTTCGTTTTCTTCAAAGCCGCTCTCCCGCTGTGACACACAGATCGCTGTGTGTGACAGCGAGAGAGCGACAAATGAAGCGAGCAGGGAGCAGGAGCCGGCATCTGACAGCTGAGGTAAGCTGTATCCAAGATAAACATCGGGTAACCAAGGTGGTTACCCGATATTTACCTTAGTTACGAGCCTCTGCAGCTCTCACGCTGCCTGTGCTGCCGGCTCCGGCTCTCTGCACATGTAGCTGCTGTACACATCGGGTTAATTAACCCGATGTGTACAGCAGCTAGGAGAGCAAGGAGCCAGCGCTAAGCAGTGTGCGCGGCTCCCTGCTCTCTGCACATGTAGCTGCATTACACATCGGGTTAATTAACCCGATGTGTACTGTAGCTATGGTAGGAGAGCAAGGAGCCAGCGCTCAGTGTGCGCGGCTCCCTGCTCCCTGCACACACAGCTGTGCGCTGGTAACTAATGTAAACATCGGGTAACCATACCCGATGTTTACCTTAGTTACCAGTCTCCGCAGCTTCCAGACGGCAGCTCCGTGCAAGCGCAGCGTCGCTTGCACGTCGCTGCTGGCTGGGGGCTGTTCACTGGTCGCTGGTGAGATCTGCCTGTTTGACAGCTCACCAGCGACCATGTAGCGATGCAGCAGCGATCCTGACCAGGTCAGATCGCTGGTCGGATCGCTGCTGCATCGCTAAGTGTGAAGGTACCATTACTGTCGCCTGTAATATTTGTGCTCTCTGACATTTACCCTTCGGTGGTGTCATTGTCTCCACAGTTGTTATTCCTGTCGTCTGTTTACCAGGCACAGACAGATCAAAGTCGACGCGTTTCACTTCTCAGCTTCTCTTTTAGCTGAGGTTTCATGCGCTCTCTCCCTTATGATCAGGAGCTAATCTTCTGTTTCCCCTGCAGTGATTGGCTGCAGCAGTTTTGTGATCGAGCATATGCAGTGTTGCCACATTCTAATGGGGATAAAAATTCCGTATTCGCTGCAGGTCCCAGCGATGTTTAGACCCCTGACATATAAGTTATCGCTTATCCTAAGTATCGCTATTAAGTTTAACTAATGGAAAGCAGATAGTGACATATAATGTATAATCAGTCATTCTACAAGAGGAGGAGGTGAGCTGTGACAGAATGGTGGAGTCTGTCTTATCTACTGTATACAGAGGCGTTATCAGTCATTGTATAGGAGGTGAGCTGTGACATCACCTATTGTCAATGCTGGTTCCTTTGTTATCTACTATATATAGAGGTGTTATCAGTCAATGTACAAGAGGAAGAGGTGAGCTGTGACATCACCTGTTGTGAATGGTGCAGCCTGGGTAATCATATATATATATATATATATATATATATATACACAGGGAGAGAGAGTGAGAGAGAGAGAGAGAGAGAGGTGTTATCAATCTTAGTATAGGAAATGGAGGAGGTGAGCTGTGACATCACCTTTTGTGACTGGTGGACCCTGTTATTTACTCTATATAGAGGTGTTATCGGTCATTGTACAGGAGGAGGAGGTGAGCTGTGACATCACCTATTGTGAATGCTGGTTCCTGTGTTATCTACTATATATAGAGGTGTTATCAGTCATTGTACAAGAGGAAGAGGTGAGCTGTGACATCACCTGCTGTGAATGGTGGAGCCTGTGTAATCTACTATATATATATATATATATATATATATATATACAGGGAGAGAGAGTGAGAGAGAGAGAGAGAGAGAGAGGTGTTATCAATCTTAGTATAGGAAATGGAGGAGGTGAGCTGTGACATCACCTTTTGTGACTGGTGGACCCTGTTATTTACTCTATATAGAGGTGTTATCGGTCATTGTACAGGAGAAGGAGGTGAGCTGTGCCATCACCTATTGTGAATGATGGAGCCTGTGTTATCTACTGTATATAGAGGTGTTAATAGTCGTTGTATAGGAGGGGAGGAGGTGAGCTGTGACATCATTTGTTTACTCTGAATCTTGTGCTTGTTATATCTGGCTTGTGGCCCTGCCTGTGATGATAATGAGATGACTGTTGAGAAGTGATCTATACAGAACAAGAATGCTCAGCATTTTGTGAGACTCCACTGTCCAATGTAAAACATGCAAAATGTTGCTATTATTCTGAAATCTAGATAATCGCATGAAAAAATATAACACAAAAATTCACCAAAATGGGTAAAATATGTTCCCTTGGTAACACAATGAAAACATTTATTACCAACTTTATTTGTGGCACAGAGTAGCAGCATGTATGCCATGCCCCGACCCTCATGGAAATACATTAATGGGAACCTGCTGTGTCCCCAAACGCCATTAACTTGCAGATAAGGGGTTAATCTGCAGGTGACTAATTTTACAATGCTGACCTTCTGCCTTACTGAAAGCCCAGCTACCAGCAGAAAATTAACTTTATTTGTTCTGGGAGCCGCCGGCTTTCAGTCATAGAGGCGGGCCCGTAGCGGCTACAGTCATCGCTCACAGCACTGAATGCGGCGGCGGCTGTAACAATGAGTGGACACATCAAAGATCTTACAGCCGCATCGTTCAGTGCTGTGAGTGATGACTGTAGCCGCTGCGGGCTCGCCTCTATGACTGAAAGCCGGCAGCTCCCAGGAGAGGAAACAAATGTTAAAAATTACAACTATTGTGCCTCTATTGTGATTAAACAAGGTAAGTACTTACCGGAAAAAGAACATGTAGAGAGCAGCAGTGATGCAAAACAAAAGGACCTACAAAGAAAAGACAAAGCAATGAATAATCTCAGCAAACACAAAGACACAAACAGGAGAACAAGGTCACTATATAATAATATCAGGAAGTGCAGGAAGCATTCTGTCCTGAGAAAGGTAGAAATTATATTTTACAAGGACAAATCGCCGATAAATATGCTAATTAATAAGACAGATTAACAAAAAGACAAAAATCAACATCATTTTCATCATTTATTTTGTACTAACTTACATCCTGTATTATACTCCAGAGCTGCACTCACTATTCTGCTGGTGCAGTCACTGTGTACATACATGACATTACTGATCCTGTACTGATCCTGAGTTACCTCCTGTATTATACTCCAGAGCTGCACTCACTATTCTGCTGGTGCAGTCACTGTGTACATACATTACATTACTGATCCTGTACTGATCCTGAGTTACATCCTGTATTATACTCCAGAGCTGCACTCACTATTCTGCTGGTGCAGTCACTGTGTACATACATGACATTACTGATCCTGTACTCATAGTATCATAGTTTTTAAGGTTGAAGGGAGACTAAGTCCATCTAGTTCAACCCGTAGCCTAACATGTTGATTCAGAGGAAGGCAAAAAAAACCCAATGTGACAAACAAGTTCCAATGGGGAAAAAATGTCCTTCCTGACTCCACATCCGGCAATCAGACTAGTTCCCTGGATCAATACCCTGTCATAAAATCTAATATACATAACTGGTAATATTATATTTTTCAAGAAAGGCGTCCAGGCTCTGCTTAAATGTTAGTAGTGAATCACTCATTACAACATCATGCGGCAGAGAGTTCCATAGTCTCACTGCTCGTACAGTAAAGAATCCTCCTCTGTGATTATGATTAAACCTTCTTTCCTCAAGACGTAGCGGATGCCCCCGTGTTCCAGTCGCAGGCCTAGGTGTAAAGAGATCTTTGGAAAGGTCTCTGTACTGTCCCCTCATATATTTATACATTGTGATTAGATCCCCCCTAAGCCTTCGTTTTTCCTGTCTTGGTATTGCAGCCCACCCATTCCTCTAATAATCTTGGTGGCTCTTCTCTGCACCCTCTCCAGTTCAGCTATGTCCTTCTTATATATCGGTGACCAGAATTGTACACAGTATATAAGTGCGGTCGCACTAGTGACTTGTACAGAGGTAGAACTATATTTTTTTCATGAACACTTCTACCTCTTTTAATACATCCCATTATTTTATTAGCCCTGGCAGCAGCTGCCTGACACTGGCCACTAAAGTGAAGTTTACCATCCACCCATACACCCAAGTCTTTTTCTGTGTCTGTTTTACCCAGTGTTCTACAATTAAGTACATAATCATACATTTTATTTCCTCTACCCAAGTGCATGACCTTACATTTATCTACATTAAACTTCAATTGCCACTTCTCAGCCCAATTCTCCAATTTACATAAATCTCGCTGTAATATAAAATTATCCTCCTCTGTATTGATTACCCTGCAGAGTTTAGTATCATCTGCAAATATTGAAATTCTACTCCGCATGCCCCCAACAAGGTCATTTATAAATATGTTGAAAAGAAGCGGGCCCAATACTGACCCCTGTGGTACCCCACTATGAACTGAGACCCAGTCCGAGTACGTACCATTAATAACCACCCTTTGTTTCCTATCACTGAGCCAGTTTTTAACCCAGTTACACATATTTTCCCCTATCCCCATTATTCTCATTTTATGTACCAACCTTTTGTGTGGCACCGTATCAAAAGCTTTGGAAAAGTCCATATACACAACATCCACTGCATTTCCCTGGTCCAGACTTGAACTTACCTCTTCATAGAAGCTGATCAGTGTGACAGGATCGATCCCTCATAAACCCATGTTGATACTCTGTCATAAGGTTATTTTTCTTGAGATACTCCAGTATAGCATCTCTCAAGAAACCCTCAAGGATTTTACCAACCGTAGAGGTTAAACTTACCGGCCTATAATTTCCCGGCTCAGTTTTTGTCCCCTTTTTGAATATTGGCACCACATTTGCTATGCGCCAGTCCTGAGGTAACCGACCCTGTTATTAAGGAATCTGAGAAGATTAAAAATAATGGTCTATCACAGAACTCAATTCCTGTAGTACTCTGGGGTGTAGCCATCCGGGCCCGGAGATTTGTCAAGCTTAGTGATTTCGAGGCGGCGGCGTACTTCCTGCTGGGTTAAGCAGGTAACATTCAAGGGTGAATTTATGGTATCACTGGTCATGTCATCTGCCATGGCATTTTCTTGTATAAAAACCGTAGAAAAAAAGTCATTCAGCAGGTTGGCTTTACCCTCATCCTCTTCCACCATTTCACCAAGACTATTTTTAAGGGGGCCAACACTATCGCTTTTCAGTTTTTTACTGTTTATGTAGTTAAAGAATATTTTAGGATTATTTTTACTTTCTCTCGCAATGAGTCTCTCTGTCTCAAACTTAGCTAACTTAATTTGCTTTTTACATATTTTATTTAATTTTCTATAATTATATAATGCCTCATCACTACCTACCCTCTTTAATTCTTTTAAGGCTTTCTGTTTTTCTTTTATTGCTTCCCTTACAGCTCTATTTAGCCATAGGGGTTTCCTCCTATTTCTAGCATGTTTGTTCCCATAGGGTATATTTTCTGCACAAGCCCTATTCAGGATGCTCATAAAAGTCTCCCATTTGCTTTGTGTACTTTTATTACTTAGTACATCATCCCAGTTTATTGCACTAAGATCATCTCTCAACCGTTTAAAATTTGCTTTCCTGAAGTTTAGTGTCCTTGTAGCCCCTCTACTAGACATCTTACTAAAGAATACATGAAAACTTATTATTTTGTGATCACTATTCACCAAGTAACCCCCAACTTGTATATTTGATATGCGTACTGATCCTGAGTTACCTCCTGTATTATACTCTAGAGCTGCACTCACTATTCTGCTGGTGCAATCACTGTGTACATACATTACATTACTAATCCTGTACTGATCCTGAGTTACATCCTGTATTATACTCCAGAGCTGCACTCACTATTCTGCTGGTGCAGTCACTGTGTACATATATTACATTACTGATCCTGACTTACATGATGTATTATACTCCAGAGCTGCACTCACTATTCTGCTGGTGTAATCACTGTGTACATACATTACATTACTGATCCTGTACTGATCCTGAGTTACATCCTGTATTATACCCCAGAGCTGCACTCACTATTCTGCTGTGCAGTCACTGTGTCCATACATTACATTACTGATCCTGAGTTACCTCCTGTATTATACTCCAGAGCTGCACTCACTATTCTGCTGGTGCAGTCACTGTGTACATACATTACATTACTGATCCTAAGTTACATCCTGTATTATACTCCAGAGCTGCACTCACTATTCTGCTGGTGTAATCACTGTGTATATACATTACATTACTAATCCTGAGTTACCTCCTGTATTATATTCCAGAGCTGCACTCACTATTCTGCTGGTGCAGTCACTGTGTACATATATTACATTACTGATCCTGAGTTACTTCCTATATTATACTCCAGAGCTGCACTCACTATTCTGCTAGTGCAGTCACTGTGTACATACATGACATTACTGATCCTGTACTGATCCTGAGTTACCTCCTGTATTATACTCCAGAGCTACACTCCCTATTCTGCTGGTGCAATCACTGTGTATATACATTACATTACTGATCCTGAGTTACATCCTGTATTATACCCCCGAGCTGCACTCATTATTCTGCTGTGCAGTCACTGTGTCCATACATTACATTACTGATCCTGAGTTACCTCCTGTATTATACTCCAGAGCTGCACTCACTATTCTGCTGGTGCAGTCACTGTGTATATACATTACATTACTGATCCTGAGTTACATCCTGTATTATACCCCAGAGCTGCACTCACTATTCTGCTGTGCAGTCAATGTGTCCATACATTACATTACTGATCCTGAGTTACCTCCTGTATTATACTCCAGAGCTGCACTCACTATTCTGCTGTGCAGTCACTGTGTCCATACATCACATTACTGATCCTGAGTTACCTCCTGTATTATACTCCAGAGCTGCACTCACTATTCTGATGGTGCAGTCACTGTGTATATACATTACATTACTGATCCTGAGTTACATCCTGTATTATACTCCAGAGCTGCACTCACTATTCTGCTGTGCAGTCACTGTGTCCATACATCACATTACTGATCCTGAGTTACATCCTGTATTATACTCCAGAGCTGCACTCACTATTCTGCTGTGCAGTCACTGTGTCCATACATTACATTACTGATGCTGAGTTACCTCCTGTATTATACTCCAGAGCTGCACTCACTCTTCTGCTGGTGCAGTCACTGTGTACATACATTACAGTACTGATCCTGAGTTACATCCTGTATTATACTCCAGAGCTGCACTCACTATTCTGCTGGTGCAGTCACTGTGTACATACATTACATTACTGATCCTGAGTTACATCCTGTATTATACTCCAGAGCTGCACTCACTATTCTGCTGGTGCAGTCACTGTGTACATACATTACATTACTGATCCTGTACTGATCCTGAGTTATATCCTGTATTATACTCCAGAGCTGCACTCACTATTCTGCTGGTGCAGTCATTCTGTACATACATTACATTACTGATCCTGAGTTACCTCCTGTACTATACTCCAGAGCTGCACTCACTATTCTGCTGGTGCAGTCACTGTGTATATACATTACATTACTAATCCTGTACTGATCCTGAGTTACATCCTGTATTATACTCCAGAGCTGCACTCACTATTCTGCTGGTGCAGTCACTGTGTACATACTTTACATTACTGATCCTGAGTTACCTCCTGTATTATACTCCAGAGCTGCACTCACTATTCTGCTGGTGCAGTCACTGTGTACATACATTACATTACTGATCCTGTACTGATCCTGAGTTATATCCTGTATTATACTCCAGAGCTGCACTCACTATTCTGCTGGTGCAGTCACTGTGTACATACATTACATTACTGATCCTGTACTGATCCTGAGTTACATCCTGTATTATACTCCAGAGCTGCACTCACTATTCTGATGGTGCAGTCACTGTGTACATACATTACATTACTGATCCTGAGTTACCTCCTGTATTATACTCCAGAGCTGCACTCACTATTCTGCTGGTGCAGTCACTATGTACATACATTACATTACTGATCCTGTACTGATCCTGAGTTACCTCCTGTATTATACTCCAGAGCTGCACTCACTATTCTGAATACATTCATGCTAATCATTACTGCACTGCTTGGCTCTGCTACATCACTACAAGTGAGTGTAGGATATGCTTGACTCTGCGTCATCAGCCTCCATTCATACTGTATAGCTCTGCTGCACCAGCGTCATCTGTCCGCGCTGCTTTAAATCTCCTCTTGTGTACAGAGGCTTGCAGGCTCCCCTTCCCCAGGTGAGATATAACACTGAGTCAAGGTCTTAGGCTGGGAAAAGCATTGCTTCAATTCACTGACTGTAAGCAGAGATCTTACAAATGGCAGAGGCCTGGAAACACAAAGTGATGACGCCGCATAAAGTGAGAAACATTGGTGTCGGCCCCTTAGCGCCTTCCTGTGGAAACGTGAAGCGTGCGGCTGAGGTGTAACGCCATCCGTCCTCTGATCTACTGGATACCCTTGAAGTGGTAAGAGATACAAGAAGGGAAGATTTACAAGATGCTATTAATATTTGTACCCTCTCGAGAAATCTTAGAACTGGATCTGCCCCTCAAGAAATTGCCAAAAGTACTTGACTGTCAATTACCAGCGCGTCACACCGGGCCTGCGGATGAGCTGTGACAATATTTGGGAGGTAAAAACGCTTAAAATAGAAATAATACATTAAAATAAAATAAATTAAAGGGTGTGTAAACTTTTGCAAATATGTTTCCTGAATGCATCCCATGTTAAATGAAGATACTCAGCAAAATAGCCTTGATATATAAGAAGATCTGTTAGCTGTTCCGGATATATCTTTTCTCAGAACTCTATTTTTTAATATTCCTCTGTTACACTTCCTGGAAATATACATATATATATATTTTAATATTCCTCTGTTACACTTCCTGGAAATGTATATATTTTTTATATTCCTCTGTTACACTTCCTGGAAATGTATATATTTTTCTAATATTCCTCTGATACACTTCCTGGAAATGTATATATTTTTTATATTTCTCTGTTACACTTCCTGGAAATGTATATATTTTTATATTCCTCTGTCACACTTCCTGGAAATGTATATTTTTTTTATATTCCTCTGTTACACTTCCTGGAAATGTATATTTTTTTTATATTCCTCTGTTACACTTCCTGGAAATGTATATATTTTTTATATTCCTCTGTTACACTTCCTGGAAATGTATATATTTCTCTGTTACACTTCCTGGAAGTGTATATATTTTTCTAATATTCCTCTGTTACACTTCCTGGAAATGTATATATTTTTTTTATATTCCTCTGTTACACTTCCTGGAAATGTATATTTTTTTTATATTCCTCTGTTACACTTCCTGGAAATGTATATATTTCTCTGTTACACTTCCTGGAAGTGTATATATTTTTCTAATATTCCTCTGTTACACTTCCTGGAAATGTATATATTTTTCTAATATTCCTCTGTTAAACTTCCTGGAAATGTAGGAAGAAACGTGGTTACCATTCCCTCTGTGTCCTTACACATTCGGACGCCATCAGCAAAAGTTAGACAGTTTTAGAGTGTATAACAGAGACTCACCTATCACAAGTAATTATACATTTCCAGGAGGAATAACAGGGAACATGGTAAATCTGCATTCTAAAAAAAACTACACTACGAGTACAATTATTTGTTAAAAGTGGTGTCAGAAAAGCTGATCATACTGAAAATACAGAAAAAGATGTGTCACCATAGCAACAGACTACAAATAAACCCTGTGTAGTCGGATCCTGTAGTCATGTATTTCTGTCTGTAAGGTACCAATAACAGAGAAAGCGTTAAAGAGGTTGTCCACCACTAGGACAAACCATTCTCAATCCCTATGTTTGCCCCTAGTAAAATAACACCCCCTATACTCTTCCCCGGTGCCATTCCAGGGGTGTCAGCATGGTCTCTCCAAGGGCTTGTGTGACATAATAATGTCACGCGATCTCAGGGAGAGACAGTGTTAACACCGCTGGAAAGGTGTTATTTTACCAGGGGCAAACATAGGGATTGAGAGGTTGTTGTCCTAGTGGTGGACAACCTTATTAATAATCCCTTGATCTACTAGATTTTTTTTTTGTTCTTTTGATTTGTAATCGTAAAGTTAGCCAAGATTCTAAATAGACATTTTTATTTATTTATTTTTTATAATTTTGATGCTGCTTAGTATCTGTAAGTCACTGAGTATTCTGGAAAATATTAGAAAATTCGTCAGAGTTCCCGATTCTGACCACTCTTAGAGATAAGAGCAGGGAGGGGGAAGGGGTGTACGTTGATCTCCAATATGAAGAGGGGAGAAAGCTCCCTGGGAAGGGCAAGAAAACAGATTAAAGATAAGGATGAGGAAACATGAAGAGGAAACACATGCAGGATAGAAGCTGTGTTGATATATTACCTAATAGAAACAGAAGCACCCTGGATGCAGCCTATATTACTGGAAGAGACACACAGACCTCACATCCAGCCTATATTACTGGAAGAGACACACAGAGCTCACATCCAGCCTATATTACTGGGAGAGACACACAGAGCTCACATCCAGCCTATATTACTGGAAGAGACACACAGATCTCACATCCAGCCTATATTACTGGGAGAGACACACTGAGCTCACATCCAGCCTATATTACTGGGAGAGACACAACGCTCACATACAGCCTATATTACTGGGAGAGACACAGAGCTCACATCCAGCCTATATTACTGGGAGAGACACACAGACCTCACATCCAGCCTATATTACTGGAAGAGACACACAGATCTCACATCCAGCCTATATTACTGGGAGAGACACACTGAGCTCACATCCAGCCTATATTACTGGGAGAGACACAACGCTCACATCCAGCCTATATTACTGGGAGAGACACAGAGCTCACATCCAGCCTATATTACTGGGAGAGACACACAGATCTCACATCCAGCCTATATTACTGGGAGAGACACACAGAGCTCACATCCAGCCTATATTACTGGGAGAGACACACAGACCTCACATCCAGCCTATATTACTGGGAGACACACAGACCTCACATCCAGCCTATATTACTGGGAGAGACACACAGAGCTCACATCCAGCCTATATTACTGGGAGAGATACACAGAGCTCACATCCAGCCTATATTACTGGGAGAGACACACAGATCTCACATCCAGCCTATATTACTGGGAGACACACAGACCTCACATCCAGCCTATATTACTGGGAGAGACACACAGACCTCACATCCAGCCTATATTACTGGGAGACACACAGACCTCACATCCAGCCTATATTACTGGGAGAGACACACAGAGCTCACATCCAGTCTATATTACTGGGAGAGACACACAGACTTCACATCCAGCCTATATTACTGGGAGAGACACACAGAGCTCACATCCAGCCTATATTACTGGGAAGGACACACAGAGCTCACATCCAGCCTATATTACTGGGAGAGACACACAGACCTCACATCCAGCCTATATTACTGGGAAGGACACACAGAGCTCACATCCAGCCTATATTACTGGGAGAGACACACAGACCTCACATCCAGCCTATATTACTGGGAGAGATACACAGAGCTCACATCCAGCCTATATTACTGGGAGAGATACACAGACCTCACATCCAGCCTATATTACTGGGAGAGATACACAGAGCTCACATCCAGCCTATATTACTGGGAGGGACACACAGAGCTCACATCCTGCCTATATTACTGGGAGAGACACACAGACCTCACATCCAGCCTATATTACTGGGAAGGACACACAGAGCTCACATCCAGCCTATATTACTGGGAGATACACACAGATCTCACATCCAGCCTATATTACTGGGAGAGACACACTGAGCTCACATCCAGCCTATATTACTGGGAGAGACACACAGACGTCACATCTAGCCTATATTACTGGGAGAGACACACAGACCTCACATCCAGCCTATATTACTGGGAGAGACACACAGAACTCACATCCAGCCCATATTACTGGGAGAGACACAACACTCACATCCAGCCTATATTACTGGGAGAGACACAGAGCTCACATTCAGCCTATATTACTGGGAGATACACACAGATCTCACATCCAGCCTATATTACTGGGAGACACACAGATCTCACATCCAGCCTATATTACTGGGAGAGACACACAGATTTCACATCCAGCCTATATTACTGGGAGAGACACACAGACCTCACATCCAGCCTAAATTACTGGGAGAGACACACAGACCTCACATCCAGGCTATATTACTGGGAGAGACACAACGCTCACATCCAGCCTATATTACTGGGAGAGACACAGAGCTCACATCCAGCCTATATTACTGGGAGAGACACACAGATCTCACATCCAGCCTATATTACTGGGAGACACACAGATCTCACATCCAGCCTATATTACTGGGAGAGACACACAGATCTCACATCCAGCCTATATTACTGGGAGAGACACACAGACCTCATAGCCAGTCTATATTACTGGGAGAGATACACAGAGCTCACATCCAGCCTATATTACTGGGAGAGATACACAGAGCTCACATCCAGCCTATATTACTGGGAGGGACACACAGAGCTCACATCCTGCCTATATTACTGGGAGAGACACACAGACCTCACATCCAGCCTATATTACTGGGAAGGACACACAGAGCTCACATCCAGCCTATATTACTGGGAGACACACAGAGCTCACATTCAGCCTATATTACTGGGAGATACACACAGATCTCACATCCAGCCTATATTACTGGGAGAGACACACTGAGCTCACATCCAGCCTATATTACTGGGAGAGACACACTGAGCTAACATCCAGCCTATATTACTGGGAGAGACACACAGATCTCACATCCAGCCTATATTACTGGGAGAGACACACAGACCTCACATCCAGCCTATATTACTGGGAGAGACACACAGACGTCACATCTAGCCTATATTACTGGGAGAGACACACAGACCTCACATCCAGCCTATGTTACTGGGAGAGACACAACGCTCACATCCAGCCTATATTACTGGGAGAGACACAGACCTCACATCCAGCCTATATTACTGGGAGAGACACACAGATCTCACATCCAGCCTATATTACTGGGAGACACACAGATCTCACATCCAGCCTATATTACTGGGAGAGACACACAGATCTCACATCCAGCCTATATTACTGGGAGAGACACAGAGACCTCATATCCAGCCTATATTACTGGGAGAGATACACAGAGCTCACATCCAGCCTATATTACTGGGAGAGATACACAGAGCTCACATCCAGCCTATATTACTGGGAGGGACACACAGAGCTCACATCCTGCCTATATTACTGGGAGAGACACACAGACCTCACATCCAGCCTATATTACTGGGAGAGATACACAGAGCTCACATCCAGCCTATATTACTGGGAGAGATACACAGAGCTCACATCCAGCCTATATTACTGGGAGAGATACACAGAGCTCACATCCAGCCTATATTACTGGGAGGGACACACAGAGCTCACATCCTGCCTATATTACTGGGAGAGACACACAGAGCTCACATCCAGCCTATATTACTGGGAAGGACACACAGATCTCACATCCAGCCTATATTACTGGGAGAGACACACTGAGCTCACATCCAGCCTATATTACTGGGAGAGACACACAGACGTCACATCTAGCCTATATTACTGGGAGAGACACACAGACCTCACATCCAGCCTATATTACTGGGAGAGACACACAGAACTCACATCCAGCCCATATTACTGGGAGAGACACAACGCTCACATCCAGCCTATATTACTGGGAGAGACACAGAGCTCACATTCAGCCTATATTACTGGGAGATACACACAGATCTCACATCCAGCCTATATTACTGGGAGACACACAGATCTCACATCCAGCCTATATTACTGGGAGAGACACACAGATTTCACATCCAGCCTATATTACTGGGAGAGACACACAGACCTCACATCCAGCCTAAATTACTGGGAGAGACACACAGACCTCACATCCAGGCTATATTACTGGGAGAGACACACAGACCTCACATCCAGCCTATATTACTGGGAGAGACACAACGCTCACATCCAGCCTATATTACTGGGAGAGACACAGAGCTCACATCCAGCCTATATTACTGGGAGAGACACACAGATCTCACATCCAGCCTATATTACTGGGAGACACACAGATCTCACATCCAGCCTATATTACTGGGAGAGACACACAGATCTCACATCCAGCCTATATTACTGGGAGAGACACACAGACCTCATAGCCAGTCTATATTACTGGGAGAGATACACAGAGCTCACATCCAGCCTATATTGCTGGGAAAGATACACAGAGCTCACATCCAGCCTATATTACTGGGAGGGACACACAGAGCTCACATCCTGCCTATATTACTGGGAGAGACACACAGACCTCACATCCAGCCTATATTACTGGGAAGGACACACAGAGCTCACATCCAGCCTATATTACTGGGAGACACACAGAGCTCACATTCAGCCTATATTACTGGGAGATACACACAGATCTCACATCCAGCCTATATTACTGGGAGAGACACACTGAGCTCACATCCAGCCTATATTACTGGGAGAGACACACTGAGCTAACATCCAGCCTATATTACTGGGAGAGACACACAGACCTCACATCCAGCCTATATTACTGGGAGAGACACACAGACGTCACATCTAGCCTATATTACTGGGAGAGACACACAGACCTCACATCCAGCCTATGTTACTGGGAGAGACACAACGCTCACATCCAGCCTATATTACTGGGAGAGACACAGACCTCACATCCAGCCTATATTACTGGGAGAGACACACAGATCTCACATCCAGCCTATATTACTGGGAGACACAGAGATCTCACATCCAGCCTATATTACTGGGAGAGACACACAGATCTCACATCCAGCCTATATTACTGGGAGAGACACAGAGACCTCATATCCAGCCTATATTACTGGGAAAGATACACAGAGCTCACATCCAGCCTATATTACTGGGAGAGATACACAGAGCTCACATCCAGCCTATATTACTGGGAGGGACACACAGAGCTCACATCCTGCCTATATTACTGGGAGAGACACACAGACCTCACATCCAGCCTATATTACTGGGAAGGACACACAGAGCTCACATCCAGCCTATATTACTGGGAGAGACACACAGAGCTCACATCCAGCCTATATTACTGGGAGACACACAGAGCTCACATCCAGCCTATATTACTGGGAGAGACACACTGAGCTCACATCCAGCCTATATTACTGGGAGGCACACTGAGCTCACATCCAGCCTATATTACTGGGAGAGACACACAGACGTCACATCCAGCCTATATTACTGGGAGAGACACACAGACCTCACATCCAGGCTATATTACTGGGAGAGACACACAGACCTCACATCCAGCCTATATTACTGGGAGAGACACAACGCTCACATCCAGCCTATATTACTGGGAGAGACACAGAGCTCACATTCAGCCTATATTACTGGGAGATACACACAGATCTCACATCCAGCCTATATTACTGGGAGACACACAGATCTCACATCCAGCCTATATTACTGGGAGAGACACACAGATTTCACATCCAGCCTATATTACTGGGAGAGACACACAGACCTCACATCCAGCCTAAATTACTGGGAGAGACACACAGACCTCACATCCAGCCTATATTACTGGGAGAGACACACAGACGTCACATCTAGCCTATATTACTGGGAGAGATACACAGAGCTCACATCCAGCCTATATTACTGGGAGATACACACAGATCTCACATCCAGCCTATATTACTGGGAGAGACACACTGAGCTCACATCCAGCCTATATTACTGGGAGAGACACACAGACCTCACATCCAGCCTATATTACTGGGAGAGACACACAGACGTCACATCCAGCCTATATTACTGGGAGAGACACACAGACCTCACATCCAGCCTATATTACTGGGAGAGACACAACGCTCACATCCAGCCTATATTACTGGGAGAGACACAGAGCTCACATCCAGCCTATATTACTGGGAGAGACACACAGATCTCACATCCAGCCTATATTACTGGGAGACACACAGATCTCACATCCAGCCTATATTACTGGGAGAGACACACAGATCTCACATCCAGCCTATATTACTGGGAGAGACACACAGACCTCATAGCCAGTCTATATTACTGGGAGAGATACACAGAGCTCACATCCAGCCTATATTACTGGGAGAGATACACAGAGCTCACATCCAGCCTATATTACTGGGAGGGACACACAGAGCTCACATCCTGCCTATATTACTGGGAGAGACACACAGACCTCACATCCAGCCTATATTACTGGGAAGGACACACAGAGCTCACATCCAGCCTATATTACTGGGAGACACACAGAGCTCACATTCAGCCTATATTACTGGGAGATACACACAGATCTCACATCCAGCCTATATTACTGGGAGAGACACACTGAGCTCACATCCAGCCTATATTACTGGGAGAGACACACTGAGCTAACATCCATCCTATATTACTGGGAGAGACACACAGACCTCACATCCAGCCTATATTACTGGGAGAGACACACAGACGTCACATCTAGCCTATATTACTGGGAGAGACACACAGACCTCACATCCAGCCTATGTTACTGGGAGAGACACAACGCTCACATCCAGCCTATATTACTGGGAGAGACACAGACCTCACATCCAGCCTATATTACTGGGAGAGACACACAGATCTCACATCCAGCCTATATTACTGGGAGACACACAGATCTCACATCCAGCCTATATTACTGGGAGAGACACACAGATCTCACATCCAGCCTATATTACTGGGAGAGACACAGAGACCTCATATCCAGCCTATATTACTGGGAGAGATACACAGAGCTCATATCCAGCCTATATTACTGGGAGAGATACACAGAGCTCACATCCAGCCTATATTACTGGGAGGGACACACAGAGCTCACATCCTGCCTATATTACTGGGAGAGACACACAGACCTCACATCCAGCCTATATTACTGGGAAGGACACACAGAGCTCACATCCTGCCTATATTACTGGAGAGACACACAGACCTCACATCCAGCCTATATTACTGGGAGAGACACACAGAGCTCACATCCAGCCTATATTACTGGGAGACACACAGAGCTCACATCCAGCCTATATTACTGGGAGAAACACACAGACGTCACATCTAGCCTATATTACTGGGAGAGATACACAGAGCTCACGTCCAGCCTATATTACTGGGAGATACACACAGATCTCACATCCAGCCTATATTACTGGGAGAGACACACTGAGCTCACATCCAGCCTATATTACTGGGAGAGACACACTGAGCTCACATCCAGCCTATATTACTGGGAGAGACACACAGACCTCACATCCAGGCTATATTACTGGGAGAGACACACAGACCTCACATCCAGCCTATATTACTGGGAGAGACACAACGCTCACATCCAGCCTATATTACTGGGAGAGACACAGAGCTCACATTCAGCCTATATTACTGGGAGATACACACAGATCTCACATCCAGCCTATATTACTGGGAGACACACAGATCTCACATCCAGCCTATATTACTGGGAGAGACACACAGATTTCACATCCAGCCTATATTACTGGGAGAGACACACAGACCTCACATCCAGCCTAAATTACTGGGAGAGACACACAGACCTCACATCCAGGCTATATTACTGGGAGAGACACACAGACCTCACATCCAGCCTATATTACTGGGAGAGACACAACGCTCACATCCAGCCTATATTACTGGGAGAGACACAGAGCTCACATCTAGCCTATATTACTGGGAGAGACACACAGATCTCACATCCAGCCTATATTACTGGGAGACACACAGATCTCACATCCAGCCTATATTACTGGGAGAGACACACAGATCTCACATCCAGCCTATATTACTGGGAGAGACACACAGACCTCATAGCCAGCCTATATTACTGGGAGAGATACACAGAGCTCACATCCAGCCTATATTACTGGGAGAGATACACAGAGCTCACATCCAGCCTATATTACTGGGAGGGACACACAGAGCTCACATCCTGCCTATATTACTGGGAGAGACACACAGACCTCACATCCAGCCTATATTACTGGGAAGGACACACAGAGCTCACATCCAGCCTATATTACTGGGAGACACACAGAGCTCACATTCAGCCTATATTACTGGGAGATACACACAGATCTCACATCCAGCCTATATTACTGGGAGAGACACACTGAGCTCACATCCAGCCTATATTACTGGGAGAGACACACTGAGCTCACATCCAGCCTATATTACTGGGAGAGACACACAGACCTCACATCCAGCCTATATTACTGGGAGAGACACACAGACGTCACATCTAGCCTATATTACTGGGAGAGACACACAGACCTCACATCCAGCCTATGTTACTGGGAGAGACACAACGCTCACATCCAGCCTATATTACTGGGAGAGACACAGAGCTCACATCCAGCCTATATTACTGGGAGAGACACACAGATCTCACATCCAGCCTATATTACTGGGAGACACACAGATCTCACATCCAGCCTATATTACTGGGAGAGACACACAGATCTCACATCCAGCCTATATTACTGGGAGAGACACAGAGACCTCATATCCAGCCTATATTACTGGGAGAGATACACAGAGCTCACATCCAGCCTATATTACTGGGAGAGATACACAGAGCTCACATCCAGCCTATATTACTGGGAGGGACACACAGAGCTCACATCCTGCCTATATTACTGGGAGAGACACACAGACCTCACATCCAGCCTATATTACTGGGAAGGACACACAGAGCTCACATCCAGCCTATATTACTGGGAGACACACAGAGCTCACATTCAGCCTATATTACTGGGAGATACACACAGATCTCACATCCAGCCTATATTACTGGGAGAGACACACTGAGCTCACATCCAGCCTATATTACTGGGAGAGACACACTGAGCTAACATCCATCCTATATTACTGGGAGAGACACACAGACCTCACATCCAGCCTATATTACTGGGAGAGACACACAGACGTCACATCTAGCCTATATTACTGGGAGAGACACACAGACCTCACATCCAGCCTATGTTACTGGGAGAGACACAACGCTCACATCCAGCCTATATTACTGGGAGAGACACAGACCTCACATCCAGCCTATATTACTGGGAGAGACACACAGATCTCACATCCAGCCTATATTACTGGGAGACACACAGATCTCACATCCAGCCTATATTACTGGGAGAGACACACAGATCTCACATCCAGCCTATATTACTGGGAGAGACACAGAGACCTCATATCCAGCCTATATTACTGGGAGAGATACACAGAGCTCATATCCAGCCTATATTACTGGGAGAGATACACAGAGCTCACATCCAGCCTATATTACTGGGAGGGACACACAGAGCTCACATCCTGCCTATATTACTGGGAGAGACACACAGACCTCACATCCAGCCTATATTACTGGGAAGGACACACAGAGCTCACATCCTGCCTATATTACTGGAGAGACACACAGACCTCACATCCAGCCTATATTACTGGGAGAGACACACAGAGCTCACATCCAGCCTATATTACTGGGAGACACACAGAGCTCACATCCAGCCTATATTACTGGGAGAAACACACAGACGTCACATCTAGCCTATATTACTGGGAGAGATACACAGAGCTCACATCCAGCCTATATTACTGGGAGATACACACAGATCTCACATCCAGCCTATATTACTGGGAGAGACACACTGAGCTCACATCCAGCCTATATTACTGGGAGAGACACACTGAGCTCACATCCAGCCTATATTACTGGGAGAGACACACAGACCTCACATCCAGGCTATATTACTGGGAGAGACACACAGACCTCACATCCAGCCTATATTACTGGGAGAGACACAACGCTCACATCCAGCCTATATTACTGGGAGAGACACAGAGCTCACATTCAGCCTATATTACTGGGAGATACACACAGATCTCACATCCAGCCTATATTACTGGGAGACACACAGATCTCACATCCAGCCTATATTACTGGGAGAGACACACAGATTTCACATCCAGCCTATATTACTGGGAGAGACACACAGACCTCACATCCAGCCTAAATTACTGGGAGAGACACACAGACCTCACATCCAGGCTATATTACTGGGAGAGACACACAGACCTCACATCCAGCCTATATTACTGGGAGAGACACAACGCTCACATCCAGCCTATATTACTGGGAGAGACACAGAGCTCACATCTAGCCTATATTACTGGGAGAGACACACAGATCTCACATCCAGCCTATATTACTGGGAGACACACAGATCTCACATCCAGCCTATATTACTGGGAGAGACACACAGATCTCACATCCAGCCTATATTACTGGGAGAGACACACAGACCTCATAGCCAGCCTATATTACTGGGAGAGATACACAGAGCTCACATCCAGCCTATATTACTGGGAGAGATACACAGAGCTCACATCCAGCCTATATTACTGGGAGGGACACACAGAGCTCACATCCTGCCTATATTACTGGGAGAGACACACAGACCTCACATCCAGCCTATATTACTGGGAAGGACACACAGAGCTCACATCCAGCCTATATTACTGGGAGACACACATAGCTCACATTCAGCCTATATTACTGGGAGATACACACAGATCTCACATCCAGCCT
The DNA here is from genome assembly GCF_048569485.1 of Anomaloglossus baeobatrachus. Lineage (NCBI taxonomy): Eukaryota > Metazoa > Chordata > Amphibia > Anura > Aromobatidae > Anomaloglossus > Anomaloglossus baeobatrachus. The sequence goes on along the minus strand of NC_134354.1, from coordinate 774,171,074 downwards.
ATATTACTGGGAGAGACACACTGAGCTCACATCCAGCCTATATTACTGGGAGAGACACACTGAGCTCACATCCAGCCTATATTACTGGGAGAGACACACAGACCTCACATCCAGCCTATATTACTGGGAGAGACACACAGACGTCACATCCAGCCTATATTACTGGGAGAGACACACAGACCTCACATCCAGCCTATGTTACTGGGAGAGACACAACGCTCACATCCAGCCTATATTACTGGGAGAGACACAGAGCTCACATCCAGCCTATATTACTGGGAGAGACACACAGATCTCACATCCAGCCTATATTACTGGGAGACACACAGATCTCACATCCAGCCTATATTACTGGGAGAGACACACAGATCTCACATCCAGCCTATATTACTGGGAGAGACACAGAGACCTCATATCCAGCCTATATTACTGGGAGAGATACACAGAGCTCACATCCAGCCTATATTACTGGGAGAGATACACAGAGCTCACATCCAGCCTATATTACTGGGAGGGACACACAGAGCTCACATCCTGCCTATATTACTGGGAGAGACACACAGACCTCACATCCAGCCTATATTACTGGGAGAGACACACAGAGCTCACATCCAGCCTATATTACTGGGAGACACACAGAGCTCACATTCAGCCTATATTACTGGGAGATACACACAGATCTCACATCCAGCCTATATTACTGGGAGAGACACACTGAGCTCACATCCAGCCTATATTACTGGGAGAGACACACAGACATCACATCCAGCCTATATTACTGGGAGAGACACACAGACCTCACATCCAGGCTATATTACTGGGAGAGACACACAGAGCTCACATCCAGCCTATATTACTGGGAGAGACACACAGAGCTCACATCCAGCCTATATTACTGGGAGAGACACAGACCTCACATCCAGCCTATATTACTGGGAGAGACACACAGATCTCACATCCAGCCTATATTACTGGGAGAGACACACAGATCTCACATCCAGCCTATATTACTGGGAGAGACACACAAGCCATGTTTTTGTGAATAGTGAATAATCTGAGTTGGATTATACAACGTCCAATATGTGATAAGAACAGGTGGCACCTAGACTTGCTGCTGTCCACCCAGTGTTCTCCATTAGAAGGACAGACACCCTATCTGCCGTGTTTTATACGGCTTTATCCTATTTACCTCCCCGTCATACCGCTCTAAAGCCGGTGGTTGTTCTCTCTTGTCATTGTGCATAAACACGACGATCTACAGATCCTCCCCTGGATTACAGCCTGACGTGTTCTAGTAAAAATAAAAAGATGGAGAAGAATAAAACAATTTGTCAGGTAATAGCCGGGCGGCGTGCCGACGGCACCACACCTTCGCCAGGCAGCTGTAGGAAACTCTACTTGCAAAGAAGCCAAGCAGCTTAGGCCTCCTGTAGACAGGTAGTAGGATGAAAAAGCAGATTAACGTGTGATATTGAACGAGGGATTAGGGGGATTGGGGTTTAAAATGACTGAAAGTGGCATGTGTCGTGCAGAATAAACCTCCGATGTATCACACCTGTCAACGGAAGACAATTCTGGTAATTCCAAGGCTCATTCTTTCCAGATCAGCACTTACGAGCCCTCAAGAGATCACCGGTGAAGTGAGGCCGGCGGTGTAAAATCCAATTCATTGGGTTTATTAAACCTTAATCACACCATAAATGGAGGAGGAAGTGTACGTCTCCTAGGTATAGGCCGGAGGAATTAAGGGCTTACCTGAAGATTTCCTAGTTTCTTTATAATGGTGTACGGAAAGCTCAACGGAAATACGGGGAAAAATGGCCGGGTTGTTTAGTTGGCACGTCAAATCAAAACTAGGAGGTCTGAGGTGGTGGGTTATTATCTCCAGCTGTTTCCAGCCCTTTTCCGATTTTTTTTAAACTCTGCGATTGCCAAGTAGAGATGGTGCTAATAAATCTTGAAGGACTCACTCCAGTACCCATGTCTAATCGGTGGCCACCGGTTAGGAACCCTACAAACGGCCTCCTACCTACCAGCATCTGTGGCTCTTCTGTTGACTAGCTGGCCTGGCATAACGTCACATGCTCGGCATACCAGGCCAGGTAACCAACGAGGAGCCAGGGAATGCCAGCAGGGTTCCCATCTGGTGGCCATAGATTACTGAAATGGCCAATACACTGGCTGTTATGTGGTTGGCACCTTAGCGGGAGGATGGTACATACAATTCTAAGCGCAACCCGGGGTCCATTGTGCTATAAATGGAATATAGCTGCTAAGAGCCCAGAGAGCTGGACGGACAACTACAGGCTTCGGGATAATGAGGTTCAAATTAACAGGGCGCTAATGGTGAGTGTTATTTGCACACTCATTCTTACATGAACAACCGTGGGGTCGAAAGACCACCGCGGTTGAGAAAGTCCGCTAATAAGTAAACAGAAGTACGGATGCAGCAGAGTCACACCATGTAAACTGCGCAGTATCACCAGCTGCAAATAATAAGATTCAGACCAACGGCGCACCTAATAAAGTAAAGGTACGGGTGACTACGCTTAACCAGTGCGGTTATACTAGTAGAGGTGAAGCAGGCTCCGGAATGACAGTGGCTTCACCAGCAGTGTCACCGAGACTAAGATTGCGGGTATCAGTGCACTAGACTGCACGGACACCAGCTACTACTACTAGGTAGCAATTAGTGAGAGACCTGACTAAGAGACGCTCTCGCTGCAAACCAAGTAAAGACTAAGCGCCATCGGCATCCCTATATAACCTAAGCATCGCCTAGTCTCAGCTCACACTCAATTAGCGTAGCTGACGTCCAACAGCCAATCCAGCGAAGCCACGTCATCGGGGAAGCTGACGTCAGATAGCCAATCCGAAGATGCCACGTCACGCGCATGCGCATTGGCCAAAGAGTCAGACTTAGGAAAAGACTTGACCCGCGCATGCGCATTGGCCAAAGAGTCAGACTTAGGAAAAGACTTGACCCGCGCATGCGCATTTCCCCACACTTAGGCAAGATTTACACGTTGCAATATCGCTACCGCTATATCGTCGGGGTCACGTTGTTAGTGACGCACATCCGACACCGCTAGCGACATCGCAACGTGTAAATCCTAGGTGCGACAATGAACGAGCGCAAAAGTGTCAAAAATCGCTGATCTGTGTCACATCGTTCATTTCCATAATGTCGCTCCTGCAGCAGATACGATGTTGTTTGTCGCTCCTGCAGCAGCACACATCGCTGTGTGTGTGAAGCTGCAGGAACGGCAAACATCTCCTTACCTGCGTCCACCAGCAATGCGGAAGGAAGGAGGTGGGAGGGATGTTTAAGTCCCACTCATCTCCGCCCCTCCGCTTTTATTGGGCGGTGGTTCAGTGACGCTGCTGTGACGTCGCTGTGACGCTGAAAGAACCGCCCCCTTAGAAAGGAGGCGGTTCGGCGGTCACAGAGACGTCGCAGGGCAGGTATGTGTGTGTGACGCTGCCGTAGCGATTATGTTTGCTACGGCAGCAAGCACCAGATATCGCATGTGCGACGGGCGCGGGTGCTATCGCGCTCGACATCGCTACGTGTAAAGCCCGCCTTAGACTCTGGCGGCTGAACAGCCACCAGTAACACCGCAGAGGATTGAGCCAACTTCTGAGAATGGCATCAAGGTGGAGCAGAACCCTCAGAATGTGTCTCGGGCAATGGAGAGACAGGAGGCAACCTATGACCCGAGAGGGAGGGTTCCTCCGGTGTATAGCCATAACACTGGTGCTGCAAACTGATTTGTACTTTCTCTATGGCAGAAGTAACCAGAAGATGTATCTGGATTGCAAAGTATCAGCTATCTGCAAAATAGGTGATAACTTGTTGATGGCTGAAGGTCCAAGTACTGGGACATCCACTCAACGCAAGTCCCCGGCTTGAATGAAACACATGTCAATCGTGTGCCCTGCCGATCCATTTACAGTCTATGGTTATTTGCACAGATGAGCGGATGAATTTGTAGGACTCTGGTCGGTATCCCTTGAGAACCACCTACTACTTGTAGGCATCTACTTCTCCTCTTTCATTTGGTGGCTCAGCATGACATCGTGTATGCGTCACGCGACAACGATGATTTAGTGGCAGGCCAGATAATCCATTGTTGCTCCGTACAAACGTGGGACTCTTGACACCCGCCGTCGAGATCGATCCCAGCATTCAAGTCCCCAGCGCTCAGCCAGCTTTCATTTATCCTGTGGATGGATGATAACTTGTCATGTTGGCTTGTTTTTGGTGTGTGTAGACATGGTATTGGATATGGCTGCCCAAAAAAAATGGAATTTCTTTGCTTGAATGACAAATAAATGGCATAATACTTCTAAGGCTGATTTCACATCAGTGTTACTGGAGTCTTTGTCACAAATGTCACCAAAAACGATGGACACCGTGAGAGAAACCTAATGGATCCTTTTAATGGCATATGGGTGTCCATCGTATGACACCTTGGTTCTGCAATGACTGTTGTTGCTCTTCGGTAATGGCAGGGCAAAACAAAAAATTACAAATTCAGTTTATAGCTGAGATGGTGAATGTCTTCATTTTTCCAAAATGTTGTATGGTTGCAGAAATACAATGGACGGTGTTGACCACTCAAGAGATTAAGAAGGAGAAGACTTTGGCCACATAAAGAAGTGACCATAATTCGGAGTGTGTGTGAAAGACACTGTGGACAGGGCCATAGGGAAGGCACGCGAATGTGATCTGAATTGGGAGAGGAGAGTAAGGAGCGTGTGGTAACACTGGCTGGTGGGCTGACTCATTTAAAAAGCCAACCGCACTTCTTCAATTGCACACAGAATAGACATTACCATTGTTCTGTGTGCTTCTTTCTTTCTTTTAATGGCCTTCAACTCGATCTCGAGCCATGGTGTTTTGATGGATGAACGCTCTGTAGGAAGATCAATCTTGTGCAAGCCTAGATAGGTCAACCATGGTCTTCTCCTCCTAGATAGGTCCACCAGGGTCTTCTCCTCCTAGATAGGTCCACCAGGGTCTTCTCCTCCTAGATAGGTCCACCAGGGTCTTCTCCTCCTAGATAGGTCCACCAGGGTCTTCTGCTCCTAGATAGGTCCACCAGGGTCTTCTCCTTCTAGATAGGTCCACCAGGGTCTTCTCCTCCTAGATAGGTCCACCAGGGTCTTCTGCTCCTAGATAGGTCCACCAGGGTCTTCTGCTCCTAGATAGGTCCACCAGGGTCTTCTCCTCCTAGATAGGTCCACCAGGGTCTTCTCCGCCATTGTCTTGATAGTATCAAGCCATCAGGTTGCTGGTTTTCCTCTTCACCTTGTTCCTTCTATTCTTCCAACTATCATGTCCTTCTCCAGTGATTACACTCCTCATATGATGAGTACAAAGTAGGCAAGTCGTAGCTTGGTGATCCTTGCTTGAGTGACATGTCCGTGTTGATTTGTTCCAAAATTAATTTGTTTCTTCTTTTTGCCATCAATGGTATTGATAACCACATTTTGAAAGCGTTGATTCTTCTTCTGTCTTGTTTCTTTATCATCCAGGTTTCGAATCCATGTGTGACCTCAGAAAAGACCAGACTATGTACAAGCAGAGACCAGACTATGTACGACAAAATTATGATCTTTAAGCAAACTTAAGTAAACCTGACAAACAAGAATTTTTACTTAAATGAGCTTTTATATTGCTGCCATAAAAGTCAATGATTAAAACTAATCAAGATAAGGATCTTTAAGAGTTTTCCTAAAAACTGTAGATGTGTAAAAGATACAATGTGTCATGGGTGTGTCCCATTCTGGGGAGACCTCTGGCGAGTCTGGGAACAGAAGGTCACAACACCTTATTATGTTCAGGTCTACAGCTAATACAGGTTAAGTATTCTTTCCTATCTGGATGTCCTATGGAGCCTTAGGGGCACTTTGCACACTACGGCATCGCAGCTACGATGTCGGTGGGGTCAAATCGAAAGTGACGCACATCCGGCGTCGCAGTCGATATCGTAGTGTGTAAATCCTTTTTGATACGATTAACGAACGCAAAAACGTCCAAATCGTATCATCTGTATAGTGTCCGACATTTCCATAATTACGGAAGGACCGATGTTACGATGTTGTTCCTCGTTCCTGCGGTAGCGCACATCGCTGTGTGTGAAGCCGCAGGAGCGAGGAACATCTCCTACCTGCGTCCTGCGGCTCACGCCGGCTATGTGGAAGGACGGAGGTGGGCGGGATGTTTACGTCCCGCTCATCTCCGCCCCTCCGCTTCTATTGGCCGCCTGCCGTGTGATGTCGCAGTGACGCCGCACGACCTGCCCCCTTAATAAGGTTCGCCGGCCAGAGCGACGTCGCAGGGCAGGTGAGTGCATGTGAAGCTGCCGTAGCGATAATGTTCGTTACACCAGCTATCACCATGATATCGCAGCTGCGACGGGGGCGGGGACTATCGTGTTCGGCATCGCAGCATCGGCTTGCGATGTCGTACTGTGCAAAGTGCCCCTTAGGGGTGCTTCATACATAGCGAGATCGCTATCGAGATCGCTGCTGAGTCACGGTTTTTGTGACGCAGCAGTGACCTCATTAGCGATCTCGCTGTGTGTGACACTAAGCAGCGATCTGGCCCCTGCTGTGAGATCGCTGCTCGTTACACACAGCTCTGGTTCATTTTTTGGACGTTGTTCTCCCGCTGTGAAGCACACATCGCTGTGTGTGACAGCAAGAGAGCAACGATCTGAATGTGCAGGGAGGAGGGAGCCGGCGTCTGGCAGCCTGCGGTAAGCTGTAGCTAAGGTAAATATCGGGTAACCAAGGGAAGCCCTTTCTTGGTTACCCGATATTTACATTAGTTACTAGCGTCCGCCGCTCTCAGGCTGCCAGTGCCGACTCCCTGCACATGTAGCTGGAGTACAGATCGGGTAAATAAGCACAGCGGTTTGCTTATTAACCCGATGTGTACTGTGGCTAGGAGTGCAGGGAGCCAGCGCTAAGCGGTGTGTGCTGGTAACAAAGGTAAATATCGGGTAACCAAGCCCTTGGTTACCCGATATTTACCTTAGTTACCAAGTGCAGCGTCGCTTCCACGCGTCGCTGCTGGCTGGGGGCTGGTCACTGGTCGCTGGTGAGATCTGCCTGATTGACAGCTCACCAGCGACCATGTTGCGACGCACCAGCGATCCTGACCAGGTCAGATCGCTGGTGCGTCGCTAAAGTGTGACGGTACCCTTAATCTCAGGTGCAGCTCTTTGTTATCACTCCCATTCACTATACATAGTCTTGTGTCTTACCATCTGATGCTGGTTATAGAACTTCATTATTCTTATGTTGACCACTTTGGAAGGAGCCAGCTTCTGGAAGAAGCTGAGAAGTCGTGACAATTACAGTGGTGGTGTTTAGCTGCATTGGAGGAGCTTGGAGTGTGTTCCTTTTAGTGTCTATTTTCCCCTTGTGGGTCTCCTTCCCCTTGTGTTGTATTATTGTAGTGGTGAGACTAGTGCCCTTGCCGGCCTTCTCACTAGCCAGGGCGTGTTCAGGGCAGGCGAGGTAGAAGGACCCATATAGGGACATTAGGGAGTGCTGGGATCAGCCTCAGGTGAGTGTATGAGATGACCTCGCTCAGATCTCCTCAGCACCAGGGCCCACCTCTTGTGAATACATTCGAATTAGGTTCCAGTTTGGGGCTCCCTCTTGTGGTCAATGTTTGTAGTGCAGTTGACTTGCTGAATGGGAACCAGCCAGCTGAGGTGGATTGGCAATCAGGCCATTCTGAATGGGCCTATATAAAGGAGTAGTTTTCTCTTGTTCCTTGCCGGTGCTCAATGAATCTCCTGTGTGCTAAGGACATTCTTCAGCCAGCCCTTTCTGCTGTTTAAACAAGAACTCCTCTCAGATAAGTTGGTTTTTGTACCTCTGCTGAAGGTTTTCACTTTCTTATTGTTTTTTCTGTTTTGATACTGTTTAATTTTTGATTTTGCCTTGTGGAGTTCTGGGTGGAGTTGGATCATTCCCTGCTGGGAATGACTGTGTGCCTTGCTCCATGTTCAGCTATGTATTGTGTTTTTTTATGCTTGGTAATAAATTCAGTCCCTCCTCTATATTAACATATTTATTGGATCCCAGTAACACCAGAGTACTGATATAGTGGGGGAGAGCCTGTGTAGGCTCAGTATTTTTGCATAACAGGTGTGCTGGTATTTACTAGGGTTTTTTACGGCTGCAGACAGTGCTCTTTCCTATCCTTTCCTATATAGATAGTTTGGGCCTCATCTTTGCTGAATCTGTTATCTAGCTATGTATTGTGCTTTCCTATATCACTGTAGTCTTTACATGTGAGGGGCTATCTATATCTTTGGGAACTGCTGCGAGGCAGATTAGCTTTTCTAATATATCTCTCTGTAAGGATATTTAGTTCTCCGGCTGTGTCGAGGCGACCAGGTCATCGTAGGCACGTCCCACGGCTACTTCTAGTTGTGTGTTAGTATTAGGTCTGCAGTCCGTTGAGGTTCCAGCCACTATGGTTACTTATTGGTTTTCCAAGTTTTTGTCCTTTTCTGATCCTCCTCGGTCACTGAATCATAACACCCACCGTTGTATCTTGCTCCCGGTGTACCTTGTGTGTTGTAGGGCTCGCCGAGGGTTCCCTTATACCTGGCGGAACCCAGGTAGTCACTGTGTGACATTATGAAGGTTAAACTGCCTAAACTTCTAAAAGCAATGGTCCCACCATAAAAAATTCTACCAGCTGTGTTTCAGTTCTTCCATCCTTCCCTTGTTATCGGCTGGTCAGAATCCATAGAACGCAATTATTTTACAGCCTTGCTTATCCATACAGGGCACCTAGTGAAGTCCGACACATTTGTTTAGTAACCATTCAAGGTCAAGACCTTGGAGACCCTTGCTCTCGGGGAAAATGGTTTTCAACTGCCCACTTTTTATTTTTTTATTTTTTTTTAATGTTGAAAGTTCAATGCCAAGGAAGCGCCTCCTGGGGTATTTCCAAAACACTTCTAAATCAAAGTAAAGGTCATCGTGGTCAAGACTAAATATCAGAGTAGACTCTCGTATGGAACAAGACCTACGAGAAACTCCCGGCCAACAAAGACAAATCCTGCTGTGCAGATGATTACTGGTGAAGTGGAGCCCCACTGTCGCATGTAATCCTTTACAATGACCAGGCACGGAACAAAAATACTTGCCCTTTCCTATATATAAGGTTTAATTAGTCATAGCTTCTCAATAAACTGGACTAATTGGCATGGCCCCGACCATAGGAATCCACCACATTAAAGCAACATTGATGACTTATTTCCGTAGAGCTTGGATTCGGAGTGACACAGAGAAAACAAAAAAGGGGGGCTGCTTCATTTTTTACTGGTAATATTATTACTTTTAGATATCCTACCAAAGACCCTAACCATGATTAATATTACTATTTTTAGACACCCCCCTTCCTAAATATGGGACCCCCTCTTCTCGTTACAGCCAGGAGCACCATCATGTTTGGAGGTTCCTTAGCATCCTAGATATCGAATAATTAGACCAAGTCCTGTTACCTTCACTTCTTGAACAGTGGATATTAAAAGTCTACACACCCCTCTTAAAATGGCAATTTTTTTTGAGGGAAAAAAAAATCATACCAAGAAAAACTATTTTAGAACTTTTCCCAGTATTAATGGCTTCCATAATCTGTAGAATTGATTTCTAAACTAAACTGAAATGTTTTTGAGTGGAATAAGGAAAATAAACATAAATAAAAATGTGGTTGCATAAATAAAAAATTATTAAATTAATAGCATTCATTGACTATTTGGATCTGTTCATCACTAAAGCCCCAATTTCAGCTGCTGAAAAACAGTTTAAAAGAATAATGCTGCCTCCACCATGCCTCACTGTGGGTATGGTGATCTTTTAGTGATGTGCAGTGTAGGCTTTCCAGTACACATAACTTTAGGAATGTTTAGTTGGATTCATGCTTGGGTCATTCCAAAACTTCGATCTTCTGGTGATGCCATTCTTTTGTTGATTTGGAGGTTGCTTAGGTTCATTGTTGTTGTGAACAGTGAAATTCTTCATGATCTATTTAGCAAAGATCTGAAGGCTTTGTTGCAAAATTGACTATTTTGCAACAAAACTGCTCATGACTAAAGCTCCTAATTCAGCTGCTGAAAAACAGCTGAAAAGTAAAATGCTGCCTCCACCATGCCTCACGGTGGGTCTTTCCAAAACTTTGATCTTCCTCTAAGGTAGCTGTTTTTTTATTAATTTGGAGGTTGCTGAGGGTTGCTGTTGCTGTGAACAGTGAAATTCCTCATGATCTTCAGCTGTTTAGCATCGATCTGAATGTTTTATTGCAAAATTGACTGTTTGGAACTATTCATGACTAAAGCCTCAATATCAGCTACTGAAAAACAGCTTAAAAGTTTAATGTTGCTTCCACCATGCTTCACTATCGCTATGGTGATCTTTTGGTGATGTGCAGTGTAGGCTTTCCACTAAACATAACTTTAAGAGTTTTCAGTTGGATTCATGCTGGGGTCATTCTAAAACTTTGATCTTCTGGTGATGCTGTTCTTTTGTTGATTTGGAGGTTGCTTAGTGTCATTGTTATTGTGAACAGTGAAATTCTCATGATCTTCAGCTTTTAAGCAAATATCTGAAGGTTTTTGTTACAAAATTGACTATTTGGAACTGTTCATGACTAAAGCTCCAATTTCAGAAACTGAAAAACAGCTTAAATGTAAAATGCTGCCTCCACCATGCCTCTCTGTGGGAATGGTGATCTTTTGGTGATATGCAGCATAAGCTTTCCACTAAACATAACTTTAGGAATTTTCAGTTGGATTTATGCCTGGGCCATTCCAAAACTTTGATCTCCTTTTGGTGATGCCATTCGTTTGTTGATTTGGAGGTCGCTTAGGGTTATTATTGTGAATAGTGAAATTACTCATGGTTTTCAGCTTTTTAGCAAAGATCTGAAGGTTTTGTTGTAAATTTGACTATCTGTAACTGTTCATGACTAAAGCCCTAATTTCAGCTGCTGAAAAGTACAGTGCTGTCTCCACCATGCCTCATTGTGGGTATGGTGATCTTCCGGTGATGTGCAGTGTAGGCTTCCCACTAAACATAACTTTAGGAATTTTCAGTTGGATTCATGCCTGGGCCAGTCCAAAACTTTGATCTTCTTCTGGTGTAGTCATTCCTTTGTTGATTTGGAGGTTGCTTAGGATTGTTGTTGTTGTGAACAGTGAAATTCCTCATGATCTTTAGCTTTTTAGCAATGACTTGAAGGTTTTGTTGCAAAACTGACTTTTTGGAGTTGTTCGTGACAAAAGCCCCAGTTTTAGCTGCTGAAAAACAGTCCGAAAGCCTAACGCTGCCTCCATCATGCCTCACTGTTAGCCTGGTGTTGTGAATGTCAGTTATGCTTTGGCTGCTGTGAGGCTCCCTCTTGTGGCCAGTAATGGTTTGGACAGAGACCAGGTGTGTTGAGCAATGGGCGTTTCCATTGCTAACTCTCTGCTTATTTAAACCCTGGTCTGATAGCAGGCGACGCCGGATGTACGGTTATGATCTGGAACCATAAAAGACCACCATAAATCATTGGTAAAAGGTGACAAGAGCATTGACAACTAATCTGGCCGCCATCCCCTTACTAACCATCAACACTAGAAGTAGCCGAGGGGTGAACTAACATCCTGTGCACCGCGAACCCAGCCGGAAAACTAGCTATCCTAAAGGAAGGAAAGATGAATAACTCTCTCAGAAAATAGATAAAGAATAGCAAGCCTCCCACATTCAAAGACTGCGGTGATATAGGAAAACACAATACACAGATAGATGATAGGATTAGCAAAAGGTGAGGCCCTACTGACTAAATAGGACAGGATAGAAAAGGGACTGATGGTGGCCAGAGAAAAACCCTGCAAAAAATCCAAAAACTTGATAGTACAAAAAAGCCCTCAGATCGCTAGATCTGAACTCTGTCCTATACCAGGCGCTCTTGTCATACCAATGAACAGAAAGCAGGAACCATTACAAATTCAAGAAGCAACAAACACATGGACTAATAGGAACAATACTCCAAACATAGCTGCAGGGAGCTTCCCAGCTAAGCAACTGAGAGGGAAGATCCCTGCATGCAAATAAACTGACAATAACCACAGTAAATGACAAACTCAGATAAGAACAAAAAGAACCAAACAAAAATAAAGAGCCAAGCACTTATCTGGGGTAGATGTGGTCTGGAGTAGGATGAAGCAGGCTGGTGATACAAAGAACAACTGACATCCGGCATAGCCTGCCAGCAGACCAGGGTTTAAATAAGCAGAGAGTTAACAATGAAAACGCCCATTGCTCAACACACCTGGTCTCTGTCCAAACCATTCCTGGCCACAAGAGGGAGCCTCACAGCAGCCAAAGCATAACTGACATTCACAACAGTCTGGTGATCTTTTGGTGATGTGCAGTGTAGGCTTTCCATTAAACATAACTAGCCATTTTCAGTTGGATTCATGCTTGAGTCATTCCAAAACTTTGATCTTTTTCTGGTGTAGCTATTCATTTGTTGATTTGGCAGTCGCTTAGGGTCTTTGTTGTTGTGAGCGGTGAAATTACTCATGATCTTCAGCTTTTTAGAAATGATCTCAAGGTTTTGTTGGAAAATTTACTATTTGGAACTGTTCATGACTAATGCCCCAGTTACATCTGCCAGAAAAATAGCCCCAAATCCTAATGCTGCATTCACCATGCCTCACTGTGTGTATGGTGATCTTTTGATGATGGGCAGTGTTGACTTTGCGCTTAATATAACTTTAGGAATTATGTCCAAAAAGTTCAACCTTGGTCTCATCAGACCAGATTACATTTTCCCACATGCTTTTGGCAGACTTGATACAATATGGGGCAATATAGAGCTGGAATTGGAGGTTATTCTTTATGACAACAGGCTTCCATCTTGCCACAACTACCCCACAGGCCAGACATATGAAGAATATAGTAGATTGTTGTCACATTCAGTACACAACCACTACTTACCAGAAATTCCTACAGTTCATGATCCAATTTTCTTCATGCCTATCCATCAATTATTTTTTTTTATATAGACATCCAGATTTAGGTAGGTCGCACTTGTGCCAAATTTGAGCCAGCTCTTGACAATGTCTTCACACTGCCCCATGGTATATCTAATGCCTTGGAAAAAAAAATGGTATTCTTCTCCGGCTTATAACTTTCAACAATGAGATCCCTTTGCTGTGTTGTCAGCTGTTTACAAACCAAGGCTTTTGCTGTAAAATATCAGGAAAATCCTACTAGAACAGCTAAACTTTCTATGGGATTTATCAGAATCCCTGTAATTGACGACTATGTAATATGAGTGTAAAAGTGATTGCCTAATTCTGAACACAACTACACCCCCAATTATAAGAGGGTGTGCAGACTTCTGCAACCACATTAGTTACTTTAGTTTTATTCTGCCCCTAAAAAATATTTGTTTATAAATGGATTTAGAGGGACATAAAAGGGAAAAAAAACATCTGAAATTATTCTTCTTGGTAAATTTAAATGGATTTAGAGGGACATAAAAGGGAAAAAAAACATCTGAAATTATTCTTCTTGGTAAATTTTTTTACATGAGAAAAACCTGCCATTTTTACAGGGGTGTGTAGACTTTATCCACTCTACAGCAATGCTTCCCACCGCAGACTCATTATTCGTAAAGAGACGGCAGAACTAATAATGTGTGTATTAGAGTCCCGTGCTTCCTCGACTACCTTCCCGCTATCATCTGCTTTTTCCGCACAGGGCAGGAGGAGTTATTAAGATTCCAATGGCTTCTAGCATGTTATTAAATTCCAGACGCGTTTCGTTGATATGAGGACCTTTAATGACCATTTTTATCATGACATGTTTGCTAAACACGCAGTAATGTGGAGGGCCGCTGACGTCGGCCGGTGCACGAGGCTCCGAGGGAGGGAAGAACAAAACAAAAGAGGAGTGAGGGCAGAGAGCGGGTTATTTGCTCTCTACGGACCTACGTATATGGCGGTATTACTCGGTCTACAGTTCCATATTAAGAAATCCGTAACCTGCTATGGGCTGATAATGTACCTTTATATACTTCTTATTTTTATGGTTCATAGCTTTATTTTTTTTCTGTTGAACCTTATATGAATCCATAAAAAAAAAAAGACAATTAGATGCTGACACGCTCCCGGGGCCCCGCCACCGCTCCTTACCCACTGACCCGGTCCCGGGATCACGATGCCGCTCCTTACCCACTGACCCGGTCTCGGGATCACGGCGCCGCTCCTTACCCACTGACCCGGTGTCAGGATCACGGCACCACTCCTTACCCACTGACCCGGTCCGGGATCACGGCGCCGCTCCTTACCCACTGACCCGGTCCTGGGGCCCCGCCACCGCTCCCGGTCCCAGGATCACGGCACCGCTCCTTACCCACTGACCCGGTCTCGGGGCCCCGCCACCGCTCCTTACCCACTGACCCGGTCCCGGGATCACGGCACCGCTCCTTACCCACTGACCCGGTCCACGTGCGTACCGACCGCTGATCCTACTCCTGCTCCCCTGTGTCTCCCGTGCTCCCTGCTCGGCGGTCCCACCGGCTTGCTGCTGCTCGGGACTCTGCCCCCGGCTCCCCTGCGTCCTTGTCCCCGGCCTCCTGTGCTTGTCTCCGGCTCCCGGTCTTCGCGCATGCGCATTAGGGCGCGCGCATGCTTATTCACCTTTTCTTAAAGGGCCAGCATCCCTGGAACAGGATATGGCTGATTACAGGTGCAGGGTATATAAAATTTCCTTTTGCATACAGGCGGTGCTTGTTCAACGAGTTCGTCCAGCTTAGTCTCTTGTGCTAGTGTGCAAGCCCCCTGTGTTCTGTTCCTGGATTAACCCTGTCTCTGCCCTCAGAACCTGACGCCCGGTGTCTGCCTCTGCTCTTTCGGCTCCCTGGAGAGTCCCCAGTGTCAGTTATCAGTGGACCTCACCATGTTCCCTCTGCTTCACTCCGCCACCGGCTCTGGATTACATCCGACGTCTCCAGCCTGCATTCATCACTGGTTCCAGACCTCGCCTGCTGTCTTCACCTGGCTCCGGTCATCCGTTCTGATTCCCTCCGGTCCGTATTCTGCCCGGACTTTCCAAGGACGCTCCCCGTATCCCGCCTGTGTTCCGGCCACTGTGCATCTAGGCCCTCTGGGGTGGCCGCCAGACAGTCCCTGTATAGGGGTTCGCTCCTGGTGGCCTCCCTGGGGGAGTCCAGTGCATGGTCCTGTGGATTCACTCCTGGACTGAACGTTACAGATGCCATATTACGAAATTCACTGTAAAGGGAACATGTTATCAGATTTATGCTGGCCAAACCTGGCACGATAGGTACAGGAAAGTACCAAGAGAATGGCGAAAGGGAAGGGAATCTCTGTGTCTAGGGAAGAGGGAGATGGTGACCCCTGACCGAACCTACTGCTGGTCCCTGGGGTCCCTCACCACCCTAGATAGGTTCCACACCTATGCGCAGAGCCAGATACCTGACCCTACTGGTGCTTGGCCCTAAATAGGGAACAGGTGGGATGAGCTCTTTTTCAACCCCACTATAGACAACACAAGGAGGCACACAGGGAAAATGCAAGAAGTACTTATCCACAGATGACTCAGGTAGAGGTCCAGTAGAGCTTTCGGCAATGATACCACAGAGGAGTACAAGCCACCTGCTTGCAACCAGAGCTTGAATGAACTAAATTTCACCAGCATCTTTTTATGTTCTGTAAATGTATCCATGAGCAAAAACGAGAAGCACGATTTTAGATAGACTGATGACTAGAGATGAGTGAACCCGAGGTATACCAAACACAGATTTTACAAAAAAAAACCAGAGTTTGGATGTCACGTTTGGTACTGGGAAGTACCATGAGAACAGCGAAAGGGAAGGGGAAGATAGTGACCACTGACAAAACCTACCGCTGGGGTCCTTCTACATCCTAGATAGGTTCCGCACCTATGCGCCGAGCCAGATACCTGACCCTAGGTGTCTTTAGCACAGGGCCCTAAATAGGGAACGGATGGGATGAGCTCTTCATCAATCCCACTAAACACTAGAGAAGACACAAGGAGGACACATCGGGGGAAAATGCATGAACTACTTATCTACCGATGACTCAGGTAGAAGTTCAGCAAACGTTTCAGCAATGATACCACAGAGGAGTACAAGCCACCTGCTTGCAACCAGGGTTTGCATGAACTGAATAATATCACCAGCACCAGTGCAAGGAAGGAAGGAGTATATAAGCACCAAGAGAATGCTGATGATCAGCAGCTGGGTGGAAGTTGAGGTCCTGCTGGGTCCAAAAGGGGAGAGATGAAAATCCAACAGGAAAGCTACCTATACCAATTGACTACTGACAGCACGAACTATAGAAAGTCAGGGAACATTTTTCACAGCCAAACGCTGTGACCTTCTATTGCCAGAAACCACATGACTGTCTGTCACCCGTGATACATCCGTGATAAAACCGTGGACAGCATGAATCAGATACTAGCTAAACAATTGCAAAATAAAAACTATAAATAAACTATAAGAATCGGGATGGGAACCATAGCCAAAAACCAGACTAGTCCGGCACTGCCTGTGGCCGGGTTTTCCAGGCGCTGCTGGACAGGTCCGCTACATGTACAAAGGGAAAGGTCTGTCAATCACGTGAAGCAGCGCTGGGAAGAGCCGGCCGATTAAGTTGCCAGATTCTTAAAGTTTATTTCTCTGAAACATCGGGGCGTTTTGGAGCAATATATATCTGACTCATGCTGTCCATAATTTGGGCTTGTCTTCTTCTGCCTTTCCTCTGCTGTGGAATAAGAAAGCCGGCGGAGTTGTGGTTTTATTTTACCATTACGCTCCTCATGGCACTGTGCAGGCCATCTTGGAAGCAGGAGAACAGCCAATCTGAGTGTGGGAGGCAAACAGAGGACGCGCTGGGTAGGGCAACTGTACCTGAGAAATACTGTGAGGAGCTGGCCAAGAACTAAAGACTATTGGACTTTTTCCAGCATGGAGCGCTGGTTATGTCTTTTTTGTTGTTGTGGGTTTTTTTTATTATTTTTTTAGAGTTGTGCTTGCCTGTCAATTTAAGGTCTGTACACAATTAGAAGGGGGAAGGGGTTGCAACAGTTTGTCTTATTAGATGGCCTCTTTGGTCTCTAATGTACTCAGACGTGCAATAGGATTCATTGTCCGGCATCTGGTGTGGGGTTGTGCATCTCTTGTTCCCCTCTGCAAGAGGCTTCCCCAATACACAACCCTGCATATTGGCAGGAGAGGAGACTGCCCTCCTTCATACTTGGAGTTACATAAAACAGCTGTTTAAGGGGTTGGGATGTGATCAGCTTTTCTCATCCAGGGGCCTGATCCCAAAAGAGGTAGAAAAGTGAGGAGACACATGTTTGCTCAGTAGTTGGTGCTGTGACGTGTAAGGGAGAGGATAGGTTGTTGCAGCCAGGATCTCGTGCCCATGGATGGACTATAGAGATTAGAGCTGGATACATGTGCTAAAGTTGTGATATCCGTCGTCTGGATTGGGGAACTATCCTAAGAACTATTGTTGCCGGCTGGAGCTGGATACACGCGCTACGGTCGTGATATCCATGGTTTGGAGGCATATAAGGACTATTGTTGCCGGCTGGAGCTGGATACCCAAGCTACGGTCATGATATCTGTAGTCTGGTGGAGCATAAGGACTATTGTTGCTGGCTGGAGCTGGATACCCAAGCTACGGTCATGATATCTGTAGTCTGGTGGAGCATAAGGACTATTGTTGCCGGCTGGAGCTGGATACCCAAGCTACGGTCATGATATCTGTAGTCTGGTGGAGCATAAGGACTATTGTTGCCGGCTGGAGCTGGATACCCAAGCTACGGTCATGATATCTGTAGTCTGGTGGAGCATAAGGACTATTGTTGCTGGCTGGAGCTGGATACACAAGCTACGGTCATGATATCTGTAGTCTGGTGGAGCATAAGGACTATTGTTGCCGGCTGGAGCTGCATACACACGCTACGGTCATGATATCTGTAGTCTGGTGGAGCATAAGGACTATTGTTGCTGGCTGGAGCTGGATACACAAGCTACGGTCATGATATCTGTAGTCTGGTGGAGCATAAGGACTATTGTTGCCGGCTGGAGCTGGATACACAAGCTACGGTCATGATATCTGTAGTCTGGTGGAGCATAAGGACTATTGTTGCCGGCTGGAGCTGGATACACAAGCTACGGTCATGATATCTGTAGTCTGGTGGAGCATAAGGACTATTGTTGCCGGCTGGAGCTGGATACACACGCTACGGTCATGATATCTGTAGTCTGGTGGAGCATAAGGACTATTGTTGCTGGCTGGAGCTGGATACACAAGCTACGGTCATGATATCTGTAGTCTGGTGGAGCATAAGGACTATTGTTGCTGGCTGGAGCTGCATACACACGCTACGGTCATGATATCTGTAGTCTGGTGGAGCATAAGGACTATTGTTGCCGGCTGGAGCTGGATACACACGCTACGGTCATGATATCTGTAGTCTGGTGGAGCATAAGGACTATTGTTGCCGGCTGGAGCTGGATACACAAGCTACGGTCATGATATCTGTAGTCTGGTGGAGCATAAGGACTATTGTCAACATACCTCCCAACCGTCCCGGATACAGCGGGACAGTCCCTCTTCTGAGCCTTTGATCCCGGGTCCCGCCCGTGAGGCTGTTTGTCACGGCTCCACCCACCCACTGTAGCCCCGCCTCGCTGTTTCTCCCTTCTACTATTCATTACAGAGCCGAGCGCGCACCTACTCCTGTGACTGCTGCTGAGGTATGAATCACCCCCTGCAGCAGAGCGACCCCCCTGCAGCAGAGCGACCCCCCTGCAGCAGAGCGACCCCCCTGCAGCAGAGCGACCCCCCCCCTGCAGCAGAGCCCCCCCCCTGCACCAGAGCCGACCCCCCCCAGTCCCGGAGCCTGCGTTTCTCTGCAGCTGTTCTCTGATTCCCCGTGTGCGGCTTCTCACTGCTGCAGACACGCGGGGAGTCAGGAAGCTGAGGAGACCGTGCAATCAGCACTTATCTCCTGCAGATAGCACTGGCAATAACCTATGCAGAGTGACATCTGCAGGCTTCTATTAGCTTACCGATCAGTGGTCTCCTGCCTGTGGAGCTGCTGGGTCCTAGCTTCCCAACAGCTTCAGCTCTGCTTTATCCTGGCTCCCCTACCAGTTAAAGGGAACATGTCAGCAGAAATTTCACAATAAAAATAAAAGATTCCCCTCTGCAGCTCCTGGGCTGCTTCTAGAAAGGTTCCTGTTGTTATTGTGCCCCCTTTGAGACCTACAAAAATACTTTATGAAGTCTTACCTTTTTGTATGCAAATGTGTTTTTATGGTCACGGGGGCGGGCTGTCTGGCGTCCGTTATTCCCCCTCCTGCCGCTTTACGCAGTCCCCCATTGCTCATTTACATACACAAGGACGCCTTCCTCATGTAACTGTCCTCCCGAAGTTTTGCGCATGTGAACGCTTTTTCAGGTGATTGCGCAGGCACGAGATTATGGGCGGCGCTGTGATTGTCATCAGCAGCGTTAACCAAGTACCCGCCCATAATCTCGTGCCCGCACTTTTCCCTCTGACTCCACCGTTATGCGCAAGTGCTGGCCATATGAACCATGTTACCTATTACTGCTTGCACGAGATTATGGGCGGGTACTTGGATGACTTTGCTGATGACAATCACAGCGCCGCCCATAATCTCGCGCCCATGGTAATAGGTAACGTGGTTCATATGGCCAGTGCTTGCACATAACGGTGGAGGCAGAGTGAGAAGCGCGGGCACGAGATTATGGGCAGGTACTTGGATGACGCTGCTGATGACAATCACAGCGCCGCCCATAATCTCGCGCCCATGGTAATAGGTAACATGGTTCATATGGACAGTGCTTGCGCATAACGGTGGAGGCAGAGTGAGAAGCGCGGGCACGAGATTATGGGCGGGTACTTGGATGACGCTGCTGATGACAATCACAGCGCCGCCCATAATCTCGCGCCCATGGTAATAGGTAACGTGGTTCATATGGCCAGTGCTTGCGCATAACGGTGGAGGCAGAGTGAGAAGCGCGGGCACGAGATTATGGGAAGGTACTTGGATGACGCTGCTGATGACAATCACAGCGCCGCCCATAATCTCGCGCCTGCGCAATCACCTCAAAAGCGTTCACACTTTGCACAGTGCTTACTCCCGCGAGAGTGGCACTGGGCATGCACAAAACTTCAGGAGGACAGTTACATGAGGAAGGCGTCCTCATGTATGGAAATGAGCAATGGGGGACGGCGTACAACGGCAGGAGGGGGAATAACGGACGCCAGGCAGCCCGCCCCCGTGACCATAAAAACAGATTTGCATACAAAAAGGTAAGACTTCATAAAGTATTATTTTAGGTCTCAAAGGGGGCACAATAGCAACAGGAACCTTTCCAGAATGCAGCCCAGGAGCTGCAGAGGGGAATCTTTTAT
This sequence comes from Anomaloglossus baeobatrachus, assembly GCF_048569485.1. Taxonomy (NCBI): domain Eukaryota; kingdom Metazoa; phylum Chordata; class Amphibia; order Anura; family Aromobatidae; genus Anomaloglossus; species Anomaloglossus baeobatrachus. The sequence goes on along the minus strand of NC_134354.1, from coordinate 774,150,539 downwards.
TTTTTTTGCTAAATTTCTGGTGACAGGTTCCCTTTAAAGGGAACCTATCAGGTGCAATCTGCACTCAGAGCCAGGAGCAGTTCTGGGTGTATATTGCTAATCCCTCCCTAACTGTCCCTGTATACACTAGCATAGATAAAGGCATCTATAGAAAAAGTATTTTTAAAGAGCTTATATCTTATGCTAATTAGCGCGGGGACTAGTCCCAAGGGCGTTACTTCACTTGGCTAGTCGGCTCATATAGCGTGTTAGTACTCACACAGGGGCGTAATAACATGCTAACATGCTATGCGAGCCGACTAGCCAAGTGAAGTAACGCCCTTGTGACTAGTCCCCGCGCTCATTAGCATAAGATATAAGATCTTTAAAAATATTTGTTCTTGATCTCTTTATCTATGCTAGTGTATACAGGGACGGTTAGGCAGGGATTAGCAATATACACCCAGAACTGCTCCTGGCTCTGAGTGCATATTGCACCTGACAGGTTCACTTTAAAGGGAACCTGTCACCAGATTTGGGGCCTATAAGCTGCGGCCACCACCAGCGGGATCTTATGTACACATTCTAACATGCTGCATACCTCCCAACCGTCCCGGATACAGCGGGACTTTCACGCTTTACGTTGTTTGTCCCGTTGCCACGGGCGGGACGGCCGGCTCCCGGGCTCCGCCCACCCACTCTCTCTCCGCCTCCCTGCTTTTCCCTCCTACCATCCTAGTAGACGTGGCATAGAGAGGAGCGCTGCCTGTGCTGCTGCTGGTACAGTAAACTAATCTCCCCAGCGCTGATTTCCCTCCCTCCCCCCTCACCCCCTGCCGCCTGTCTGTGCGGGCGCCCCCCTGCCGCCTGTCTGTGCGGGCGCCCCCCTGCCGCCTGTCTGTGCGGGCGCCCCCCTGCCGCCTGTCTGTGCGGGCGCCCCCCTGCCGCCTGTCTGTGCGGGCGCCCCCCTGCCGCCTGTCTGTGCGGGCGCCCCCCTGCCGCCTGTCTGTGCGGGCGCCCCCCCCGCCGCCTGTCTGTGCGGGCGCCCCCCTGCCGCCTGTCTGTGCGGGCGCCCCCCTGCCGCCTGTCTGTGCGGGCGCCCCCCTGCCGCCTGTCTGTGCGGGCGCCCCCCTGCCGCCTGTCTGTGCGGGCGCCCCCCTGCCGCCTGTCTGTGCGGGCGGCCCGCCGCCTCATTGTGCGGGCGGCCGGCCGCCTCTCTCTGCGGGCGGCTGGCCGCCTCTCTGTGCGGGCGGCCCGCCGCCTGTCTGTGAAGGCGGCCGGCCGCCTGTCTGTGAAGGCGACCGGCCGCCTCACTGTGGCTGCCTGCGTGTCCGTGCTGGAGGCCCGCCGGCTGCCTGCGTGTCCGTGCTGGAGGCCCGCTGGCTGCCTGCGTGTCCGTGCTGGAGGCCCGCCGGCTGCCTGCGTGTTTGTGCTGAATGGGTGTGGATGGGGAGTGGATATGGGCGTGACTGTGAAATGGGTGTGGTTAGGGGGCGTGGCCTAAAAATTTGCCGCGGCGCGCTACGCGCGCCGCAAACTTTGTCCCTCTTTTCCTTCTTTAAAAGTTGGGAGGTATGCTATTGTTGTTGGCTGGAGCTGGATACACGCGCTACGGTCGTGATATCCATGGTTTGGAGGCATATAAGGACTATTGTTGCCGGCTGGAGCTGGATACACACGCTACGGTCATGATATCTGTAGTCTGGTGGAGCATAAGGACTATTGTTGCCGGCTGGAGCTGGATACACGCGCTACGGTCATGATATCCATAGTCTGGAGGAGCATAAGGACTAATGTTGCCGGCTGGAGCTGGATACACGCGCTACGGTCGTGATATCCATGGTTTGGAGGCATATAAGGACTATTGTTGCCGGCTGGAGCTGGATACACACGCTACGGTCATGATATCTGTAGTCTGGTGGAGCATAAGGACTATTGTAGCCGGCTGGAGCTGGATACATGCGCTACGGTCATGATATCTGTAGTCTGGTGGAGCATAAGGACTATTGTTGCCGGCTGGAGCTGGATACACATGCTACGGTCATGATATCTGTAGTCTGGTGGAGCATAAGGACTATTGTTGCCGGCTGGAGCTGGATACATGCGCTATGGTCATGATATCTGTAGTCTAGTGGAGCATAAGGACTATTGTTGCCGGCTGGAGCTGCATACACACGCTACGGTCAAGATATCAGTAGTCTGGTGGAGGATAAGGACTATTGTTGCCGGCTGGAGCTGCATACACACGCTACGGTTGTGATATCCATAGACTGGACGAGCATAAAGACTATTGTTGCCGGCTGGAGCTGCATACACACGCTACGGTCATGATATCCATAGTCTGGAGGAGCATAAGGACTAATGTTGCCGGCTGGAGCTGGATACACGCGCTACGGTCATGATATCCATGGTTTGGAGGCATATAAGGACTATTGTTGCCGGCTGGAGCTGGATACACACGCTACGGTCATGATATCTGTAGTCTGGTGGAGCATAAGGACTATTGTAGCCGGCTGGAGCTGGATACATGCGCTACGGTCATGATATCTGTAGTCTGGTGGAGCATAAGGACTATTGTTGCCGGCTGGAGCTGGATACACAAGCTACGGTCATGATATCTGTAGTCTGGTGGAGCATAAGGACTATTGTTGCCGGCTGGAGCTGGATACATGCGCTATGGTCATGATATCTGTAGTCTGGTGGAGCATAAGGACTATTGTTGCCGGCTGGAGCTGCATACACACGCTACGGTCAAAATATCAGTAGTTTGGTGGAGGATAAGGACTATTGTTGCCGGCTGGAGCTGCATACACACGCTACGGTCAAGATATCTGTAGTCTGGTGGAGCATAAGGACTATTGTTGCCGGCTGGAGCTGCATACACACGCTACGGTCAAGATATCAGTAGTCTGGTGCAGCATAAGGACTATTGTTGCCGGCTGGAGCTGCATACACACGCTACGGTCATGATATATGTAGTCTGGTGGAGCATAAGGACTATTGTTGCCGGCTGGAGCCAGATACACGCAGTACGCTCGTGAAATCCCTTGCTGGAGTAGTATAAGGACTACTGTTGCCGGCTGGAGCTGGATACACATGCTACGGTCGTGATATCCGTCGCTGGAGTAGCATAAAGGCTATTGTTTCCAGCTGGAGCTGGATGCACACGCTATGTGGTCTGGAGAAGTAGAAGGATCATTGTTGGAGGCTAGAGGTGGCTACAAGCGTTATGGTCAAGATGTCTGTCGTCTGGAGGAACATAAGGACTATTGTTGCCATAAAACCAGGAAACAAAAATTGTGGCACCGTTAACCTGCCTAGGTGATTAATACAACCCATGACCTCAGATCTTCACCGTTACCTAACTTCCGTACTTGCGGAAACATGATGAAAACAAACTCGTCTTGGGTCCAATGAGGCTATTCACATACAGTGATCCACCCCACCAGAAAAAAACTATGTCCATTTTTGAGTCGTGAATCAAAATAACCAATAGAAGTCTATGGTCCATGGAAATGAGGGACAGCACACGGACGTCATCCAAGTGCAATCCGTGTGTTCTCCGTTGTAATGGATGGGAGGCTTTCGATACATGGCTTTAAGTTTTTTTTTTTCTACCTGTCCTTCTTCTGGAAACATTAGCAAGAAAAAAAAAACTCCTTTATCTCTTCGCTAACGGACTCTGAGAACAGAGCGCTCGGTAAATTTACCTTTTTCACCACCGTGCTCGAAATGTAGACGCTACATAAAAGTTTTGTTGGCAGACATGGAATGGCTAAAAGGTTTCATTATCAATCGTTTCGAGATTCATTCCTGGCCGGGCGCCAAATGGAAATGTTAATAGGACCTTTCAGTGGCGAGTCACAAGACTGATAGCAAACGTGGTATAACATCTATGTTGGCCTAATTTATAGACTTTGTTCCCGCGGCCAATAATAGATTTGCAAAAAAGAATGGCTTAACTGTTTCACTGCCGGGCCCCCGAAACGACACCTTAAAACCATTCACTTTGAAGATATCCCAAGAAGTAGGTTTATATGAGCCCAAATAGAAATTTCTGGAAACATTTTTTATTTTTTTTTATATCGGGAGCTTCTATGCCAGTTGTAAAGGAAGCCATAGAGATGAAAGTGGGTCATTTGTTGATGCCAAAAACAGACCGCGTTGGACAATACTGGATTTTTTCAGTCCCCGATGATGTTTAACTACAGTCCTGATCTTCTGCCGAAAAATATCCATTGTGAATAAAGGGTGTTTTGAACAATACATTTTTTTTGGACGGTCAATGGGTCAAAAGGAATGCAATCGTTTTGCCAAAAGTTGATAATTCAGTCACTATTTTAGAAATTGCCCACTTTGACTGACTTTTATCTAATGTTTATTTGTATATTAACTATGTGAACCCTCTTACAAATTTGCCATCACCCCAAAAAAATAAATAAAAAATAAAAAAAAGTATTTTATTATTATTGGAGCTGTGGCTAACCTCCATTACTGCAGCTCAGCACATTTAAGGGTTATTGGAGGATATTATACAGAGCGGCAGTGTGTGTGGGAGAGCTATTCTACAGAGGGGCAGTGTGTGTATGAGGATATTATACAGAGGGGCATAGTTTGGGGGGATATTATACAGAGGGGCAATATGTGTGGGGGATACTATTCATAGGGGCAGTGTGGGAAAAGTATTATGGAGAGGGGTGTGTAGAGGGTGTACTATGGAGAGGGACGATGTAGGGGGTGTATTATGGAGAGAAGCAGTGTAGGGGGTGTATTATTAATTATATATAGTTTTGGTGAGACTGTGGAAGGTTTGAGTGGTAGAGGTGGAGCAGGGGTGGAGCCTGGGCGGACTATCAAGGGAGCCCAAAAAGTTTGCCAGTATGGGGCTCTGAAATTCCTAGTGGCGGCCCTGTTCCCATCTTCATTGACATTGACCATTCTGGTCACTCTTCTCTGAACTTGCTCCAGTTTGTTGATGTCTTTTTTCAAATGCGGTGCCCAGAACTGGACACAATATTCCAGATGAGGTGTGACCAAAGAGGAGTAAAGGGGGATAATGACTTCACATGATCTAGACTGTATGCTTCTGTTAATACATCCTAGAATGGGGTTTGCCTTTTTTGCTGCTGCATCACCCTGTTGACTCATGTTCAGTCTGTGATCTATTAGTATACCTAAGTCTTTTTCACACATGCTTTTGGATAGCTCTATTCCTCCCATGGTGTATATGCTCTTTTCATTATTCTTGTCAAGATGTATGACTTTGCATTTCTCCCTGTTAAAAGCCATTCTATTATTTGCTGCCCATTGTTCCAGCTTGTCTAGATCTTGTTGAATCCTCTTTCTCTTCTCTAGTATCAGCTTTTCCTCCTAGCTTTGTGTTATCATCTAATTTAATCAGTTTACCCTTAATACCTTCATCTAAATCATTGATAAAGATGTTGAACAACACGGTGCCCAGGACAGAGCCCTGTGGTACCCCACTTGAGACAGTCTTCCAACTGGATGTGCAGCCATTTATGACCACTCTTTGACTCCGATCACTAAGCCAGTTACGAATCCATCTAACAGTTGCCTTGTCCATTACATACTTGGTCATTTTTTCAATAAGGATTGTATGAGATACTTTGTCAAATGCTTTGCTGAAGTCAAGATATACTATATCTACTGCATTTCCATGATCCACCCAGTCAGTGATTTTGTCATAGAAGGAAATTAAGTTAGTCTGACATGACTTATTAGTTACAAACCCATGCTGGCTCTCGTTAATCACTTCATTGTCATCCAGGTACTTGCATAAATGTTGTTTAATAATTTGTTCAAAGATCTTTCCTGGTATGGAAGTCAGGCTCACAGGCCTGTTGTTCCCCGGGTCCACCTTCTTCCCCTTTTTGAAGATAGGGGCAACATTTGCTCTTCTCCAGTCTTCTGGAACTTCTCCTGTTCTCCAAGAATTTTCAAAAATTATGAAGAGTGGTTCTAATATTTCCTCTGCTAACTCCTTCAGTACGCTGGGGTGTAATTCATCTGGTCCTGGGAACTTGAATTCATTAATGTTAGCTAAGTATTTCCTCACTATCTCTTTGTTTATTGATGGCCTGGATTCTTCTAATCCTACAATAGAACGGTGAAGATCAGTTGATTTTACTTTTATTTTTTCAGAGAAAACAGATGCAGGTATATCAAAAAGGTGGTCTGCTAGTTAGAGTGTCCTATGGAAGTCGTCCATGCAGTACAGTCATCTGAATGGTCCCCTACTTTGACCGGAGAAGGCTTACCCAGAGGTGCCGAGGAGACATCAGCGTGTCTCTGATTGGACAACCCCTGAAAGAATATCAAAGTGGGACCAGAATATTTGTTAAAGGGTTTTTCCATTTTCAAAGTTCAATGAATCAAAGGCGTAAAAAGAACAAAATCACCCTCAACTCTCCGAGCGCCGCCTCTCCACCGGTTAATCACCATCAACTCTTCGAGCGCCGCCTCTCCACCGGTTTTTGGCCACAAGACTGCAGTTATATCGTCATCACTATAGAACGTGTAGGCAATCTCCGTCGGCATGGCCCCTGAGCCCAGCTATTGGCTGCAGTGGTCATCAGCTGTAGATCATACACATGCCAATACAGACCGGTAGAGAGGCAGCAAGATAGCCATGACCGCTTTGTAATTCTTTGTTGTTTTTTGGCAGTCATTGAACTGTGAAAATGGAGAATCCCTTTAATACAGACCAAAAGAGAATAGTTCTACTAAATAAAAAAGACACAAAGGCAGAGTCCCGCAGTCTCCCTCTCCACCAGACCAAGAGCCATGCGGCCTTTTATACTCTAGTGATGGACGAGACAAAGTACCAGACTGAAATCATTCTCGGATTTCACAGGAACCTGGTAATATAGAAGTGACGCGTCCTGTCATCGCGGGGTAAAATTAACTCTTCTGAGTAACATGAATTCCCGGTAATTAGCTTATTATGGCTATTAAATGTCAACAAAATATATCAGCTGGGACGCGTGGTGGATAGTCTTACAATGTACAGCTCATGAACTATGCCAAGCAAGTGTGTGACACTCCGCGAAGTATATGATCTGGGCTTAAAGGGGTTGTCCACAACTTGGAGAACCTCTTCTTATTACCCTTGTCCTCCCCCGTAAAAATAAATAAGCCTCTGGTGTGGCCGCGGTTCCAGCGATGTCTGAAGCCGTGTTCCCGGGGCCCACGTGACATTGTTATGACCAATCAGTGCACACTTCCTTCTCTCCGCCTCCGGACATTTGAGCAGGAAGTCAGCGCAGTACTCACATCCTGCTCAAATGTCCGAAGGTGGGGAGAAGGAAGCCGGCACTGATTGGTCGCGGGGCTCGCATGTCATAACAATGTCACATTGGCCCGGGAACGCGGCTTCAGACATCGCTGGATCTGTGGCCGCACCAAAGGTGGCCTCAAATCCGGGGGAGAACAAGGGGAATGAGAAGGGGTTGTCCAAGTGTAGTGTTGCATTCCTATACTCCTTGCTCTCCCCTCCTGCAGGGACATGCTGTCATTCACGACCGCGGCCGGCTCCCTCTCTGCTCCCTATCGCTGAGAGGCACTGGGTATTTAAGGTACACTACCACTAGGGGAGATGCCTGATCCGCACACCCTAGGTTTAGTCAGTTGAGCCGTCAGGTCACCCTGTCCGTCTCATCCCATCTGGTACCGTCCTGTCCTACTTGTACCTGTCCTGCCTGTACCTGGTCCCAGCCCATCCTGCCTATTAGCACCTGGTTCCCGTTTTGTTCCTGCCTGTACTGACTGCATTTCCGTTCTGCCTGTGCTGTTTGCCTTGACCCACCCTGGTGATCCCTGTCTATGCTTGACACTCTGTCCTGTCTGCTCCTCTGTCCGCCCCTGTCCTGGGGGGCCAGCTGCCACAGTCCTCGTCCTCTACCCCACGTTACAATAGGCCCAGGGTCTCCCTGTGGCCCAGTAGGCCCACTTATGCTCGCTGCCGTACCATTCTCGGCGGCGAGCGTTAGTGGACATACCCTTTAATGTAAGACACACATGTTCGCCGTTGTGACAGCGCCTTAGGTTTGAAAGGGTCCTTTATTATTGCTGCTTAATCACCTTACATTGCGCCAGAAAATATGTCCACACCTGTGAGGGAATTGTATTAGACAAGAGTAGCTCCAATGATGGCTGATTAAACCCTTAGATGCTGCGAACATTAGCAACTGCAGCATTTAAACGATTTGACAAAAAAAGACGACTTTCTCTGTCACCCTATTAGTGCCTTAATTTCTTAGGGCTTAGTGTGACAGTAAGGCCGGGGCCACATGGGGGCACTAGTGCGATGCTCGCAAGACACTTGGCTCGTGCTGGCAGCACAGCAGGAGCCGAGTGTCATGCTAATATCCCTGCAACTGCGGTCCGACTGTGCGATCGGACCTCATCTGCGGGGGATGGTTCGGCTCTCAAAAGGGACGGGCCAGCGCTGCAGAGGGGCGGACAGGCACGGAGGAGGAGAGGGAGGGATTTCTCTCCCTCTCTCCTCCGTAGCCGGCTATTGCGAATCTCGCTCTGCATGCGCGGTATACCGGTGTACCACGAGTGAAGTGCGATTTTTCTCTCGCCCCATTCACTTGAATGGGTGCGAGAGAAATTAGTCTCGCATTACAATTGCAGCATGCTGAGATTGTTTTCTCGGTCCGATTAGGGCTGAGAAAATAATCGCTCATGTGCGCTGACACACAGGCTAATATTGGTCCGAGTGGAATGCGATGTTTTATCGCACTCCACTCGCACCGATTTTCTTGCCGTGTGGCTTAGGCCTAACGTGTACTCAAAATTTGCCATAAAAATATACAGTGTGTCCACCCATATCCTGTCCCCCGCCATTTACTTGAGAACGGCGGCAGCTAGAGGCATAGAAGTGGTGTCTAGGTATAGTAAAGTATCCATGCGCTACGCAATGAAACCACCTATAGCGCCACCTGGTGGAAAACAACGAAGTTAGTATTTTTATCTTGAAAACGGAACGAGATAGAGGAAAAAAGTGAATTACAAAGTTGTAGGGCATCATCAATTCAATACGAATCGACACCTTGCATACAGAAATGCTATGATTAGAATGCGTAAAACTCACAAGGCTGCGGACGTGAAGCGATACCTCATGGAGACCTTGGCTTATACTCATCTGTGGTATCGTTGCTGAAAACTTTTATGAGTCATCTATGAATAAGTATTTATTCCCCGTGTGTGTCCCCCTGTGTCTTCTATAGTTGTTTAGTGGGTTGACGAAGAGATCATCCCATCCGTTCCCTATTTAGGGCCCAGCACTAGAGATACCTAGGGTCAGGTATCCGGCTCGTCACATAGGTGCGGAATCTATCTAGGGTGGTGAGGGACCCCAGGGACCAGCAGTAGAGATACCTAGGGTCAGGTATCCGGATCGTCACATAGGTGCGGAATCTATCTAGGGTGGTGAGGGACCCCATGCACCAGCACTAGAGATACCTAGGGTCAGGTATCCGGATCGTCACATAGGTGCGGAACCTATCTAGGGTGTAGAGGGACCCCAGGGACCAGCAGTAGGTTTTTTCAGGGGTGACCATCTTCCCCTTCCCTAGACACAGGGATACCCTTCCCTTTCGCTGTTCGCTTGGTACTTCACACCTATCATGACATCCAAACTTGTTTTTTTTTGTAAAGTCTATGCTTGGTAGATCACCGAACCTCGGGTTCACTCATCTCTAGTCATCAGTCTATCTTAGGTCAAAATCGTGTTTCTGGATACATTTACAGATCATAAAAAGTTGCTGAATTTCATTCTTCTTGACCATACGTTGCAGGGCCTACAATATCAGAACATCTGCTCTGAAGTCATAATTACGACACTTGATAGCGGACCTTGAGATCTCACGCGGCGTACTTCATTACATAGCGTACGTTGGCCAAAAAAGCATGGGTAATTTGGTAGACAATAAGTAAAACGAAAAAAATCCGCAGGTGGCACACAGGCGCAAGCGACAAGATCCAAGAACCTAAACCACAATCGGCAAGGGACGGTCTCGCTGGCTGATTCTAATGGAAAGTGTTTGTTGTCTGCAGTTGTTAATTGAAACTCTACTTTTAGTCAATTAACCAAGCAAAATAGAAGCACGGAGAGGGACGCCGATACTTCGCGCACCTGGTTTTAACAAAAGGCAGAGGATGAAATTACAATCCCAGCATTCAATTAATAGAAAGGGCTTGTGGTTTATTGTGTAATCTACAGAGATTATCGAGGGCATCTGTCAAGACAAAACACCTGGGTCCGAAATGGCAGGCAAAAATTAGTAAGAACTACAATCCGCCTTCGTGTTCAATACTCTTCAAGGTGGTCTACACTACATAAATAAATATGGGTTTGTCTTTAGTCTTCAGATCCCAAAAACGTAGACTGGTACTCAATCTGGACCCTTAGTCCAAACTCATACGTCCATGGATGGACGACGACGAATGGAATGGTCTTAGGACCCGCACTCGATAGCCATGTATAAGCCTATGAGGCTCAAGAGTTCACGTCAGGAGACCCTTGGCCAATTCATTGTGGTCCGTGCCCAGACCATAATATACAACTGATCAAACTTGGCCTTAAAATTATGTAGTATGGCCACATTTAGTCACTTTGGATGATACGTTTTGCCGAATAGTCCCCATTGTGATCTGTACAAACATGCATCTCTGTGGTGGAACCAGGAAGATGGAGGCCAACGGTTAGACCACCTCAACTCTTCGTGAATGTTCTGGGAATTTTCTTTCAATATGACTTTGGGTTTTTTTCCGACGGATGTGGAAATTCTGAAGATTTGAATAGGTCCACAAGGTGTTGACAAGCATTAATGTACAGCTTTGTGCTTTCTGTCCTGCAAACTAACCGGAGTGAAACCCACACGTAGAACATCAAACAGGTGGAAGCACTTTTCCATGTCACTGTAAGAGGCCATTTGTTTGGGTTTCGAGCTGCCGCATTAGGGATCTCTGTGTAGTAAATATCGACCCTGGGAATTGTACTAGGAAAGATTAAAGGTTTCTACACAATTGCTTGACCGCATTACTTGCGGCAGCATCGAAACATCTTCTGCTTTGATACATCATCATCATCATCATAGAGGTGTGCAATATCCTTCGGTATAGGTGGCCAAACTGAGCTCTATATGTACCGGATGAGTTACGCGTCTTATTAGTGTGATAAACTATATTTTTATTATTTTCGAAGGATGGTCTTTCATTTTTGTTTTACAAGGATGTTCCAAGGTCTTCATATAGTAAAAATTGTGGATTCACATCAGGATAAAAGAATCATGTAAGATGG